>NC_092822.1:28255000-28598333 GCF_023375885.2 Dermacentor andersoni
GGAGCATGCTGTGGGGCAGGGACAAACCGCGTTTTCTTAGTCTACATTGTGAACCTATAGAATTATAGCGCCCTGAGCCTGTAACTGCGTTCGTGTCGGCAAGTCTTTTCCTTCGTCCGTGTGTTCCGCGCAGAAACCACGGCATGAATATAACAATAAAATGTATTTCGACATCCTACCCCCCGACTACAGTTGGCAAACTTTTTCCAATACCATCAATCAAATTAAATCAAATAAACCGACAACGAGAAGTCACTCAGATGATGTTAACAGGTTGGCGTCTTACTGCTATGGCCACGGCCACAGCTGCTACGGCTACTGCTACGGCCAGGGAAGAGCTCGCCAGATTTGTTGAAGCGATAAGGAGGAGATACCCAGCTGAAAGGAAGTTTAGGGACGCTTTAAACATCCTGCTCGAGTGGCAGCCCACGACGACCAAATGATGGCGGCGAGAGTACGCGTTAAGAACAGGCTAAGCACTATCGCGGCCGTTCGTTCCCGCCTGTTCTCGCGCGATTGCCTGCAACAAACATAAAAGAAAATGACATAAAAAGCGAGCAAATCAGAACGTACGAACGCACGTACAAACAGGATGAGCGCTTAGCGTCGACGCCCGCATAATCACTAGGGCAAAAAAAAAGCAATCGAAAAAAAAACGATAAATATTCCAGTGCCGGTCGGTCTTCTCGCGACGCGAAAAATTCTCGCATTCATTCAACGAAAATCCGCGAACACGGACGACGTCATCCCGTCTACGACCACCAGGGGACTTGAAGAGCCGAGATGCGCCGCAGGCTGGGCGAACCGCGGTACACGGGGCCTGAAAGTCGCGTAGAAGGTCCGTTGCGCGGGCGATCACGTATACACAAAGGGACCGCTAAGCGAGTAGAGACCCGAACGAAGGACGCTTACACTTCGTCGAGAAAGGAGTTCTCCGCCGAGGCCGTCATTCAGCGGCCAACGACTCGTACGACCGGGGCGGCGCGGCTCATCCTGTACGAGAGTGAAAAGGGAGGGTTCTCGCGGCAGGCTGCAGAGAAGGGTGCCGAGCGCAGATAACGGTGCGGCAGCTCACGCGTACGAGCTCACGAATTAGCGCCTCAGTCTTCGCGAGAGAAGGAGAGAGACAGAGAGAGACTGACAGCAGTCGCACTGAAACTGCTGAAGCTGACACTCGCCCGGTGGTCTTTGCTCGTACAGTTACGTGAAAGCTTTTTACTGAAGAACACGACGACTCGCGACGTAACGAACCTCGGAAGCACACCACTCGGCAAGCGTCAAAATTCGCGCCACCCGGAGTTCAGAAAGTCACACGGAAGAGCAAAACGCCGACACATTTGAGGCGAGGGCCGCATTGCATGCAGACGAACTTTACGAGCGCGTTTTTTTCCGCCGCGAAGTGAACGTCCCCTTTTTCTCCCAGGAGCGCTGATGAAAAGATATGTTTAATTACTACTAAAATAAAAGACAATAGTATTTTCTTTGCGCATCACATCTATTTAAAACTGAGAATTACATTTTGTTCGAATTAAATAAAGCTTGTTAGGTTTTTTCTTTATTTCAAACGGAATTTTTCCGTAATTGTGTTTATCCCCTTCTCACCTATAGTAGCGCGTCAATCGCAACTCCTTCCCTCTTATATAGTATACCTTCTTATAACCGTACCCTCACGGTAAGAGTCACCACTTTGCAACTGCGGAAGCGTAATTTACTAATACAGCTATAGTTATTATGAATCTCTTAATTGATCCCTTGAAGAGCCCCTCAACAGGTTCGGGTATTCCATACAGGCAAGAGCAGTATAGAGTAGCAGTATCGATCGGCGGTCACGTGAATGGATGTGCTCCAGTACTTGACGCAGGCGGCAAAGCAGCCGGCTAAGCGGACAGCGGCCGTCTCAAGTCTCGTTCCGATTCTGACGAAGATTGTCAAGGAAGACCGATTCGCGAAGACAGCATCGAAGTCAAAAACGACGAAGGCTACAGTGCTGTCCAAACAAGATGGCGGGTAGCCACGGTGTTTGTAAACTTGACGGAAGTGTCGTCTGCGCAGTAGAAAACGTAGTCACGCTTTCCTGTGCGCTTAAAGTAAACGACGTTGTTTATTAAATAGGTTCTCACACGCGTAAAGTACAGAGATGATACAGGTTTTTCATGGCTTTTGGTCGTGGACATGAGTTGGCGTCAAGTCGCAGAGGTAGCGGTACAAGGTAGAGAGATAATTTTTGAGGAAGAAAAAAAAAAGATTAAGGATATGCCTTCCCTAGCTGCCTGCGTAGACTGTTTTCCATGCTGGCTAGAATTATAACACACCCAGTTATGGTTAATAAGTGGATTTGTCTAATTTGCACGCTTGCGACTTCAAACGTTCTCGCGACGTTATTTTCCACGTTTTATCGTTCTAAATTTCCGAGACCTCATAGTTTAATTAACTCAAGGCAAGTAACCTCTTCGCACACGATCAATCATTGAGATATCTTGAGTTTACAACGCTACATTTTGTTGAAAATGATCAGTTTGCGAAGTCGCAACGCCGTTTGAAGTGAGTGGGACGAAGTTTAACCAAATCCATGCACTACTACTCATCATTCTCGTGCCGACTGAGCCGCCATACTCGCATATTCCATTACCACTAGGGCTATTTTTTTTTTACCTACTCGTATACTGGCTGCACGAGCGTAGCTATAGTGTAGGAAGTAGCCATTTTTTTTTAATTGCCGTGGAAAAACGTAGCTCCGCCCACCTACATAAAGCCATCTCTCAAAGCAGTAGTGTAGCACGAGAACTGCATTTTCTACACCGCAGTTTCGATGCGTGTAGACAGCAGACGACAAACAAACAGGCCTGCGTTGCGAACGCGTGGTGCCATTTTGTCTGCGACTGTTGGCGTTGATATGGCGACGATAGTCAAGGTTACCCACAAGCACAGGCAGCGAAGCGCTGGCATGACCGTACGTCAGCGAGGAAGGTGAGCTAATATTCCAAGAAGGTAATATTATCTTACTGTAGCGGATGGTGCAGAATATTTGAGACTCGCCGCTGTATCATATGCACCAGAGAAGTTGGTCTTCGTGCGCCGCACATTCGCGATGCATTTGGCTGCAGTTTGTCTAGATTTGTTTCTGAAAGGAAAAGTAGAAAACTGACTTTTAGTGCTCGGGTGAGGTCACATGCGCAGCTGGGGGGTGCGAAGTGAGGGGAACTGCGATGTCAGGTGCTCATGGAGAACACGTGGTGCAGTCTGCTCCGACTGACTGTAGAGTCCAGTGAGCCCAGTACAGCACACGACGTTATAGCTTCTGCCCGGCTCTACACTCGACAGCACGAGCCTGCACGAAATGTAGGTATGCAAAATAGCCGCACTATAGCGCGAGAGTTCCCTCAATCAATTAAAACAGGAACTCTGTGCAGGGGAGGGATGTTGCATGTGGGCGCGACGAGGAGAAAAGATCAAGGAGAGATAGCCAAAACGCAATAAATAAATAAACAAATAAATAATGGAAAACCAAGATAGCCACCGCTCCATGCCCGTCGACCCTTTCTCATCCACGGTAGTGAAACGAGACGTGGCGAATCTGGCAGGAAACGGCGGAAAAACGGAACCTTCGCACCGCACACGGGTCAACCGGTTCTGGCTCGAAACACCGGGTTCAATGAGCCTGTCGCACTTTCATTTTTATCTCTTGTCATTCTTTCTTTCTTCTTTCTTTCCTTTTTTCTTTCCTTGGTTTATTATTTTTGCCCCCCGCCGCTCTCACGCCACCTTGTGCACACAGGGAGTCAAGAAAAAGACGCTAATGTCTACCACACCAGCTTATCCACTTATCCGCCTGCAGCGTTCTCCCCTGCCTCCGTTCCTTATCCTCCTCCTCCCTCCTTACCATTCCACGCAACTTTCTTCTGCACATCCAGGCAACGGTATACGGATACACGCGAACGTGAAGATGGTTCGCGGCGAGGGGGACGACGGGGGGAGGGACGCAAAGTAACAGCGAGGAACCGCACATCGTCTCCACGTTTTCTAGCGGAGGTTGAAAAAGAGCCCGAAAGTCTCCGGCACCGGTACGCGCTCTCATCTCTTGGCGGTTGTGCAGCCTCCTCCGACGTTGGATGAGAGAGCAAAGCGCTGCGGAGCCCGGACGAGATACGGCGTGGTGCCCCGGCGGAAAGGGAGAGCCCCGACTGAATGCGTGCCGCAACGGGAAGCTCACGAGCCGGGCTAATGCTTTTTCGCGAAAGCGGTCTCTCCGTCGAATCAAATTGTAGGGTATAGCGTCGCAAGGCAACGCGCGCGCTATGAGAGAGAGGCCGTAGTGGGACACTCCGCATAAATTTCGACTGCGCGGGCTTAACGTAGATATATATATATATGATCGCTGGGTACACAACGTGTAATAACCACGAGATACTGCGTGAATTCGCGCAATGCGCAGGCATTAGAGCACATATATTATATGCCCGTACCGTACATTATGCCTTAAAGGGCAACTCCGGCATTCTTTTAAACCACACTAGGATATCGTCATTCTTCGATGGCATTGACAGTCCCGTCACCGGTATGGTGGTTAGATTTCCTTAGAAATGAATCAATAATTTTAAGTAACCAGTAAACGACACACGGAAACCGAAACGGGTAGCTGCTTGGTGTGGCATCACGATGAGTCGACGACGTCTGGTCCTAAACTACCATAATGTAAACACGCAAAACGCGTGCTAAACACGCCGTACGCGTGGCGCTAACGCCAAAGAAGAGAAGCTGGTGATGTCTCCTGACGACACAGGGAGCTTTTACAGAGTTTCTGAACTTTCTGACGGCAGTGGTTTAAACGACGATATCAGCGGCAGTAAAGTGTGTAGTCTCGGACGTCCCAAACACAGAGTGACCAGTAAAAGGTCACGAGTCGGGATCGCAACCAATCTCCAAAATTCACTTCCAGGAAAACTAAATGACTTGCAGCCATACTGTTTGGCACAGATAATCGGAGTGTGAAAGAGAACGTGTGTTCAAAATTTTATTACGATCAGTGGACATCGAAAAATTGCCGTTACGGCGACTCATGAATGCAAGTAAAAAAGAAAAAAAAACATTACCGCCCATGCACCCCGTACAGATGGTAAACCAGCGAAGCTCAAGTGTGCGGCCCCGGTGTTTATAGCTGCGTTAATTCCGACGGTCTATTAAACTCTTTCTCATTTGTTGATTACGTCTTTGTGCTTCTTAGTTAGGTTACGCACACGTTTGGGTTGGGTTTATTACATTGTTTATTGGAAGTGGCGCACATTGCGCTTCGCATAATCACCATCATGGAGAGGTGCAATGAGTGGTTCATTGTGTTAATCCAGCGGGTTCGTTCAAAGTCATTCTTAATTATGTTACGCATTTGTGTTTCGTAACGCGTCAATCATAGTGTTTACGACTCGGTTATGCACTGCAGTTACCAAGCCACACACCGGGGCCGCACATTTCATTTAATTAAATACAGGGACGCATTTTTTTAACCTATTGCCAAGTCGGAGAGAGAGACTGCTGCTCGCGCGCTCTGCTGCGAGAGAGACATGACGTCACTATCGGCGTATCCAATGGCACGCCACACCTTTGCTGCGAGATAATTACGTCATCATGATATTGTGTGAACCCCGTCCTCCTCTGTGTTCCTTCCCTGCAATAATGCGCAGATAAATGTGTATGCTTTAAATGCGTACGGATTTCTATGCCTACCCAACGAAACATGTGTCCGTTCGTCACGTAAGATGAATGCAATCGCTCATACCGCCCTAGACTATGGCTCATACCCTCGCAATAGAGTTTCTATGGTCGGACCACGAGTGTTTCGCCTAGGCATATGCAGCTTGGTTGTAAAAAACAACTACTAGATTGAGATACGCAAACGGTTCTCTCTGTTTTTTTTTTTTTTTTTGCATTCCGCTTCCACCAGAATGCGGCCGCAGCGGCTGGCAATCGAGCCCCCACCTTGTGCTCAGTAGCGACGTCATTCACACTGAACCACCGCATGTGTTCTTGTTTCTTTATTGCATGAAATTATGAGTTACGTAACCATTTACATTACGTTTAGACTCGCACACACGAAAAACAAACCCGCACACGCTACGCAGTTCAATGACATTTCGAAAATCGGGCAAAGAAAGACAAGCGTCCGGATGCGACATCCCCGCGGGAATTGGTATCAGCCCCTTTATGATCAAGGCGCGTTAAGGGAAACCATGGTGGTCGAAAGTTTACCCGGTATCCTCGCCAATTTATTTATTTATTTATTTATTTATTTATTTATTTATTTATTTATTTATTTACAGGTACTGCTGTCTCGACACATGAGACATAGCAGGAGTGGATAAACCAGACAGTAGATCAAAAACAACATACAATGAATTGAAACGTAATTACAAAATGTGGTTAGACAATTCTTTCAAAATCTCTTCATTGGGTTTTTCGTCTCTTCGCCTCACAGCCGCAGCGCTGCTTTCAGGCAGAAAGCTGCAACATTTATTATGTTTTTTTTTTGTCAGGCCTAGCTCCCGTCTCTCATCAAGCCTGGTCGGAAATTTCGTTTGCTACACGATGGAAGTTGTATAGCGCCGTCCAGGGAGTGTTCAACCGCGCGAATTTGTGAAACGAATTTCTTAACAGTGGAGATGGAAGCAAAGGAGGTGTTGCGACGCGACGATCCCAGGGGGGGCAAGCTCGGGACGTATTCTGCGACGATCACTTCGGCGATGCTATCGCCTTCGCGTGTCGTAGTGCTCGACCTGCCAATCAGTTCATCCGATTTTGCTCAACCAGCCAAACAGCGCGTGCCTGACGACGGAGGGATACTATCGCCGAAAGGGATCTTCGCAGAATACGTACTCTACTCTCCTAGCAACAGGTGTTATCTCCCATGATGATGATGATTATCTTGATGATGATGATGTTGATTTTTATCCGTTCGAAACGGGGCTGCGACAAATAGTAGCCCAACCTGTTTGAGCGAATTACTACATCTATCGCGGTAGCAACAATGTGGGATAAGCCAACAAGTGCGTAATTGGAGGATGTCCAGAAATAATAACCGCGTACGGGACTGAAACTAACAGCTGTGCGCGCACGGAAAACCTTCTGTGGCAGAGACGGTAAATTTCGTATACGAGGGCAAAGCGCGCACAAGCGAGAGCGCTCCTGAAAGTATAGTCCCGCACTTTCATCCGCGTTAGTTTAGGTCAGGCGGAGGAGAAAGTAAAAAACGCCTTATCTACAACAGCTGTAGCGAGACAAAACGCACCGCCGAGCGGTGAAGTTTACTTGTGGCTTTTCCTTTCCGCGTCTGGGCAAACGCGAAGCAACTCGCACGTGGAAGAGCTTGCGCTGATTCAACATCTGTTCCGCGAAAGCAAAAAAAAAAAAAAGAAAGCGCCGACAGAGGTTGCCAGACACTGCCGGGCTACCTTTCGCAGTAACACAGGTGCAGAAGCTCGGCCCCCGTAGCTTTTCTTTCACCGGCACAGAAAGTAGTCGCCGAGTATACAAAAGGTAAAGCCGGGGTTAAAAAGAATAGTGCGTGGTCCGACCAGACTAATGAACGATTTCGTTTAAATGAAATAGAAAAATTCAGTGAACAATCCAGACCGAAAGAAAATTAGAACAAGGACGTCCGTCATGAAGCAATGTTTTCTTACCAACTTCTCGTCAAAAATAGCACACCGGTGACCTTGGCTGATGCTCGTAAGGTCGCCGGTGTCCTGTCTTTTAAAATAAAGTCCGGCGAGAAAGCACTGTTTCATGACGGACTCTGGTGCCGTGACGGAGACGGGACGGGGCGTTTGACGGCTGCGTGAATCCGGTCTTAGGAAAGCAGGAATTAACGCAGTAAGCGTTCTGATGCTTGAAAGACATCACACAGCGTGGAAGACATCCCTGCTGCTAATACTATACAGTGCGGAGGTGCCAAGCGAGAGTAGTTGTCGTTGGTCAGCGAAAAATACAGAGACCGTACGGAGACACTTAACTCCTAGGTCTTCTTCGTGGCCTTCTCGTTTCTCTCAGCATTATTGCACACGTCTTTTAAATCGTCCAGCGCAAACACCAACGTGCCATTTCACCTTACCGTTCCGGCTTTCTCGACTGCTTTTTTTACAACCTCGAAGTTCCTTTCCCTTCTCGACCATAGATTTATTGGGGATATAACATTTCAGGCCCCCTACCCCCGCCCCCTCCCTCCCATACACCGGTACTTCAACTGACCTCGCCCGTCGATCCCCCAATTTGCCACGCTCTCGCGTCCATCCGGTTCTCGCGCGCGCCATACTGCGATAACGGTTAATGTCTTGCGTGCCCGTGAAGCTGGAGCGGAACGAGGTGGGCTACAGGCGCGCACACGGGAGACGGAGCCGAGGCGTTTTTTTTTTTTTTTTTTTTTTTTTCTGGCGGGGGGGGGGGGGGAGGCGTCAGCGAGGAGAGTTTGCCAGTTGACTAGTACCCCGTAAACGGCGAGAACTCGGAAACCCCCGTAGTACCCCGTAAACGGCGAGAACGGAGCTCGGAAACGGCCTCAAAAAAAAGAAAAAAAAACACGAAACAGAAAATGAACGAAAAACTAGTTTCGTCCGTAATGCGAAGCCGTCGGACGCAAGAGCCGGCGAAATATTATGCGCGGTAAGCCTCGCTACTGCTTCGCTTGGTGTTGGTTGGAGTGTATAGTGAACGAATAACACAGCTCCAAAGGAGAATGGACGAGAAGGTGACACACACTTGCGCTGTTGTTCGTTCGCCATGGATAAAATAAACCAACTAGCCGACCAACAAGCTTGAACATGGTTGGAAGAAACATTCGCGAATGCGTGCGAGCAACCTATTTCAGAGAAGGAAAAAGAAAAATAATAGAGCGTCAGTCGTATTCGTTTGCGAATTTCCGACATCTCCTATACTTGAAGTGTCCTTCGCGAGGCGACCCTGCCGCATACCGACATGTCTATCGGCACATGCTTGGACTCGGACCCTCACCTCCGAGCTCATTCAGTGGCGGGACAGGGAAAATCGAGCATTTCTTTTTTGTCCTGCGGACGAGTTTCCCACAATAAGAGAAAAATTGTTGCAAGCGCGGCCCCGCAATCTTGGTCTGTATTTATCTGCGCCTGTAATCCGGTCTCTCGCGGGCTCTATATTCGGGATCAGCTACGGAAATGCTTGCTTGGCAGTCCGGAGTTACCTCGCTAAATCTAATCGATTACTGTGCTAGAGCGACCGTTTCTAGGTCTTTATCTTTATTTCAGCGTGTCGTGTTGATGGTCCCTTTTCTGTTTCTTACTTTCTTCAGCACGCTATAATTTTTTCTTATCTTCAAGTTGTAGCTTCCTAGTCGTTAATTCCCTACTTCCTTGTCCGTTTCTCTTAGCACGATTCAGAGCTAATCCCCCAACGGTGGGTATGCGCCCCGAACACTCAGAACGACAACAAAGTCGAGAGCCACGACTACTAAACACATCGTTTCTATGATAACTGAATTATCGCAGAACCACAATGCCCTCTAGTAACTTTTGTAGGAAACTCTACGCCTCCTACCCTCCGGTCTTCGCAATCGAAATCACCCTTAGTCACACACTGTCACTCCTAATATTACAAAAATATTTTGATCGATAGTCAGTAGGCTAGTGAATGACCCGATAGAAAAAAAAAAGATATTAATTGTTTAGGGCAGCCAGAAAAGATAAAAGATGTCTGAAGTAACAGTTCAAGTTTTGCCATTACACAGGGCTTCATATATCTTGCAGTTAAAGAACACAATAACTCTAAAGAATGGAAAAATAGATAGTACACTTTGACACTTTTGATTGAAAAGAAAATAAACGTTGCACACTAAGCATGCACGGAGAAAACATTTCGCGGTACTTCGGGATCGTCTAAGTAAAATTGTTTGCCAGGTCATCTTAAAATTTCTCGCGTACTTTCTTTCTATTGATAGGCAGTTCCACGGTTTCGCGCCAACAAACTTTGTCATTAATTCGCAATATGCAATAAATCAGGCTTACAGATAAAAGTTTCCATTAGAAGCATGTCTTGTGTTTAGCGCGGGAACGGAGAACAAATTGAACGCAAGGGGAAAGTTATGATTTTACTTATACCAGGGTGCGGAAACTCCTTATACCTCCCTTGGGACACTCGGTCCCATGCCCATACAAGCGGCAGTGCCGCTTCCGCCACTGACGGTTGCCGGATATCCAACTCTAAATAATTCACAAACAAAACAATGCAACCATGACGTCACTGGTGAGGTCAAAAGGAAGAGGGCGCTCCGCCAGGAGGAGGAGGGTAGCCGCGAAGCCCTAATTTCTCATTTCGCATGCAAGCGGAGTGTGTTCGTGCTGTCTACCAGGTCCGCTGGCCGCGCGTAGATATTGGCCAAATCGCGGAGCACAATCCGCTGAAGAGCGCCGTGTTTACAATGCACTTGTTAATGCGATAGCATTAAGGGCCCCGTGTCGCAAAATATCCTGTGTCGACGTCGGCGTCCGGCATCGGACGTCATTTCAGCAAAAAGATTTTTTGAGCCACCCATACCTCGGTCCTCCATGTAGCGCAAGGAAGTTACTGAACTAATCGCATTTCTCAAGCGATAATACAATACAAGAATCGTAAAGTACAACTTATACGCAACCTACAGACATGATAGCGTCGGATTGTAATGTGAATATGCAAAAAAACGTAATTCTGTAACGCGAAAACTCAAACAAACCCCCTTTTCCAGCGTTTCTACCATACGTGGACCGGCCACGGCGTCCGCCATTTGCCCGCGCCGGCTCGTAAAGATCTCTGAGTCCACCTTCATGTAGCGCAAGGAAATTACTGAACTAATTGCATTTCTCAAGCGAAAATACATTTAAAAAATCGTAAAGTACAACTTATACGCAACCTGCAGACATGATTGCGTCGGATTGTAATTTGAATATGCGAGAAAGCGTAATCCTGTAACGTGAAAACTCAAACCCCCTTTTCAGCGTTTCTGCCATACATTGACCGGCCACGGCGTCCGCCATTTGCCCGCGCCGGCTCGTAAAGATCTCTGAGTCCACGTAGCGGTGCGCACGTTTTCTTGAAACACTTCCAGACGGCGCTCGCCTCCACCGCATCGCGGCCCACACAAGAGGCCGCGTTTCTACCAGAAAGGCCGCCTTCGTGCATAGCGCTCGCCGCAAGCGTGTAACGGTAACTATTACGACTACATACGCTGCTGTTGCCGGGAAGCGTGAGAAGCAGTAAGGGATCTTTGAATGCTGTCGCGTTCCGCTCTGAAAGGCGAAGCTTAAGCGTCCTCAAATTGTTTTTCTGCCGCATTTACTTTGGAAGCTTCTATTAATTCCTTTAAAGCACTGCGACAGTACTCGTACACAGCAGTGCCAACCAATTATATCGAAAAATATTTATATAGAAAACGTCGTCAACTACCAATATATGCAGGGAATATATTACATTTCGTAATTTCGTGAAATTAGTCGCTTTGAAATTCCTAACTTGTGGTTAAGTTTAGGGCTACAGTTCCACTAGTCCTCAGATATAGTGGGGGGCAGTATAAAGAAAATACCTTCCTGGTACCACCAATCGTTAATTTTGTCCGTGTATTGTGAAGTGGATCAACTAAAGCTGGCCAATTTCCCAGTCAGCCAAAACTGAGCACAAGTAACAGTTGAACGTTCGTGTTTTTATTCGCACATTACGTACTGCAAAGAGACTGACTTCCACGCAGTCCGAAAGTGTCAATCTCTAGAAGCAATTTTCATTCCCAACTGAAATTTGTACATAATGGGCGAACATAGATTCCAGAAGATCCAAACAACTCGAAAATGAACCATCACGGGCTGGTCACACGGAACTTGACTTTCATGTATGTTATGACAGCAAGACATTTTGTGGCTTACAGAATGAAGATATATAGAGTACATGTATTTCATTGACAGTATCAGAAGTAAGGACTCACAGAATTTTAAACTGGCTACATGCATCTGCATGCAGAGGAAGTAGCGTATAATTGCTTTCATTATTTTAACTACATGCAGAATGAAGGAACGTATCTCTATAGCGCTTACTAGCGCATATATTCTGCCTGTCGTCATAATTTGCGTCATATTCATATTATCATAAAAGCACGGTGAGTATTATATGGGACAGTATTTTGACAGAACAACAGCACTAGGAACCAACCATTCATAAAAAGCTTAATAGCACTCTTCATCGCAAGTGGGATTACCAGTTCGTACTTAATTAGCATTAATAATCTATACTTGTATTACTGGTATCATTAAGTACATTTTGGCGGAAAAATAAATACCATTGCGCCACGTCTATAATACAGATGCTCAAAAACTTGCACACACCGAAGCTGAGCCTAAAGCAAGGTAACTGAGCGTATGGTACCGTCTACACTCCAAAATTCAGATAAAATCGAGAGCTTTAACCTTCTTCAGTAAGATATCTTAGTAGTGGTGCATCAAAACGCAAGAAATTAGGTGCATGCATCCTTTTGCCATAATTGCTCTCGAAATTTGATAAAGCATCATGGCTGTGTCTTTCTTTCGCTACTTTAAGCATTGCCTGTATGTGTCTACAAAGAGTGCACAAAATGTATAGCCCAACAAACATGCACTCAAGCCCTTCAGTACAAGTATTTCACCGACAGCCGATGGGCTGCCGTCATGACGAATGGGTCGAGCGACCTTGATCCTATGTCAGTCCACTCAGACTAGCGCAGAACTGGTTTACTCATGCAAAATGAACACCTGCTCACAAAATAAAGTGAAATACTTGTGCTTACCTGCCGTCATTAGGAAACCTGAAAAACTTCTCAGAAGTGGAATTCCCGGTGTCAAAACGCCACAGAGCCGCACAACCCATGTGATGGCGCGATTTAGCCATCTTCGTCTAATGCTTGGTTGACCTGGTTTCCTGCGTCTTCCGTTCGTTGCACGCGTGATCAAGCTTCCCTGTCTTATCTTTCCCATCTTCGCACTTAGGGCGACAGCAGATGACCAAGCGCGATCCGATTTGTGATATCGCTGAGCGAGTGGCAAGGCTGAGCGGAGGTAACCTCGGCGGACGCGAGAAGACAACCACTTCCCGAGCTTCGAACGGCTTAAAGATCACAAAAAGAGAAATAAAAAAAAATATGTTAGGCTGTCCGGCAAACCGCTTGGAGCGCGCATGTTCCTCGAAACCGAAACTAGCACTCGCCTTACGGAGTTGCTAATACTGTTTATTAACAGAGATAGCTTATAGTTTCGTAATGTCGCTATCGTCATTACACGAATTTCCTCGGAAAGCTCATCACCGGGTGTGATTAAGATATAGAGGACTTATTACTCGAAGTGCGCTCTCACCCGCCGTGGTTGCTTAGTGGCTATGGTGTTGGGCTGCTAAGCACGAGGTCGCGGGATCGAATCCCGGCCACGGCGGCCGCATTTTGATGGGGGCGAAATGCGAAAACACCCGTGTACTTAGATTTAGGTGCACGTTAAAGAACCCCAAGTGGCCGAAATTTCCGGAGTCCCCCACTACGGCGTGCCTCATAATCAGAAAGTGGTTTTGGCACGTAAAACCCCATAATTAAATTAAAAATAAAAATTAAAAGTGCGCTCTGTCAAAGTTGCTTCATTGCATCACAAGGCCAGTGCAGGAGAGCTGCCATTGGCTGCGTACATAGTCTTCGACTTGCTCTTTTCCGCTGGGTTGGCGCCAGTATACGACACGCTCCTTTGTAAGTTTTCGTAAAGGAACATGGCTAGGCCCGTACTAGCTTTCTGTGAAAATAGAAGGCTTTAGCAGCGCGCGTTCCACCAACAGTGGCGCAACCTCGAAACTTTTCCTTAGGGATCTTCAAACACACACACGCTCAAGCACTGGCGAAGGCACTCGTACGGAGGCTCCCTAGCGTGCGCTATGTTTTCTGCAATGACGTCAGGCGCGCAATGCAACACTACAGAAGCAGAACGTCATGCGCACGCGGCTGGTGCGTGCGTTTCAAACGTATCACGTGACGCGCAGTGTTGAAACACGTGCGCTCCGATGTACACCGTGGCTATAAGCCCCTCACATCGTCCTAAGCATAGCGCGACGGCACGCATATCAAGCCCTATTTTTTGTACTATCAAGTATGCCTACATTTAAATGTTCGCTTTGAGGATGGGCTGGTTTGACCTCGTTATCGGAAAGAAAAGCCTAGTGCGTACATGTTCGTAGTGAAGTCTATGCGTAGTCAAATATTTGTTCGACAACGAGAAAGACCACTGCTGTTATGTAGTATATATCGTACATCGTATACAGTTGGACTATGGCTGTACTGACAAACGCACTATAGACAAAAAAAATATTGAGTTGCCAAATGTTTATAGCTGTTGCGTTAACGTTCAGAACATGAAAATGGCGAGTCTTAGCTAGATTACCTGGTTAGCTATATGGGACTTCGAATGGCACCTTAGGTCGCATGTGCACCCAAAGCCTCCTTCGTTTAGCCTTATGGCCCCAGCAAAGAACGTCTTGCGCATTGTGGTGTTGTACCATAGTCGTGCTGCATCAACTATAGACAATTTAAAGTTCAGAGACACGCCTTTCCAGACTGAGCCGTAGCGCAAACCTCGTGGAGACCGATATACAGCACGTTTCAAGTGCGTTTGGATGCCACGTACAAGATAAAACGTCCCTGGATCGAAAGCATTGTCCTTGCAGCTGCCATGTACGCGCTGTCGCATCAGCGCTCGGTTATGCAGATGTGCGCGGCAATTCCCATTGTGCACTAAATGTACCCATTGTAAAAAAAATCCAATATCATGAACCTTAATATTCTGACTGTACCTTAAATGCACCTACTGATGAAATGAATTCGTATTCTTACCTGAACAAAGCACTGTAAGATGAACTGATGTCCAGCGGCGGGGACAGCTTCCCACGTGGCGGTCTGCAAAATTCTGGACGTTAGTAATGGCAGTGTTTTTCTACAACCTGCATTCTATTGGCATCGTATTTTGCCGACCGATTTACAGACAATGCAAAGAACAGCTGTTTTGAACAACGGAGGAGACACCGAGAATTCTACTCCGGCGTCGGCTGCGTATGGTGTGGATGAGAGCGGCCGCGCGGACTGTGTCTTGAAATCGATCTGCGATGAGTACAGAGTCTAAGTGCGTCGAATGCTGATAGCTTCATGCGCGCTGTGTTCTCGCCGCTTAGTTCGCGCTGAAGCGAGAAGCAGCACGATGTATCGATTCGCTCGCTGCTGCTGCCGCACTTCCTCACTTCAGCGTTTTGACAGCGAGTGTCTCCGCTCACCGATTGCGACGTGTTTGTGTCTACCTGTGAGCGCGTGACACCATGCTTGTTAATTTAGTTAGTAAGCGAATGTTTACGAGTTTATACGGCCAATAAAGTTATTATCCTTACTTCGTACAACAGTCTAATGATTTGCTATCACAATCGATGCTTCGCCTTTCGGACGAAACTGCGACTGTTTTTTTTTTGTTAGATGCCCTTGCACTATGTCCGGGACTGGCCCATTGTGCAATACTGCAGATGTTAGCAGCCACGATATTGTCTAAAGGACGGGAGGGGGGGGAAGGAAATAATCGCTTTAGAAATGTAGTTTTGAGTAAGCACTCGCATCGGTGTAGCTTCTTTAAGTCGCTGCCCGTTCGTGCTCCTTTTCGATATGACCTGCTCCCTTTAAGTGAACCGTACTTTACATACGCACAACCGAGATTGAACGAAACGGAAATGGAGAAAAGAGCAAGCCGCGCCGCGCCATCGCTCCACCTTGCGATGTTTTATCGCTTGGTAGCAGATGGCTTTATTACGTGGTATAGCGCTAAACATCTGGGTCCGAGAACCAATGAATCGCACCAGTTCCTGAGACACACTCACACAGGCGAGCCGCGTGGGAAATGCAAGTAGCCGGTGTTTCTTTTCTGCAATTTCCTTTTCCTTCGTGCTTAATTCCGACGCGGTGATAAGCTGGGTGCAAAGCGATGCTCAATATTGACAAAAAGAAGTAAGAAATAAATGGTCGGGTTTGCTCAGAAGAGCTTTCCTGGTACATTCCCGGTTGTTTCGCAATCCCGTTCGATACACTTCTCGGTGTCCTAGTTTCGACTAAGCTCCCGAGCGCACACTGACAACTATATGTGGGCTTTTACTTGCTGCTTGCCTAGACACACTTCATTTAGAGCGGGGGAGGGGGGGCGAAGTTGCGGAAGTAATTTGGGAATGACTGTTGCAGTCGCGGATGGCTAGACAGTACGCTAAGGAAATAAAAAGGGAAGAAAAAGAAAATGGAAGAAAATACAAAAAAAGGATACGGAGGTAATTTTGCACGCTGCTGCACCACCGAGTCCTTTCTGATGTCCATGCATATATTGGCTTCTATTTGGGCCACAGCGCTGTGCACAGGTTATACACCTCAGAAGGGAAAGACCCTGTTTAAGGCATGGCGAATATTTGATGTTTCGAATACGGATTGAATAGTACCCACTAGAGAGAGAGAGAAAGGCAAAGGAAAGACAGGGACGTTAACCAGAGATTATCTCCAGTTGGCTACCCTGTACGGGGGGAGGGGAAAGGGCATGAGATAGGTGATAGAGAGAAAAGGATATAAGAAGAGAGAGAAATGAAGAGGAAAGGCAGGGAGGTTAACCAGATATTAGCGCCGAAGAAATGCAATCGCCTTATAACCGCAAATACAACAGAACACTGGGATCTAAAATACGCGAAGCTCGTTCGAGTGAGCGAGGCAGCAGCGAAAGTGGATGGTACGTGCACGGATTCATTAGCCTTAGCCTGTCAGCTTCCTGTGTCCCGGGAACGAAGGGCGTGCGTAACTTCTTGCGTCGAGGATAAAAAAATGTTGATGCGCAGAGAAGTACGACAGACACGTAAATAGATTTATGGTTATTGCACCCATTGTGTCACAGTGGCAAGTACGCCCGTCGCGAGAAAATCGGCTAAGAGCGGGCGGATGCCCGCCGGCCCCAGTAGTCTATATTCGTGCACGTACTGAGCGCCACGTACCGAGAGACACATACCAAGTAGCCCGAGTGGTCGCCTGTTGTGGCGAGGAAGCGACGAAGAGCGCCGAATCCCCCAAATATTAAATTAAATTATGCGGTTTCACGTGCCAAAACCACTTTCTGATTACGAGGCACGCCGTAGTGGAGGACTCCGGAAGTTTCGACCACCTGGGCTTCTTTAACGTGCACCTAAATCTAAGTACACGGGTGTTTTCGCATTTCGCCCCCATCGAAATGCGGCCGCCGCGGCCGGGATTCGATCCCGCGACCTCCCGCTCAGCAGTCCAACACCATAGCCGCTGAGCAAGACCGGCGGGTGCCAAACCACGAAGAGAAGCGTGCAAAGAAAAGAGGTAAAAGAAAAAGGGTTCTCTCGACAACGCTCGCTAAGCTGCGCGCGCTGCACGAGCGTATACGCATGCAGATCATACGCGGGCTTCGCAAAGAGTAATACGGAGTGCAAACTCGTTTTCCTCCGAGCAAGGCTGCACCCGGCGCAGGCCCTCCCCCCCAAAAAAACGAAGCATGAAAAGTGGTGTACGTGTTGGCGCACCTGCCCGTCCGGCACCTTCGGTACACCCACCGCCCGCGCCCGGAATCATGCAACTGCAGCCTCCTCCGCCACCTGCGTGTCGGGGCGTGTTGTCCAAGGAGCGCGCGCGGAAGGGAGAAGGACCCGTTGCTAATGGAGGAAGTGCCGGCGACCCATTGTCTTCGGCGTGAGCGCACGCCCGAATTTTCTCGTTCCCTCTCGCGGAGCAGCGGGCGCGCAGCAAAACAGACCGGTCGACACCCCCGCGTCGCGCCCGGTACCCCGGGAACCGAGGTCTCGCTTTGTCCCGACAGCTCGCGCTACTTTTACTCTTTACACAAACGCACGCGCCCGCCGCGTTCTCGACGGACTCTGCTGCCCACTCTCGTGGTCCTGCCTGCGTCCGTATGTATGCATGCACGCTCGGTGGAAACCGAACGGTAATTGTCGGGTGTTCTTTTTGACTCCGGCAGCTGCGTCAGAGGCTGCGAGGAGGGAGGCCGAAGCCGGGGGACCAGTTCTGGATTGACATACTGCCAAAAGGATTCGCCTCCCAAGTTAATAAGTGCTGCTCTTTTTGACGTGACACGTCTTTCGGCTCGGTCAGCGTAGGGCGGTCGACGGCTAAAATCAGATGTAAGAAAAACATGTAACGCTAAATATAGCTAACGTGTTTGCGACCGCACGTACTATACACCCACCTGCCTTACTTTGGTATATCTGTGTGGTGGAAGGACGGTATTGCTCGATCACGCATGTGTCGCGTGCACAGATGGGTGAAGTCGCCGAGTCACACGTGACGCATTCGGAGCTAAATTTACCCTCCGTATCTGCGTTCACTGAGGCGAAGCTCGGCGGTACATTTGTCGATCCGAACAGGAGTGGTCGCATTTTTTGAGAGAGCTCGTTCAGACGTAGTGGGAGTCATTAATCAAACTCAAACATGCCCTGAGAAGGCTCACGCCCTGAGAAGGCTCAATGAGGCTCACGCCCTGCAATGAGGCTCATGCCCAAAGAGGCTCATGCTCTGAGAAGGCTCAGTGCTTAAAAAAGTGTGCAATTTGTTGCAGAAATGTTACAGTTTCTCGGTTAGAGCGCCGTCCCCGCGTTCGTCACGTACGGGATACAGAAATGACGTGACGAGACTCGGGCAAGCGTGACAAAGGGATGCCGATTCGCGCCCGCCACCTTTGACTACGGCGTGTCCACTATGCGAAAAGGGAGCGAGCACCATGAGAAATTATTCTGTAGGAAAGCCCCACTAACTCTGTCATAAGATATAGCCTGTAAGCTTTGCAATGCGTAAATAAATGTCACTTGCGTATTTGGTTACGTCATTTCTGTACTCTAGTGTCTGTAGACGCACAAGACGTTTCACGTATCCCGCTGCGGCGGTGTCGTTCCCGATGCAACCTACCCGATATTTTTGTTTTCCTTTCTACCCTCATCAGTATGAAGCCGCAGTAGGCAAGATTCCATTCGGAGTCTTTAGCTCGGTAGTAGAAATCCATAGTCAAAACCATTGCCGCCAGTGGATTAAAGGACTCTGGTGGAACCTCGTGGCATTATGGAAGAAGAGCAAAAGGAAGAAGCGCAAGTGTTGAAAGTACAGTTGAGACCTCAGCCACGATAGTACTATTTTATGATCGATTGATCGATTGATCGATTGATTGATTGATTGATTGATTGATTGATTGATTGATTGATTGATTGATTGATTGATTGATTGATTGATTGATTGATTGATTGATTGATTGATTGATAAAGGGATGGATGTCGATGCAAATCTAGGAAAGGTTAGCCAACTCACCTCTAAAGGAAGGAAAAGAGGACATTCAAGTAATTGTAATCTTTAGAGGAAGTTATTTTCAGTAAGTCTGGTTTCACCCAGGCACGTACCCAGGATTTTTTTTCGGGGGGGGCCCACCACCTCCATCATCATCATCATCATCCTGTTTTATGTGCACTGCAGGACGAAGGCCTCTCCCTGCGATCTCCAATAACCCCTGTGCTGCGCCAACCGATTCCAACTAGCTCCCGCGAATTTCCTAATTTCATCGCTCCACCTAGTGTTTTGTCGTCCTCGATTGCGTTTTCCTTCTCTTGGTACCCATTCTGTAACCGTAATGGTCCAACGGTTATCTAACCGGCGCATTACATGACCTGCCCAGCTATATTTTTTCCTCTTGATGTCAATTAGAATATCGTCTATACCCGTTCGCTTTCTGATCCAAACCGCTATCTTTCTCTCTCTTAACGTTGTGCCTAGCAATCTTCGTTCGATCGCTCTTTGCACTGTCCTTAACTTGCTCTCAAGTCTCTGCCTCATATGTCAGCACTGGCAAAATGCACTGATTGCAAACCTTACTTTTGAATAATAATGGTAAGCTTCCAGTCAGGAGCTGGCAGTGTCTGCCGTATGCGATCCAACCTATTTTTATTCTTCTGTGAATTTCCTTCTCATGATCAGGGTTCCCTGTGATTAATTCACCTAGGTAAACGTACTCCTTCACAGTCTCTAGTGGCCGACTGGCGATCCTGATCTCTTGTTCTTTTGCCCGGCTATTTATCATTATCTTCATCTTCTGCATATTAATATTCAACCCCACTCATACACTCTCTCTGTTAAGGTCTCCAATCATTTGTTGTAACTCGTCTGCTTTGTTGTTGAACAGAACAATGTCATCGGCAAACCGAAGGTTGCTGAGATATTTGCCGTCGATCTTTACTCCTAAGCCTTCCCAGTTTAATAGCTTGAATTCTTCTAAGCACGCAGTGAATAGCTTTGGAGAAATTGTGTCTCCCTGTCTGAGCCCTTTCTCTATAGGCATCTCCCTGCTTTTCTTGTGTAGAATTAAGGTAGCTGTAGAACCTCTGTAGATATTCTTACGCGAAGGACGAGTCAGTAAGACGAGAAAATATTTACAGATTATATTTACAACAACGGTTGCAGCGCTGACCGGTTAGGTTCACAGCGCGAGCCCAGTTCGTTCTTCCTCCTCTTTTCTGGAGTGATGGCGCCCACGCGCATCGGTCAAACAAACGAATACCAGAAGCATGTAGCAATACTTTCCAAGCTTTTTACGTAAGCGTTCTGTACTCCTTGATTACGTAGTGCCTCTATGACTGCTGGTATCTCTACTGAATCAAATGCATTTTTGTAATCTATATAAGCCACATAGAGGGGCCTATTGTACTCTGCAGATTTCGCGATAACCTGATTGATGGCATGGATGTGATCCATTGCAAAGTATCTCTTCCTGAAGCCAGCCTGTTCCCTTGGTTGACAAAATCCAGTGTTGCCCTTACTATATTGGATATTATTTTGGTAAATATTTTATATAATACTGGGAGCAAGCTAATGGTCCTATAACTTTTCAATTCTTTAACGTCTCCTTTTTTGTGGATTAGTATAATGTCTGCATTCTTCCAGTTTTCTGGGACCCTTGCAGTCGATAGACACTTCGTATAAAGAGCCGTCAGTTTTCCAAGCATTATGTCTCCTCCATCTTTGATTAAATCGACTGTTATTCCACCTTCTCCTCCTGCTCTTCATCGTTTCATGTCTTGCAGGGCCCTTCTGACCTCATGGCTAGTTATAGGAGAGTTTCTGTATCCTGTTCATTACTGTTTCTAAGTGAGGTATCGTGACTCTTCTGGGTACTGTATACAGGTCAGCTTAGTATTTTTCCGCTGCTTTTACTATATCTACGAGATTTCTGATGATATTATCCTTCTTATCTTTTAGTGCATACATCATGGTTTGTCCTATGCCAGGTTTCGTTTTTACTGATTTCAGGCTGCGTTCATTTTTTACGGCTTCTTCAGTCTTTCTCATTTTATAGTTTCGAATATCAGTTATTTTCGCCTTGTTGATCAGTTTTGACAGTTCGGCGAATTGCGTAACGCTATGCGGCCGCCAGTCCCATACAACCGCGTAGAGCGCAGGACTCTGCGATTCTAGACGTACTGCGCTCACCACGAAAGGTTAGAAAAACACCCACATAAGCACAGCACAGAAGTGGTTACGTGAGGCGGTTCGACCGATAACTGTAGAAGCGTCATTCAAAACAAGTAATTGTTCTCCACTTCCGGTGGCGTTTTCTCTACTTCCTTTTTGAATAAAAAGATGTTGATCCATAAATATTCTCATAAACAACGGTTAACTTTTTTATTATTCGCTTTTGCTTGCAGTTTGGTTGTTGCCTTGGCTCTCTCCCTTAGTAGATCGCTTAATTTCTCAACTCCTTGCGATTTTTGTTTCCAGTTGCCAATTTTGCACGAAAAGTGCTATACAATTAGGGAAAAACAGACGAGGTAACGGACGACAGTCATCTTGCTTATGGGTTTAAGGGTTATTGCAGGGTTTCATGATGGACGCTCTTTCACATTATTTTATTTCCCACCTTATCTAACCTGTGTCACGTGTATATGGTTCCGGGCATCTGCCAGCGTCGCGGCGAGCCGTAACTCAAGGAAATAATGAAGCAAAGGGAAAAGTTAAACGCAATTGGCGTTTTCTCCGGCCGCAACTCGTTCCATGAGAGTACAGACCAGCTGAGTAACAGCCGCATCCCTCTCCTAGTCCCAGGATCAGCCTAAACAAAGAAGATTGAACTAACAAAAGCAACAGCTATGCGCGTGACGGTTGAATAGATGGTGACAACTAAACGCACCTCGAGTTAATCGTCCGGGTGCGGAATCTATGAGAAAACTGTCCTTCACATTACAAGAGATGCCGATAACTACCGCCATCTAAAAGGAGTGAAAAAGGCAGCATAATGCTGATCGATGAACAGCTGCCAAGTCTCAACATTGATCTGGCGGCGCTTTAGGAATGTGTGAGGAGTGGTGGCGTGGGTGGGGAGGGAGGGGGGGGGGGGGTATGCCACTTGATTTCGGGGGGGGCCCGGGCCCCCCCGGGGCCCCCCCCCTGGGTACGTGCCTGGTTTCACCCAACACATCCAATGATTAAACTATCAATCGAAGTAATAAATAGGAGGTTAGCAGAGGAAACTTTAGCCTGGAGCCAACGTTTCGACAAGGGTTCTTTCTAGTCTTCGCCAGAGCATCAGGGCGTCAGGGCGTCAGGGCACGGACGAAAGGAGCCAGGGACAGAACTAGGTAAGTTTCGATAAACCTCCACGGTACTGCAACGGCCAGAATTCGAGAAACGGGAAGGCAGTTATAACCTTCAGATGTGCGCGATAAGTAGGACCGCAGAGATAAATTGGTTCGGCTATAGCTGGAACGCCAACCTTATGAACACGATTCAAGGAACGCGAAATGCAGTGGGGAGGAAGGAAATGGTTGATCGCGGTGGTCGAGACGATGAAAGACTTCGTGATAGACGCTTAGACAGAACATCTCACGCGTCGAGCAGTAAGGGAAGATAGTTCGATCTAGAGACGTTTTCACTTAAAAAAAAAGAAGTGGGTTGCAGATTTAACGTCCTTAAATTGCCCCGTGGAATACGAGGGACAAGGGTAACGCTTCACCTTGTAGGATGGACATATTCAGGATTACTTAAGCATGTGCCCTCGTTGTCAGAGCCCTCAAAACTGTCCTAAATATGAGCGACGCCGTAATGGAGCGTTCCGGATAACCATTGACCACAAGGGATCGAACCCGCAACCTCGTGCCCAAGCAGAACATTGCCATAACCACCGATGTATAATATCACGGCGGGTGAACTTCTTTTTTCATTAATGCGGTGCTCGCGGTTTGGGTTGCAATTAGAGAGTCTATGGAAGCGTTCGAGTGTTAATTAGGTCGTTCCTATCTGCTTCGCTGCCCAAACCTAACCGTCGCGAACGTTTGTCCTCGTCCAAGGTTTGCTCGGGGGCCGCCGAAGCGCGTCGAAAACGGAAGCACACTTAACACGTCCGCATAGCTCAAACAGAATTACTTCCTGCGCGCAGTGTCACCCTTGCGAAGCACTTGCGCAAAAAGGTTCCGCAACTTCTTTTTTTACCCCCCCGCGCACTTTCTGCGCGGAAATGGCTTTCGACCGGCTCCGCAATCCGTATTACCGGCGCAAGGCACTGCCCACGTGGCTTGGCTTCCTCGCACGCACGCACGCACGCACGCACGCAAACGCACACACCTCTTTCCTATATCTGCAATATCCATTCTTCGGTGCCCGGTCAAGAGCTCGTCGCCACTTCCCACCTCCTACAGCTCGGTGGCGGAAATGCAATTTGCCTGCCGCGACCGATCCAGCCGTCCACCGTAAACGAGGGCCGAAAGTGGGAACGCGTAATATACGGCGAAAACAGGAACGGTTCGAGCAGCGGAATGGCCATTTCCAGAGAACCGCGCTGTCGGGCGGAAACCCCCGTTACGCTGTAAGAAGGTCTCCCTTTCGACGCTTTCCTTTCTTGGTCGGTGTACCGTCCCGTGTGACTACCGTCTACGCGTACAAGTCACTGTATACTTTCCCGGCAGACACCGGGGAACTGTAACGGGGCATAGCGGTCACGGGGCGCCGGGCACGTAAGCTTCACTGCCGTGCATAGGCCTCTGACTACGGTGAAACCAGAACGTAACTAACCCGGACAAAGCGAGAGATTTTCTATATCGAACACGCGAAACTTGCTGACCGATCCTGGCCCAAAATAACGCCGTCATGACGAACAGAGACAATGAAAAAGCAGTCACGTGACGCGTGCTACGCGTCAGGTGGCTTATAAAGATCACTGGCACAACCCAGCCGAATCCGAGTGTAACGAAACCGGATTACGCGAAATATTCTCTATATCGAATGCGCAACAGTTTCTAGCCGATACTGGTGCAAAAGAAACCCCTCATATCGAACCGGACACGAGATATGAAGGGCGTTTTTTCTTTCGATTGCACCAAATTTTTAAAAATTGCCTGTGGCAGATAGCGCAATTCTAACCCTTGATATAGATTACTTGATGAGGCGGCCACTACTTGTACTAGAAATCGCAAAAAAATCACATTAGTATGTGAATAATTCACATACTTACGCAAATAGTCTTTTTAAATAATTACATTACGGCTCATATTCCAATCTACCAAAATTAGCTAGCGAGTATGCAAAGTATGTCCATCTGTTACTAATTCTAAGGACTACACCAGTTTCGAGATACTAATTTTCAAAGTATGCGACTGAACGCATTGGCGTTCCAGTTATTTTTCTGCATCAAGGTATAAACCGCGTTTTCTTAAAAGCGTAAGTAGAACAGTGAATGTTTACCGCAAAGTTGAAAGCACATATGTTGAAATCAGTGCCGTCCTCGCAATTCGTGCCAGGTCGGTATGCCTTGCATACTCACTAGCAACAATTCGAAGATTGAAATGTGCCGTATAGTAACTAAGGAGTAAATTAGCATAATTATGTTATCGACTCAATTAGGCACTTTGACTTCTCATAGAAAGTGGGAAAGTAAGCAAAAATAAATTCGAATTTCGCTCGTAGCGCGAAGTATACGCACACGATTGCTGGCGAAACATAATGCACACTAAAAGACTCACACACTGTTTCGCCTGGCGTTTGTTTGAGCGAACACTCCCAGGTTCGAGCGAGCAATCTCCGAGAGGCGGCGACGAGGCAAGGCCCCGAAGTTCCCTCATGGGAGACCTGAGCCCGGGTCGTCAAATTTGCCGGATTGAAAATAAAGTTGTTTCCATCCATCCTTCCGAGTAGTGAACGTAGTGTGAGAGTCTATTCGCTTGTGAAAGCTGCGTCTCCTGGTGGTGAAGTGGAAAGACTTCGCTTTTTCTTCCACCTCGTATCTTTCCGACTTTAGCCACTGGTATCTACTAAAACAATTCTTCGGCTTCTTCAAGATGGATTTTTTTTTAACCTTCGAATGTAAGCCAAACAAAAAAATGAACTCGACCTAGCTAAAAAAAAAGAAAAAGAGAAAAAGAAACATGCATTTTATTACGGTTTGGCGATATGGCCGATGTAGACAAGCCTCTGAACTGTATACGCGCGCGGGGCCTTAAATATTTCCGACCTATCACCCGTCCTATCTCTGTCGTTAGAGACATACCCACTTCTCTCTTTGTGTCCTGACAAATCCAGTGAAACCATGTTTTTTTTTTTTTTTTTTCACCACCTCATGCTGTCGTCGGCTTCGCAGCCGCCGTAGAAGAGTTCGTTTCTTTGATTCCCGCCATTTTGTGGCGGCGAAGCGACGTTAAGTGTCCGGCAGTCGAGGCCACGCCGCACCATCGCATCACTAAGGCGACCCCCACTTTCGTGCATCATTTTGCTAAATAATATGAACAAACAAACGTAGAAAGAGCTATCGGTCTGCATTCAAGTAAACACGGTATTTCTTAATGTACAGAAGTCCGCCGGAGCGCTCCGTTTCCCCGGTTACACGTCGCAGCGGTCGACCCATCATCCACTTGCGACCGCTACGTAGTGCGAAGAACGCAACAAAATACGAGGCTCGCCGCGCAAAACAATGAGGCAAGAAATGCGCGATGGCCCGCTTTTGAAAAGCCCCCGAGGCAGCGGGCCGGCACGGAAGAAGACCCAAGACCTTGAAAAACAAAACAAAAACACACGGAGAATTGATCTTGGCCACGCCATCATCGTCGGACACTTCCGCACCAATCCGTAACTGTCCGAAGGGCAGCCCGCCATCCGGCACTCGTACACTGCTGAGATGGTCCCCGCCGGCCACTGCGTAGTACGTGACATCATCGAGGAGGGCGGAGGGGGGGGGGGGGGGGGGGACGAAAGCGCGCGCTTTGCGAGCAGGAAGTGAAAACTGGCCCGTCCTCCCCAGAAAGAGGAACAAGAAATCCCATTACGCTCGCTACCCGCAGGTTGGCATTCGCCACGGCGCGGCGTTGGTGTTAGCAGGAGCAGCGGCAGCGGCAGGAGCAACCGCGGCAGCGGGTGTAGAAGCGTCCGTTCGCGTTGTTGGGTTCGGAAGTGCGTTGGCTCGGCTCTGCTCGCCACCACGGCACGTCGCCGTGAATGTTGATCGAGTGCGGGCTCGCGGGGTTTAATTTAAACACGCGTCCCTCCAGCTGGTGCGCGCTTCGAAACGAAGTAGCAGGGCCGGGCCGCCCCGCCTTTATTAGTGCATACTTTGAAGAATTAGCGATCGTGTAACGCTATATAAGAACGTTATCTCTCTGTTGAAGCCAGCCTGCAAGGCAGTTTCACGAACTTTTTTTTTTGCTGTTTCCTTCTTTTTTCTTTTTTAATTCCACACATCAGATGCAGTGCTTTGTTTCGAAGTATTTGCTTCCGCTAGTGACAAAATATATTAAAGCGAGCTGAAGAGAGAAAGGGACGAAGGGAAGGGGAAAGGCAGGGAGGTTTAACAAAACAGGAAACGCGGTTTGCTACCCTACAGTGGAGAATGATGGACGTAGAAGTACGAGAAAAGAATTGTTGTTGTTGTTGTTTGGTGTGAACACATATACGCTTCAAAAAGAGGAAATGGAAAGGAAGGAGTAGGCTGGCAAGGTGCAACTGGGAGGGTACGACGCCTGCCCTCTCAGGACAGAAACAAAGAAATGAAGGATCGGAAGAAGGGAAGGAAAGCGGAAACAAGGAACAAGATGAAAAATTTGAAAGAATAAAGCAAGACAATGACAAAGGAATAGATGATGGCCAGTCACCTCTCGGTCGTGCTACTAAAGGAACGTTAAAATGTAGAAGAATTTATGTCCGAAGTCTTATCATTAGAAAACGAAGGAAAGATTAAGCTACAAATGGCAGCCAAGTCAGTTTCTTTTCTAAAAACCTAAAGACGGCGCGAGACACGGATAAACAAAACAATCAGATACTACGATTACGAATACCGCACAGCTATCACTTCACCCGATCACGCGCTGCAAAAACAACGTCCAATTCAGTCTGAAAGCCTGGATTACGTGAATGTTGAGATAAAGGGACCCGAGGAGCTCAATTTTTTTGTTGTTGTTTACAACCAAATCCAGGAAACAGACAATAAAATCGGGGAAGCCGTACGGGTACATTAATTTCTGCGTTTAATTAAAATGTGGACGTAATAAAGATCGACGGAAATTGAAAGAGCCGGGTATGATTACCCGCAGCTGCCACTGAATCGGACCAGGATAAGTACATTGAACGTGCAATTCAATTTAAAGACTGGATTACTAAATGTGGCGATCGAGAAGGGGATTCGAGGGGCTCGCTCTTCGTTGGTTACAACCGTATCGAGAAAACAGACAATGAATCCAAGAAAAGCGTAAGGGTAAATTCGTTTTGCAACGTTTAATTGAAATGTGGAAGTAATGAGTGAAAGAGAGAAGGAATGTGGACGAAAAAAGAACTTGCCCCCGGTGGAAGCCGATCTCTCTCGTTGCGCGTGCGGATCTTTACCAATTAAGCTACCACGGTGGCCATTTTCAAATCCACTCGCGTGAGACATGCATAAATGTAACGTCCGTGAGCGGTAATACACAGGCGACAGTACAGCACAGATACAATACCACTGAAAGTTATATTATACCTGTATTCAGTGATATTGTATAAGAGGCTACAACATCATGGAAAGTGACATTGTATATTTCTTTCAACATCATTTTCATTGATATTGAAAGTTATATCATACATATCTTTTCAATAAGGGTGTCCGCGTGCGGGCATGTTTTTATTGTTATTCAGCTGACTTGATGGATTGACTCGTATTTAGTTGCAGGAGCTGCAGAACGAACCGTATCATCGCTGTCCTCCTCTGTCTCTTTTTTTTTTACGCTGAGAGTTTACGCACGTTTACAAAATGTGCTTTATTGTCCAAACGTTTTCTTATATTACCTTACGTTATCCAATTTTATCGTTTGATAAATTACTGTTTACGTAGAAGCCGACGACACGATAGTTATACATGCTTCCAATTTCAGCTAAATAAATCCCGAACTCACTCTGTCACGCTGCATTCTTTTTCGTTCTTTTTTTTTGTTTCAGGTAATGAAAAGGATACATTGAACGCAGGGAGGTTAACCAGGACTGAGCCGGGTTGGCTACCCTGCAATGCTTAAGATGGAAAGTCTTTGGAAAAGCTTAAGAGAAGTACAGACATTCCGACACAACGCATCGCGCGATGACTGTCGACGTTAATGCGAGTGGCATTCAAGCAATGTAACCGCACACTGCAGTGCGTTGCTGAAGACACACGTATTTACAACATATAGTGAATTGGAATGAATTCTTGAGCTTTGTGTGTCAAAATCGTGATTTGATTATGAGGCTCACCGTTAGTGGGGGACTCCGGATTGATTTTGACTACCAGATGATGTTTAACGTGCCCCCAATGCACGGGAAACGGGCGTTTTTGCATCTCGCCTCCATTGAAAATGCGGCCGCCGCGGCCGTGATTCGATCCCGTGACCTCGTGCTTAGCAGCGCAACACCGTATACCCTTAACATGACCACTATAGATCGTAACCCGCCACCGTGACTGGTTACAATCTATAGTGATAGTTCTGATAGGTCCATTGCTTCGGCTATGTGCGACATACACTGCCTCTGGGATCGGCCCACTTTGCTGTACGACGCTCGCTCGCCAGGGCCGGCCATGACAGTGACGACCTGACAATGAAGACGACACAGGGTTTACAACGGAATGACGTCGATGGAACGACGTCGGCTGTGGGACGACGACGGCACGACGACAATGAAATGAAAATTCTGAAATGATGACGACCGGTATAAAGACAAGGGTGTGATGGTGACGTCATCAGGACAGTGGGATGACGACGAGTGTGCTGTGACGACGTCATAACAACGAATTCGTGACGACGACTCTATGACGACGGCGCATTGGGGATTCCGAAACGATGACGATGGTATAATGACGACAACGTGACCTCGAAAGAATGAGGAAATGGGATCACGACCATGGCGTGACGACATTCGCGTGGGGAGGACGTCGAAGCTGGAACGACGACGATGGAATGGCCTCGACGGCATTACGACGACATTATGACAACCAATGCACGACGATGACGCGGTGCCGTGTCGTCGTTTTGTACCTTCTTTTGTCCGTATCTTTCACTGCGCTGTAACGAACCTTACAGTGCCAGGTGGTGATGATGTTTCGACAACGGCGGTGCCCTTTATTAGAAGAGGAGAGAAAGAAGTTGTTCCCTTCCTTATACCATCATAATATACCTTTGCGCCCAGTGTTCTTTTTAAGGAATGACCCTCTATTTAATTTTAAATCAGTAATCAAGTTCTTAGCAGAAACGAATACCATAGAAATAATTTGGCCAGGCTATTTGTAGCACAGCCTCTCCTTGGAGGCTGTAGCTGCAATGCAGTCACTTACAGAGCAGATGCCTCACAGCCCTTGCGCTGAAGGGCTCTGTAGAGGCACTAGTGCTGCTATAATTAACACGTTTTAGTATCTAATTCTTCATAAGGTACTTTTATAACCATAGGGCTCACTCTTTATTGACATCATTCTAATAGATACATATTTTACACTATATACAGCGAATATTTCTGGCCAATATACAGCCACTAGACTTCCACCATATTCAACTATTCTGATTTCCATTCATCCCTAAGTGTCATGGTGCTCTTTCGTCATTTCTGGCCCTTGCGCCAAAAAACAATATCCATCAATCAATCAATCAATCAGCGGCGGCACAATCACGATTGAATGACGACATATTGATAACGATGGAATGACGAAGAAAGAATGACGAAGGTCGATACGAAGACGACGAACGCGTGACGACAATGGCGTGACGTTTCTGAAACCAGGACGATGGCGCGACGACAGCGTGACGTCATTTGCGTGATGACGACGCAGTGACGAGGACGGCACGCCGAGTGTCGGATGACGAAGCTGAAATGACGATTGTAGAACGACAACGAAGGCATCATTAACACCAGCACATACCTAGTGGTCCAAGCTTGTAGACATAGGGGGTGTAGAAAACGGGTCAAGGAAGGCGGTTGGAGACAGACAGGCACAGACATGTATAGATAGATATCGGAAAGGGCATCAGGTTTCCTAAGAAGGCTAATCGCATTCAAGAGTAAGAGCTTATATGCATTAGAATCACCGACGTACTGGAATTCTCCGCGCTCCTTCACAGACACGAATCCCAGCTTCGCCTTTGTGTCATTCTGCAGCTGCGATGTGCGATACCACCATGCCAAGATTAGCAACCAGCAAGTATTGGGGACAGTACGGGCCTGAGATGGCCATGAGACCACGTTGTGGTTGGTGCGCGTAATATTGGGCAATATTCGGTGGCTGAGACGGACCGAGAACTGCGAAATCCGCAACTCGATTTTCTTTTTGTTGAAATAAACACAGAATACGCAAAACTGTGATCGGCGGCCTAAAAAACAACCGTAAAGGAATAAAGGAAAGGGAATCCGCACGGAAGCTTAACAATGATTAGCGAACTATTCGGGAGAGAGCACACGCGGTTGTCGACAGAGCGAAACCTTGATCACAAAATGAAACGATGCCTGTCTAATGCAAGGCGTGCCTCTTCATCTGAAGTGGAATTCCTAAATTATTTCACGCGACGTCGTCTATTCGAGGCATCCCACGTTGTTATTTACACGCCCCACACTCCCACCTCTTCCTGCAGTCATCTGTACTGCTTCATTAACCTACGGGCATGGTCCAGTCACCTCGCCATTCTCTCCTGTCATTTATAACACGCCAGCGCTTCCGTCATCAAATAACATATTAGCCGTAAATATCACAGCTCGCCCTCCAGAGGTGCCTACGGTGATCATTTATTCCGATCATCGTTTAGTTTTACGCCTTTCGTAAGAACCCTAACCAAATATGCAAAAGCGAACTTAGCATATCCCCTAGGAACATCTCTAATATGAGATGCCGGTGCCTTGCCTGTTATTCACATCGCACTGGTCCTGTCGGTACGAAAGGTACTCGGCAATGTTTCGGGAACCCGGTCTGTTCTCCAGCTCGATTCGGTTCTGTTCTGTTATCTGCTTCGAGAAAGCTCGCCAGTCTGTCTTGTCTGACCCTTGTACCATCTTTCTTTTTTCTTGTTTTCTTTTTTCAGGCTCACGGTATGCAAAGGGCGCGCACTGCACTGCACCGCTATTTCCGCCACGAGTGCGGCGTAATAGATTCTTTAATTTGCTGCGGTCTCCACCCCGACGTGCTCTGCCCTCCCCGGTACTTTGCCGAGCGGGAAACTAGTTCGGCGGCGATTCGGTCGTGCGATTTGTAACGGTCGTCTCTCGGGGCGGGAGAGGGGGGAGTGCTGCCCTGCCTCTCCGCTGTGTGGCGCTATAAGCAGAAACCGCGAGCGCGCACGCAATAACACGTATGGGAGAAGGAACGAACGCGAGCAAGAGTCGAAACGGAGATGACATAGAAAAAGAAGGAGGCAGACCTGCCTCGGGAGGGTGACCCCTTCGGGCAAAAACCAATCTGGCCAGCCTTGGCGAGGAGCGCGCTGCGCGCCCATGTATGTACGCGTGCCTCTCGCTTTATTTATCGATTATTAGTATTTTTATTTTTTGATGACGTCAACTTTGGTCCTCACTGCCCTCTACAATCCTTCCCTGGCAGTTCCCCAGTCGTTTTCTTCTTGTTTTCCCTGTCGCTTACAGCAAAGCCACGCGCGAGCATCCCCCCTACCCCCCCCCCCACCCCGCCACCCTCTCCGTACTCCCGTCTACACGTCGCATCGGCAGGCGGAAGTGAAAGCCCGTTAGAGTTCCCGCTATATACGTAGCATCGGTTCGAGCGAACACGTGGTGTGCGAGGCTGACCGGCGGCAGGTTCCGTGATCGCCGCGCGTGTGCCGGTTTACGGCGGGTTGCGGCGGCGGCCCAGCAATGCCCGGCGGGACGCCCAGGAGGTGCGGCGTCGTGCCTGCGCTGACTTGCAGCCGATGGCCACGCGTCTGTAACTGTCTGCCTACCTGGATCTGCGCCCCGTCTGTCTCTCGTGTGCCCGGCTGTATAGCTCTCGTCCTGTTGTTGTTGTTTCTCTTTTATCATTCTGTCCGTCCTCCTGTAACACTGTATGGGCGTCGCGGTTTCGTGTCTGTGTGTGTAACTCTCTACCCGTGTTCCGTAGGTGTCTGTCACCCTGTGTCTAATCACCTGTCTCCACGTGGCTGTATTTGTCTGACTGTCGTTGTCTCGGGGGGGGGGGGGGGGGGGGGCGAAAGGGAGGGGGACGGCAATGCCCCTATAGTTCCCTCTAATACAATAAACTAAAGCGAATTAAATTAAGCATCAGTTTCAGAATGGGAAATAAGAAAGTATGCTAGAGCAGTGCGAGCTCCGGCTCCCGCCTTCCCCACTCTCCCTCTCGCGGATACACTAGACACACCGCTAGCTCGGGAGCTTCTATCTTGGATGGAATACATGGAGACGAATAAATAGCTTTTATCAGCAACCACTGCGGATATTTTGTTCGCGATTGGTGCAGTTAAAACGAAAAGTTAAGTTCCAGTGACTGCAGAAAGTAACATTTTTGTTCAGGCCAGCCAACTTTTTTTTTACAGATATTCTTAGTTATTGCAATATTTCGAACGACTGAAGTATCGAGTTCACATCTGCAATTCATCAATAAAAAATTACGTCACAATTACGTAAACTGCACCTAATAGTGCATCTAAACAGAGCAGAAATGCTTCAATATATAGGGCTTTGAAATGTACAACTAATTCGTAAGCAGGACTTTTGCAAAACTCCCATAAACATTGTAACAACTTATCGTAAGCTGTAAATTTATATAATATAACATTTGTTCGCTATAGGTGCTCTAATTATGCAGTTTTGCAGAACTGCGATGTCTGTTTTTGGTGCAGAGTTACGGATTCGGAAACTTCGTGGTTTACTTTCTTTAAAACTTACCAATTTATGCCAACTTTAACAACAAAAAGTCGATGCTTGTAATTGAAATCATCCTTCCCACGGTCACCAGAAGTAAACATTGCCTCCTATATGCAGCAAACTTCATTTAAATCGGCACAGTGGTTGTCTCATAAAACGCCTCTGTGCGTTTTGCAGATACCTTTGAACAGGCGAAATCGGAGTCAGCTGCGAGCTAAAGCTTTTTTTTTTTCTTAAAATACACTTCCGGAGCCCCTGCCTGCGTCTGCACCTTTCTCGTTGTTGCATGCGCTTTGAGTCGCATGGCATCTGTAGTGGCACCACGCTGGGGTTTGCTTATTGGCATTCTTGCCCGCTAAACCCGCTAAAAATATTTTAGCAGGCATAACTAAGACGCCTTCAACGTCCCTTCAGCTGCGCAGGCGCATTACTCTCTTCATTTCTAAAGAAATTTGAAGTTTATTCAAAGTGTATGGATACATGTAACATCCGTGTGCATAAGTACACGTACCGGGGGTTGCGCTTTAAAGTTGTGTGACCTAAAATTGAGGACGGCAGTCCAAACTTGGCATCGCGTACTTTCCAGTGAACTCGCCAATTTCAGTTTAGGCCTGTTATTAACGAAGAAATTCGTTTTCCTTTCTTTTCAGCCATCCTGTGATCCATACACTTTTGCTCTAGGGTGTACAATTAAAGAGGAGTGCTAAAAAAAAGCCTATAACGTGGCCCATACCTCTACACGAAGAGTCGTAGTATTCGACAGTCAGCAACAACACCTCTTCACAGCAGAGTGAAGGTGAGGCTTCGTGTGAAGCTTCATCTGAGACTTCAATGAGACCTTTATCTGGAAACACTTTCTAACGACACACATTAAGCGTCACCATCCGGCGTTGCTTACACTAACAATATTTTCTTAATAATATTAATATTTTCTCCTAAACAGCAACTGCTCCGTAACACTCTTTGCGCATTCTTTTAAAGAAGTACACTCGTAAGTAACGTTTTCAACGTGTCTGTTAACGTTACGAAACTGTATCAACTGGAATTCAATTGTCTCCGCACCGCAAGGCCTCTACAGCCGGACAGACCATTTCTCCGAATAAGAAAGCCGCTGTATTATTCTGATATCTACACGCCGTATATCTCGACGTCCCACAATCTCGGCACTAAACCCCCTTCCCTACACCTCCTACGCTGAACAGGTGAACACTGCTCTTCTTCTTCCTATTCCTCTTCCTCCGACGACGGTGATGCCACATTACGCTGAGGGCGGAAGACGCGGAACGAGCAAAGGAGGAAGCGATAAAAATAGAAAGAAAGAAAGAAAGAAAGAAAGAAAGAAAGAAAGAAAGAAAGAAAGAAAGAAAGAAAGAAAGAAAGAAAGAAAGCCCGGCCGGCAGCGGCCGAGGTCAGACGCGACTGCGGCTGCGGCGTCGACGATTCCCGTGCCGTGCAGGCGCTCGCTTTCAATGGACAACGCGTCGGCCCTGTCGGTCTCGGTCGGGTCCTCTGCGGCGGTCCGGTTCGAGAGGCGAACGGAGCACCTCTGCCTGGCCTTCACGTGCTCACACTGGGAGGAGGAGGAGGAGGCGCGGCGGACGCCCCCTAAACCAGTTTTCTTTCGTTCTTTCTTCGTTTTTGTGTGTGTAATTCTTTTTTGTTTTTAGTTTTCTTGCGCCTTCTCGCTGAACTAAAGCCGTGCAGCAGCGGCGGAAGCAACGCGAATGCCGAGACCCAATCAAGGAAAGACAAAGAATGAAAAAGAAAAACAAACGTTGCTGAAAGTCTCGTGAGTATCCATGAGAGTGCGATGGCGTTTCCGTGCGTCATGACACGATTCGTGGGTTTTATTTGCCATATTTGGTGTCCCTGCGCTTCGAGTTGTCTATTTTTTCGCCCTCGCAGCTGCGATCCGCCGGCCTCCTGGTTATATAGCTCAGTTCGTAGAGCGACCGCCCCCCGGAAATGCGTTGGTCCCGGGTTCGAATCCCGGACCTTGGATCCCGGACCGTTCGTAGGTTTGTGTGCGCTCGCATAATTTGCATGTGGCTCAAAGCACACAGGAAAAAAAAAACAAGACTTATTCTTGTTCTTTCTTTGTCCTGCGTGCTTTCGAGCCGCTTACGATTATGCATCCAGACCGACATCGGCGCAGTTCTCTGTACCTTTTTTGCATGTGCTTATTGCAACTAAATGTGCGACGTTTGAGGCGATTCTGGCGCTCCGTAGGTGATTCACTATACCCCAATTACAGCGAATGCACACGCTAGAGGGCGACAATCAACTGCCTAAATTCAAACTTTGTACACTTCTTGCAACATACGTGATCGAGCTGCGTTCAACATAGTAACGTTCTTTCCTTTTTTTTTTTTTCACTTTTTGGGCGCAAACAAGCAGGGACGAAGAACAGGAGCAACACAAGGACGAGCGCTTTGTGTTGCTCCTCTTCTTCGTCTCTGTTTGTTTGCGCACAAAACGTTTTAAAAAAAATGAATCTGATCCAACTAGGCCAACTGACAGTTGTAGTAACGTTCCCATAAGCTCCGGAGAACGGGCAGTCGATTGTGCCAGTGAATTTTGGCTAGCCAGGTAACCCGGACAAGAAAGAAAATGTGAACAAACAATAGTTTACAAGGTGACAAAACACTAACAGAACAAAGACGAAAAAAAAATCTACAGCCGAGAGTAGGAAAATAAAAATAAAATTATTAGTAACTAGTATATGCATGCATAGAGCCTTACCTGCCTTAGAAACGAGCTTGCAAAATATTGCTACGCTTCTAGACTGTCTGCTCCCATATCGTATGTGTCTAATTAAGCAGCACGGCGGCTTATTATGAATTTATCTAGCGCTAACAAGCTACAGACAAGACAATCATGTGCATCTAAGGTTCATTCACGCGAGGCCGTTTTGTCGCACGCTTCAAAATACGAAAACCACCGAGCAATGATTGCCGTTAAGGGATCGCAGTTCAGCAGAAAACGATAAGAACACCAAATACAGTAAAATACCAATTTACGTAATATCGCTCCGATGAACAATTTATATTCACTATTCTGTAAGAAGTCCCCCACCTTCGCATAGCAAGATCGTGTGTTCACGATTTAATTTATTCAGCTCTACTTTAGTCAGCGGTTTCCTAAGTTCTCTTCAAGCTCGCTTAACTGAACATTTTCGGCCGACTGTCCTAGCATTTTTCAGTCGACTAACGAATAAGATTTTATTGCAAAAATTTGAAACAAACGACATTCAACTGATCGATCCAAGCATGCAACAAAGTGCGATTGTCACAAAATCTCACGAAACAGATGCCACAATGCGTTTCACCGAAACGGAAAACCATCAGCACTAATATAAAACATTTACGCTTCCAGGTGTAGTTGCTGCATCGTATGACAGAGAAAAAACAGGCACGTGAGACTCATTTACATATAGATCAGTTGTATAAATTAATCACAGTCACATGAGCTATTACTCAGTCCGACTTCCTTGCTGCTTGATAGAGTTCGGTGGCACGTGGCACTTTTTTTTGTAACATTGTATTTTGTTTGCCTCGTGTTATTACGAACACCACGTCCCACTACCTTTTTTACGAAATAAATCTTCGTGAACCCCCCCCCCCCCCTCCAAAAATAAAGCGGTTTTAAAATGTAAAGAAACTCGAATTAAGAAAAAAAAAAGCACTTAGTTACTTTCAAAATAATCTCTAACAAAGTCGATAACCTCGTGCAACATTTTCTCCCGCTGTTCGAAGCAACTCTGGAGCTCCTCAATCTCAATGCTGTCGAGTAGCCCCTACGAAGTTGTCTTCACCTCATGCAAAGTGGCAAATATCTCCTTCCTTTGTGGAATTTTCTTCTTTACAAGTAAAGAAGAAAAATCGCAGGAATCTTGGTCTGGTGAGAAGGGTACGTGGGGAACGCCGGCCCGTTCCTGTGAGGCTAAGTATCACGCCATTAGTAAAGCAAGTTGAACTGCAACAGTGTCGTGAGGAGAAACCAATCGCCCACGCACAATGTTTCATAATTTGGTTCTCTCTTCTCGTAGATTCATTCTTAATAGCCTTAATACCTCCTGATAACACTGCTGATTGACAGTCTGTCCAGGTGAAACGAATTCCCGCTGCACAGTTGCAAAAAACGCCGAAAGAGAGAGAGAGAGAGAAAAAAAGCGATGATCATCGTTTTTACATGAGTGCACTCGTGGAATATTTTTCGTTCTTGCTGAAGAAGGAGTCTTCATGTGGCTCGACATTTGCTTGTCTTTGAGGTCATACCCGTAGAACAAGCTTTCGTGACCCGCGATGATATTCAAAAAGAAAGTCCGGGTCATTTTCGATGCGATCTTTTTATTATTATTATTATTCATGGCACAAGATCAAACGAATGTTCTTTGTTTCGTTTTTCTGTCCTCTGGGAGCAGGCGGGGAACAAACATTGCGGAAACGCGTCTCATGTCCTATTCCACGCTCAATATGATATGCACTCACGAGGGCTCCAGCTAATTCCAGCAGCGTTTCAAATCTTGTGAATTGTTTAGCGACGACTCTCTACTTTTTTTCTTTTCTTAATTCTTTTTTTTTTTGGGGTGGGGGGGTGGGGGGGGCACTCTCGTAAGTACGACTGATTGAAGGTCGGCCTAAATGAGGATGATTTTTAACGCTCGTTTCTGCTCTTGCAATGATCCAAGCCACGTAAAAGCTTGTGTACGGCTCAGTGCCTACTCCCAGCCATGTTGTTTGAGGCATAGCAAGTGTACCTTCCGTCGTTTTTTTTTTTTTAATGAGCAATAAATGTTAAGGAGATTAGCTGTACATTGCGAATAGACATCACGATTTCACAAGGGTAGCTCGACAACAATTGGGGTAACTGCCACCACAAACCCCTGAGATATTCTACGGTGGCATCGGCTTGGCTACTAATCTGTGAGGTGTCCACCTAGACCCACAGAATGGGCTAAAACAGCACTACAATTGAGAGGAGTTCCACAAAGGCAATCTCGTTTTTTTCTTCTTCTTTTGGGGGGGGGGGGGGCGGGGGGAGGTGCTTGTACGTGCTGTAGTCCATGTTAATTTGGTAAATGGTACACGATGAATAAATTGTGGCAGTGATTGTCCATTCGATTGTACTTTGTAGTCTCTTATGGTGGTCGCTATGATTATGCTTCCATAGTGTTATATTTGTCGCTTTAATTAGCTCTTCAAGCGTCGTTTCGGCAAGATCAAAGCAGATTGTAGGGTGCTATATATGCGAGGGTTGTCATGGCATCATCCTATAGGGCAAGATTTTTACCCGCCTACCATTTACAAGGTATGCCAGAATGCACCGGCCGATTCAAGTGGAAGCAGCCTGTGTGACTTCGACGCAACAATGTCACGAGGACGAAGACGACGTTTGACTCTTGTCGAGCGAAGAAAATTGGTGAGCACAGTTGTGTGTAAGGTACTCTAAAATGATTTAATACGAGACAAGAGTCATTTAGCTCAATGAGAGCATGGAATCAAAAGAAATTGCATATCTGTATATACACTTCAAATTTACTTGTCTCCACTCTTTTAATTCCGGAGAAGTTAGGAAAATGTATAGGAAAGGTAAATACTTGCCACAGTGCCGGATTATTGGCTGTAGTTCATTGTTCAACCTCTTGAGACCTAAGAAAATTATAGCCACGCAATACGTTATATATCCGTTCTTATCGGCGACTAGTATGTCACGAACCCCTCCCCCCCCCCCCCTCCTAACAAAAGGAAAAGTCACTGTTTTACCAAAATGCACGCGAACACCATTTCCACGAAGGTGGACGGAGGACGAAGTGACCATCTCTCAAGCTTGTTCAAGTAATAAGCTGTTTGCCTGATCACATGGATAAACGTATGAGGGAACCTTGCACTAGCGCGTAAAATATTTGTGCCCACCTGAGAATAAAGCCAGTTGATGTCTAGCGTTCGGTGTCTTTTTTCACGTTCCTGTCCGTGTCATTTTTTATGCGATAGTGCAATGTCCCCTTATACGAATAACCACCAACTGGCCCAGATTTCTGACCTAAATACATGGATAAAGCTAACCGCATGGTGGTTCGTTGTGCTGATAGTTCATACTGTAGGACAACGTAACTTCACGGCATTGTAGGTGCATTTCACTGATGGTTTTCGACGACGATGATGATACGCTGGTCTCACACAAACGAGTGCCAAATTTCTTTAACAATGGTGCCAACGAAAAGATGAGGAAGTCACAGGTATAAGGTGCCTCATGCATCTGGCTTCAGTTAAGCATTCTAAGTTCAGTGATTGTATCTGTTTCATCTTCAAAACGGATAAAAAGAACTGATGTCCGCAGAGATGGACAGATGATATCAAGAGGTTAAGAAGTGCCCGATGCGGGCACTTACAATTACACAAATGAAGTTGAAGATAGAGGTGGTAACAAGTAAACAGTACAAACCCCACTTCCAGCCATTTCTTTTTGAAGTCTTGAATTGGCGTAATTTCTAGCTATTCATCTGAAGGAAGTTATTTTTTTTGGGGGGGGGGGAGGCAGGGGGGGATACAACGAATGATAAAAGTGGATACAGGATTACGAAATAAAATGGTAGGAAGTGAGCGTTAGTGTTGGGGGGGGGGGGGGGGGGGGCTTACTTGTTTGTAACTCGGTTCACGTGCTCCTTTCGCGCTCGTTAATCTTTATCAGCACAATATGAACCAACTAGACCAACCACGAGCAATCATTCTTCTAAGGCAGCGTGATCACCTTTGCACACCGCGCAGCTTTTACAATGGTGTACCCATTCGTGGAGAGTGCAGGTCGGTCGCGTATACCACCGCCGAAAGTCTCGCTACGCCTAGAACCAAACAACCGATCTTTTTCTTCCGCCCTTGGCGGCCTGCATCCCATACCTTCCATCTTGAAGGTGCCCGCGGGCGCCCAGCGGTTTCGGAGCTTTGCAGACGATAACTTTGGGGCGGTCCCGCCGTCGTCTGCTCTGTCGCTTTTTTCCCCCTTTTTTTTCGTCTGCTCGATCCTTGCCGAGCACCCGCCAGTGAGCGCCATCCTTATCCGTCATCTGAAACTGCCGCCCTCGGAGCGTTGATTACTTCCGCGACGAGACATTGAAACGGAAAATTACAGTGGCCGAACCACTGTAATCGCGAACGCACGCGCGCGCGCGCGGGCAGCTTCGATTAGCGAGATAATCTTATTTCTGCCGGCCGCGGCCGGCTGACCTACGGGATGAGTGAACCCGATTGTCTGCGGATGGGAAGCCGGCGGCGGCTTCTTTCTTTCGTTCGTTCTTTCTGTTTGCGTTCTTTTTTTTTTTTTTCTGTGGACTGAACGGTTTGTGTGCTGAGTTGAACCGCCATGGAGGTCGTCCGCGGGCAAGGTCGCAAAAGTTGAAGTGTAGTGCATTCGGGGCAAACTGGTCAGAGATAGCGCCCAGCGATATAAAACACTGAGCACGGGTTGAATGCATCCGCCCCCCCCCCCCCCTTCATTTCTTCTTTTTTTTTCTTTTTCTCTGGGGTGAACTTCCGTAACTCAGTTCAGTGATAGCCGCCTATAACCTTGCGAGTTCCTCCGGCGACATCTCTAGATGTCTTATTTTTTTTTTCATAGCTAGGTACTACTCCTTACGCTCAAGTGCAACTGCTATAACTTCCGCAGTCAAACGTTTTCGAATGTGCTTCGGCAAGCGCACATGTTTTCAGCCTTACATGTACGGAAGTTACACGGATTTCATTTTGACTCCGCCTGAATTCAGTGAGAATGTTACGGAAAACGCACGGCTTCTGTAGAGGTGCCTGCAAAAACGTTTCATTACGACCTTGTGCTTGCAAGTAGCACAAGTAAATCTAACGTCTTGGAGCTAGATATGCCACCTGTATGACTCTCTTGCATTTGCCAAAACGCAGACACTTTTTCTTTTCCAGAACACCTCGTTCTCCTACGTCTTCGTCGCAGGAAGCTAGGAACATAAAAACAAATCTTGCTGTTCTTGTTGAGTTTATTTAAGTCTATATGTGTGCATTGTCATAAGGGACATGGCTTAAAGGCACAAGAAGTGCCTGAGGGGCCAACCCGCCCTACGCTTAGTAATCGCAACAGGGTTGAACACCACAGCATGGTTCTACTCCAGCAGCTGCTGCGTATAGCGCAGCCGCGGGCCTTATTTTGGAAGCCATCTGCGACGGGAGCAGACTGCGCCAAGTGCTGATAGCTTCGTGTGCGTTGTGTTTTCGCTGCTTAGTTCGCACTGAAGCGAGAGAAAGCACGAAGGTCAGTTCGCTCGCTGCTGCTGCCGTGCTTCCTCACTCCCGCGTTTTGGCAGCGAGTGTGCGCGGTCATCGAGTGAGATGTGTTCATGTTTCCCTGTGGGCGCGTGACACCACTCTTGTTAATTTAGTTAGTAAGCAAAGGTATACAAGTTTATACGGCCGCTAAAACTACTATCCTTACTTCGTATACCTTTCGGGCGAAACTGGAGGGCATACACTCGGGAACATGCCCTGAGCAATATCTGCTAATATCCGTACGGAGTAGGTAGCTGATTGAGACAAGGATCATTTTCTTCAGAGACTCCGCTAGAGTTGGATCATCATCATCATCATCATCATCAGCCTGGTTACGCCCACTGCAGGGCAAAGGCCTCTCCCATACTTCTCCAACAACCCCGGTCATGTACTAATTGCGGCCATGCCGTCCCTGCAAACTTCTTAATCTCATCCGCCCACCTAACTTTCTGCCGCCCCCTGCTACGCTTCCCTTCCCTTGGGATCCAGTCCGTAACCCTTAATGACCATCGGTTATCTTCCCTCCTCATTACATGTCCTGCCCATGCCCATTTCTTTTTCTTGATTTCAACTAAGATGTCATTAACTCGCTTTTGTTCCCTCACCCAATCTGCTCTTTTCTTATCCCTTAACGTTACACCTATCATTCTTCTTTCCATAGCTCGTTGCGTCGTCCTCAATTTGAGTAGAACCCTTTTCGTAAGCCTCCAGGTTTCTGCCCCGTACGTGAGTACTGGTAAGACACAGCTATTATACACTTTTCTCTTGAGGGATAATGGCAACCTGCTGTTCATGATCTGCGAATGCCTGCCAAGCGCACCCCAGCCCATTCTTATTCTTCTGATTATTTCACTCTCATGATCTGGATCAGCAGTCACTACCTGTCCTAAGTAGATGTATTCTCTTACCACTTCCAGTGCCTCGCTACCTATCGTAAACTGCTGTTCCCTTCCGAGACTGTTAAACATTACTTTAGTTTTCTGCAGATTAATTTTTAGACCCACTCTTCTGCTTTGCCTCTCCAGGTCAGTGAGCATGCATTGCAATTGGTCCCCTGAGTTACTAAGCAAGGCAATATCATCAGCGAATCGCAAGTTACTAAGGTATTCTCCATTAATTTTTATCCCCAATTCTTCCCAATCCAGGTCTCCGAATACCTCCTGTAAACACGCTGTGAATAGCATTGGAGAGATCGTATCTCCCTGCCTGACGCCTTTCTTTATTGGGATTTTGTTGCTTTCTTTATGGAGGACTACGGTGGCTGTGGAGCCGCTATAGATATTTTTCAGTATTTTTACATACGGCTCGTCTACACCCTGATTCCGCAATGCCTCCATGACTGCTGAGGTTTCGACAGAATCAAACGCATTCTCATAATCAATGAAAGCTATATATAAGGGTTGGTTATATTCCGCACATTTCTCTATCACCTGATTGATAGTGTGAATATGATCTATTGTTGAGTAGCCTTTACGGAATCCTGCCTGGTCCTTTGCTTGACAGAAGTCTAAGGTGTTCCTGATTCTATTTGCGATTACCTTAGTAAATATTTTGTAGGCAACGGACAGTAAGCTGATCGGTCTATAATTTTTCAAGTCTTTGGCGTCCCCTTTCTTATGGATTAGGATTATGTTAGCGTTCTTCCAAGATTCCGGTACGCTCGACGTCATGAGGCATTGCGTATACAGGGTGGCCAGTTTCTCTAGAACAATCTGCCCACCATCCTTCAACAAATCTGCTGTTACCTGATCCTCCCCAGCTGCCTTCCCCCTTTGCATTTCTCCCAAGGCTTTCTTTACTTCTTCCTGCGTTACCTTTGGGACTTCGAATTCCTCTACACTATTTTCTCTTCCATTATCGTCGTGGGTGCCACTGGTACTGTATAAATCTCTATAGAACTCCTCAGCCACTTGAACTATCTCATCCATATTAGTAATGATATTGCCGGCTTTGTCTCTTAACGCATACATCTGATTCTTGCCAATTCCTAGTTTCTTCTTCACTGTTTTTAGGCTTCCGCCGTTCCTGAGAGCATGTTCAATTCTATCCATATTATACTTCCTTATGTCAGCTGTCTTACGCTTGTTGATTAACTTCGAAAGTTCTGCCAGTTCTATTCTAGCTGTAGGGTTAGAGGCTTTCATACATTGGCGTTTCTTGATCAGATCTTTCGTCGCCTGCGATAGTTTACTGGTATCCTGCCTAATCGAGTTACCACCCACTTCCATTGCACACTTCTTAATGATGCCCACAAGATTGTCGTTCATTGCTTCAACACTAAGGTCCTCTTCCTGAGTTAAAGCCGAATACCTGTTCTGTAGCTTGATCTGGAATTCCTCTATTTTTCCTCTTACCGCTAACTCATTGATCGGCTTCTTATGTACCAGTTTCTTCCGTTCCCTCCTCAGGTCTAGGCTAATTCGAGTTCTTACCATCCTGTGGTCACTGCAGCGCACCTTGCCGAGCACGTCCACATCTTGTATGATGCCAGGGTTAGCGCAGAGTATGAGGTCTATTTCATTTCTAGTCTCGCCGTTCGGGCTCCTCCACGTCCACTTTCGGCTATCCCGCTTGCGGAAGAAAGTATTCATTATCCTCATATTATTCTGTTCCGCAAACTCGACTAATAACTCCCCCCTGCTATTCCTAGTGCCTATGCCATATTCCCCCACTGCCTTGTCTCCAGCCTGCTTCTTGCCTACCTTGGCATTAAAGTCGCCCATTAGTATAGTGTATTTGGTTTTCACTCTACCCATCGCCGATTCCACGTCTTCATAGAAGCATTCGACTTCCTGGTCATCATGACTGGATGTAGGGGCGTAGACCTGTACAATCTTCATTTTGTACCTCTTATTAAGTTTAACAACAAGACCTGCCACCCTCTCGTTAATGCTATAGAATTCCTGTATGTTACCAGCTATATTCTTATTAATCAGGAATCCGACTCCTAGTTCTCTTCTTTCCTCTAGGCCGCGGTAGCACAGGACGTGCCCGCTTTTTAGCACTGTATATGCTTCTTTTGGCCTCCTAACTTCACTGAGCCCTATTATATCCCATTTACTGCCCTCTAATTCCTCCAATAGCACTGCTAGACTCGCCTCACTAGATAACGTTCTAGCGTTAAACGTTGCCAGGTTCATATTCCAATGGCGGCCTGTCCGGAGAGTTGGATCGGCAGTATTTAAAAAAATATTTTCTGCCATCACGACGCCTTTTAGCATAACTGTTTCCCGTCACATTCCTTACAGGCGCCTTTAAGTTGTCTCGCACGCATGCCCTGTATCCTCAAAGTGAGCGTATAGTCATCCTTCTCCCTGATGTTCATTTTCAGCTATATTCCTGTAACACGTATTTTAACCATTAAGCTCAGCAAACGTTTTGTCCGCGTCATAAAGAGTGGTGAAATATAGGCCTTCGAGCCTTTCGTCAACGACTAAAGCAGACATATTACAGATTGGGGCTGTAACGCGGCTAGGCCAATTAAATACCGGTGACGGCTCGTTTCCCACGACGTTCAAAGCGAAGCTTTCTTCGTTAAGCCTCCTCAATTATCGTAAGGGTGGCTGCGTACTGCTGTATTGCCCAATACCTTACAAGCAGGACAGCGGCTGCCGTCTTTACTGGCCTGTGAAGGTGTCCTGGCTGTTGGTCTTGCTTTCTACGGAATTACTCGGTGATTAAACAAAGTATACCTAAATATGTTCACTGGGACAAGCATACGTCATAAAGAGCAGAATTCATTTAATAAAGCAAACCTTTCTATGACTACTTTTCTATATGTAATTGGGATTTGGTGCCTCTGCTTGGTCGGTCTTTCGTCGATTTAAGGGACAGTTCACTCTTGCTCTATCACTAGGATCGGCCCCCTCTCGTCGGAGCGCCGACCGTGGATACAGTGCCACAGCAGAGTGAGTGAGTGAGTGAGTGAGTGAGTGAGTGAGTGAGTGAGTGAGTGAGTGAGTGAGTGAGTGAGTGAGTGAGTGAGTGAGTGTGTGAGTGTGCGTGTGTGTGTGTGTGTGTGTGTGTGTGTGTGTGCGTGTGCGTGTGCGTGTGCGTGTGCGTGTGTGTGTGTGTGTGTGTGTGTGTGTGTGTGTGTGTGTGTGTGTGTGTGTGTGTGTGTGTGTGTGTGCGTGTGTTTGGGCGGGGGGGAGTGTAATCCCAGAGACAGTATAATCCGCGGTCACGTGGGTCACACAGTGGAGGTCTTCGCATGTTGCCGTGTTGTTCACTGGCAGATAGGTAATCGGTATGGTGCAAAATGCTGTACATAATGTAATCGGTTGCACGGCATTTATTTAACCGCTTCACGAAAGCTTCACTTCTCAGATTTCAACACTTGGGTTGAATTCGCATAACTTTTTTTTTTCTTTGGTATTTGTGCGCGTATGAGGATTCGGGCTTTCATCGGCGGCTAGCTGTATTCTCGTCCACTTTCGTCTCCCTTGAGCTTATCACCTGTAGATTTCCATTAATAACACAGGTCAGTTCCATTATGCCTTCCTTAGCTTCGTTGTCTTGCGGCGTTTCGCAAAAAAAAAAAAAACAGGAAGAACACATCCCTGTTGTCTAGCCATGTAAAGCGAAGCGTTGTTAGTGTTGGAGAACGCTGTACTGAAGCACAACGCATGGTAAGTACACTCCCTTACAATTTTTCAAACAATATCGCGCTGTGTTGACCGCGTCGCGTTATGAGTGGCCTTATAGCGGCGAGAGGCGGCGGGATTGGCGACACATGTGGAACTAGGAACACATGTAGCGCGTAACCTCTTGTCAAATGCCACAGTGGACCGAGGCCGATTATATAATCGTGAGAGTTGAGAGTGCCGAAAGGGCACAGGGCGCGTGGTCCGAATTAGGCCCCACGTAAGCCGACGCAAGATCTTGTGCCATGATTTGCATAAGGTGCCGGAGCGCGGCATTAGGAGGCCAGCGTGCCATCCTCTCCAGTCGACGGCGGTTAGATTACACTTCCAATCTGCAGGAAGAGGTTAAGAAGAGGCCTCGCTTGGAAAAAAAAGTAAATACATTGAAAGTGAGCCATGCCAGCTACTGTCGCAGCAAATGAGTTCAAAGAGGGAGGGAATCGCTGAAATTTGCTGTCCTCTTTTTCAATTATATATTTTTTTTCGCACGCTTTCGGCTCTCGCCCCCGAAACGGCCTCGCGATTCGCATCTGCTCACGAAGCGACAAAAACCGCGCGCGCAGCCGCCGTAAGTCGAGTTTCTCTGTGCACGGCACTCGCGCGTCGCGCGGCCCCATTCCGAGATACCCACACGATGAGACCACGCACTGCCTGCCGCTCTCCTTTGCCTTCTTGCGCTTCCCCGCTTTTGTTGGTCGTGCACTTTCACCTGGCTTCTTTTTTACGCGGCCCCGCTACGCTGCAGCTCCTCGCGCCGCCTTGTTTAATCACCACGCTCTCTCTCTCTCTCTCTCTCTGAGCGTGTCGCTTTGCTTCATTCTTGATGCTGTCTCTCTCTCTTCTCACTCTCTGTCGCTTTCCTCCCTTCTTGATGCTGTCTCTCTCTCTCTCGCTTTCCTCCCTTCTTGATGCTCTCTCTCTCTCTCTCTCGCTTTCCTCCCTTCTTGATGCCCTCTCTCTCTCGCTTTCCTCCCTTCTTGATGCTCTCTCTCTCTCTCTCGCTTACCTCCCTTCTTGATGCTCTCTCTCTCTCTCTCTCTCTCGCTTTCCTCCCTTCTTGATGCGCGATTAGCTTGACGGGGCAGCAGAAGACGACGCTTTCGCCCACAGCGACGACGCAGAGGGCGAGGGTGTCCCAGCTGCGCGGAACATTTAGCTCACCTCCCACGGGCCGCCGTTTAGTTCTTCGTTCGCCCTGTGCTGGATACGGGGGACGGAAACTGTTTTTCGAGCCCCTAGTTTCGGTGCACCATGCAAGGCGAGCGAGTTACGAAAGGCAACTCACAGATGTCGTTCAAACGCAAAGCTTGTAATCGTCGCTTCCTGGCGACTACGAGACCGAAGGTTGGAGCACGTAGCAGCATATATTTGACAGAAAGCTAAAGACAGCGCATTGAGCGATGGGACAAGAAAAGGGTCCGCAGACTTCAGTGTCCTTCTGCTCTCTAACTCATTTACTGAGACAACAGCTGGCTTTTTCAGCATGCACCGCTATCACCATCATCATCATCATCATCATCATCATCATCATCTTTATTTAGAAGTAGTAGTAGTAGTAGTAGTAGTAGTAGTAGTAGTAGTAGTAACACGATAGCGTTAAGGGCACCATGTCGCAGGAAATCCTGTGCCGGCGTCTGGCGTCGGCGTCCCACGAGCAAAAGTTGCCGTACATATTCTATAGGGCAGTAAAGTTCTTCTATTACTAAAGTTGCTGATACCTTGACTTACATTCTTTACAAAGATATTCCTCGCAATTTCGAGAATGACAGGCGACAAACAAATGCCATGAAACAGAGCACCGACAGCGCATGCGCTTTATATTAGATCCTCTCAGACTGAAATATTAAAAGTGCGAAACAATAACAAGAGAACGGCCCACGCAAGCGGCTGCCTTCCTTCTAGAAAGCTCGCCTTCGTGCATAGCGTTCGCCACCAGCACTTCCCGGTAAACATTACGGTTACGTGAGCTGCGGTTGCCGGGAAGCGTGAGAAGCAATCGGGGACCTTTGAATGCCGTGCTCGTTCCACTCTCAAAGGCGAAGCTTAAGCGTCTTCCATATTTTTTTGTCTTTCCAGTTACCCGTGCGTGCCCCGTTTGCGCTACACATCACAGAATACAACACCAACTACAGTCGAACCATGAGCAGGCTTATTCGAAAAGAAATAGAAGGTTTTGATATAAAGTCAGATGCCTGAGACCTCCAAAATTCTTCGTTATACAGATCACTTCGTTGTAAAGGTCAAACACCGTACCGCTCATATTAGAGCACGCTAAGCACGTTTAACGAGAGAAAAATGCTTTATTTAAGAATACTTAAACAGAGCCTTAATGAAATAAGTCGCTAATTGTTTTGTGCACACTTGGTCTGACGGAATATGCGACTGCAGCCGATCTTATTGCTCGTTCACGTCGTGCTCGAAGGCAAGAGCGCGGAAGCAAAGAAGCAAACTAAAGTAAAGTTGCAAAGCAGAGCTGCAAATCAATAAATTCCGCTGTCGCCTCACTGACTGTCGGGGCTTGTGGTTTAGTTTACATACTTGAAGAAAAGAGCGCTACGAAGACGCGGACTAAAAGAAGAACATGTACGACGGACGAAGCGCATGTTCCAGCGCCTGAGTTAACAGTTTACAGGCTGTTCGACACTGTTGCCTTCGCTGATATTTCGCGTCCTTCGTGCCCTAGATGGCTCCGACGACGCGGTCAGTCGTCAGTTACGATTGCCTCACGGCGACGGTGGTCATCAAATGCGACGTATTCGTCAGCCGTTGCACCCGCTGGTGTGTCACAACGAACAGGATAAACGAGTTGAGCGAAACCTCATAGTGCAGCGCAGCAAGACTGTCACGTGCTCTTACTTGCTGGCATGCGCACGCTTGTCAAGCGCCTCGCAAGTGCTGCCGTGTAGCGCTAACGCCGACCGTAGCTCAGGTGGCGTCTACGGAAGGCAGTGACCACGGCCCAATACGTGGAGCGTTCGTTGTAAAATAACAAGTCGGCCGTTGAGGACGCCTAAATTATTTCGTTGTACTGGGAAATTCGTTGTTGCGATCTTCGTTGCAGAGGCGTTCACATTACACATCGAAAAATTGGGAATTCGGCCAGGGCATAATCAGTACCTCGTTATACAGATAATTCCGTTCTGTGAGCCGTTCGACTGTATCAGCTAACTTGATACACCTGAGTCCGCCTACAACTAACTTACGTGAACTTTTGTGACGCGCTCGTAACATATTCGGGTTTTTTTCATTTTCCAGTGTGGAAACGAAGCAAGAATGGAATTATTGAATACGAAACTACGCGTGGTAGGTAGTTAATTTTACCCTGTGCCTCGAAACGTTTCTCAGCGCCGCTTTAATAATGATGTTCTCGGTGCTCGAGATTCTGCAAACCCACTTCGATGCACTTCCCTATACAATTTTATTGCGCTGGAGGCGTATACCTCGAGTTCAAAATTGCGTACGTTTTAATTCGTTATAAGAGAGTTATTCTACACGCGTATCGGTCATTAGGTCTCTGCTGTTCGACGCCGACAACAATTGGCTTCATCCGAGCTCGTTATATTCGGGTTCGACTGTATACCCCCATCGGCTTGTCCTCTCGAAGTTTGTCTTTTAAAAACGAAGCTTTCTTTGCGAATCCTCCCGGATTTTTCTGACCGTGGCTGCTCGTAGGTAGTGGTGGTGGCGGTGGTGGTGCGTGCGTGCGTGCGTGCGCGCGTGCTTGCTTGCTTGCTTGCTTGCAGCAAGCAAGCAAGCAAGCAAGCACGCCGCTGCTGCTGCTGCCGCCGCCGCCGTCTTCACCGAATAGCTCTTACTCGAACGCAAATTTGAATTACGAGCCCGACAGTGTGGGATCAAACCTCGGCTGCCCAGCGCAGCAGCCCAATGCTCTAGCCATTAGACCACACTAGGACGTGTACCCTTCAATACTGTGCCCAGTAGCTCTTTGAGACGATCGCCCCGTGTGTCACATAGCGTAGCACGGGTGCTGGAGATTACGTGCGTGCGTGCGCAAGTTTCATTTACGACAAAGATTGCAGGAACGAGATGGGCCAGTTGACAGCATTTGATTAATCACTTCACGAAAACTTGGCTTCACTATAGATTTCCATATGTGCACTGATGAATCATTCTTTTCTTAATTTTTTTTCTTCTCTTTGCTCCACTTTTGTCGGGGATACGCTGAACCATCGAGCGGCGGAATTGGAGCTCGTTTCCCGTGTAGGACCAAGGTTCTGCGCGGTATAGCAGCGCGAGTGCCGTATACACCGCTCGCAACCGGCTCACTTCTGTTCGGGCCGCTGGCGCACTTAATGGCAACAGGATGCGTGAGTCAGCAGCCCCTCGACGCCGCGCGCCGTGCAGTGTGGCTACTACCTCTGCGCTTACAGTCACGCAGGTGGGTCTACGTTGGGTGGCGGAAAGGTTATGTACCGGGGCGCGCAATTTGGGCGCGCGGCGGCAGCACGCGAGGTACAGTTCGCCGTCGCCGCTGTGTCCCCGCACGGACGCCTCCCGGACGGAGCGGCGGGCACGAAGGTACCCCAACTGCGAAGCGCGCAGTTGCGCAAGGATCGCTTTGGCGGCGGAGAAACCGCCAGCGGGTGCCGCTTGTTGGGAGGCGGAGGAAGGGGAGGGGGTGAGTTGACCAGCGAGAGTCAAGGGCGCCGCGGGCGCAGCAGGCGTGTAACGCATTTTCCTGGAGGTAGTCCGCGTCGTATAGGTTCAGGTAATACAGATTCAGATTTTACTGGCGCAATACAGTTAGGTATACTTATTTGAATGGTTGTTATGGTAGTTCACACACTCATTGATTGATTGATTGATGGATTGATTGATTGATTTATTTATTGATTGATTGAGTTAACGTTCAACACTAAAGCTACATAAAAATTTTTTGCGGATGATGACGACGACGACTACGATGATGATGATAATGATCATTATTGTGATGATGATGATGATGATGATGATGATGATGATGATGATGATGATGATGATGATGATGATGATGATGATGATGATGATGGAAACGTCACCTTCGACACTGAAGGGCGGCAGAATACACTGAGCTTTATTTTTGAGCTTTTGGTGATCCTTAATGCTATAACCCTAAGCTAAGATATTCAGAATAGAAATTCGGCCTCATTTTCTTTTCTCCTTCCATTGCTTCACCAATTCTCCCATCCGTATCCTATCAGACTCCGCCGCGGATATCTGTTGAAAATTTCCCGGCTATCGTGAAAAATACCGTGCCTTGAGTTGGTAACATTTATGGCTGCGGCCATATTTGTGGGCCTCTGCGTCCGCATTCAATCGCCAGATAAGCACTGTGACATGCAGTGGGCTCAGCATTCATTTGGACCTCCTGGCCTCATTTTTGACTTGCATTCAAAACGCGATACGCGAGCGTTATGCCGTTATACCCCAAACGTACGTATCATATCGGGCCAGCAGCGCTGTACTTAATTGAAAGATTTTCTATGAAGTATCAGACAATGGCGTCGACTCTAAGCTGAACCTCGGTTCCACCACCCGTACATGAAGCATTAGATCTATCTATCTATCTATCTAATCTATCTATCTATCTATCTATCTATCTATCTATCTATCTATCTATCTATCTATCTATCTATCTATCTATCTATCTATCTATCTATCTATCTATCTATCTATCTAAAACGGCGATTCAGGCGATGAAGGGTCGATGATGAATATCCAACAAAAATCGTCGTGCACGTACAGTCCACCTTGAAGTTTACGGACCACGGGATTGGCGCAAGCGTATAACTTGTGAGCAGTTTGTGGCCGTTGCCAGTAAAACTATACGGCACTATGTTGTTCGCATATAACAGTAGGACAGACCGGAAATCCGCATACCGGACTGTGTACCCTGACTGGGGAACTTACACAGCTTCCTTTTCTTAGATCCCGCGCTCCGCAAACGTTTCCGGCAAACTGTACTCCTTGACACTAGACATTTTGGACATTTTACGGTAAAGGGCATCCCCGAGTTACAGTAAGCGGGAAGGTCCATTGTCTGTTATTCCTTAAATGAATCGCTCGGAGGACAACTTCCTCGTTTGTATACGTTGATGGCGCGCGCCCCACTACATAAAGGAGAATTAAGAAGGCGGCGCAAGTGAGACCCCTTGCCTCTATGCAAGATCGAACCACAATATAATGGACGCGGACACAACTAATTATCGGATATATCAAAGTAAATGAAATGTTTCGCAAGCCAACACTACCATATAACAAATACTGGATACACCGAAAGTATACTTTTGCGACAGATTCCACTTCGGTATAACGAGACTTGACCGTATTAAGAACACCAATAAAACTGCGTTCCTCCGTCATCCATTGTTTAAATTTTGAGGCAGGAGCCGAGTCGGCCCTGAAACGGTGGGTTTCGTAAATCCAACTTTTTCGTTGGAGATGTTAACAAGCTCGTAATTAGTCATTCCGATTGCCAGAGACATGATTCTGTCCAAATGTGCAGCTTTTCAATTCTTTGAATGTGCTGGTCTCTTTTTTTTTTTTTTTTTAGTAGTTCAGTGATCATGTTGAGCTGCGGAGCGCGAGATCGCGGGATCGAATCCCAGCCACGGCGGCCGCATTTCGGTGGGGCCTAAGGGGAAAACACCCGTGCACTTAGATTTAGGTGCACGTTAAAGAACCCCAGGTAGTCCAAATTTCCATAGTCATAATCATAATCAGGTCGTGGCACGTAAAACCCCATAATTTTTTTTTACTTCAGTGTTCGTTTACCTTTCTAGTCCTTTCGACTCGGTAAAAGCGTTTCATTCCAATGAGGTGCAGTCGGTTGACTCCTGAATTTTTACTCAAGAACGCGCGCGAAGAGATGGAACTCATGCGTAGCTGCTAGAGTGCGTCAAGAGATTCAAGATATTTGAGACGCGAATGGATTCTAGTGAAGCGATTCGAGAAAACGAGGGTAGAAAATTCCCTCGACCAGCAGTTACTCGGGTGGGACGATTGGCGAACTAGAGCTGCTCTGCACAAAGGTTACCGCGCGTACCCAAAGCTATACAGTAGGCTCCCATTAAGAGGAACCTGGTTAAGCCGAATTTTCGGATATCATAACCAACGTGCGAACATTATGTTGGTTTCTCATAGACACAAGGCAAAGGAAGTAAAAAGAAAAGACATCCGCTTAATACGAGCCGCTTATTCGGTTAAGAAAAAAGTTTACCTCAGAACCTCCGATTTGAATGTATGGGAAAAGCGAAATCGTTTCACTTGAAAACCATTGCACCGCATCTGACGAGGTTTACTGCGCTTTAAAAAAGAAACAGTTCAAATCTACAGATTGTCGGAAGTACAGTGAACCACAAAAGTCAACAGACCATGATATCTCAGAAAACGTTCAATATCTGAGCAATATTTTCCTCGATATCTCTTTGGAATACTCTACCATCTATAATCAAAAATGCAATAAATTTATACCAATTTAGAAGAGAACTAAAAGCATTCATAATAAATACTTACTGATTTTGTCCACTTTTTCTAATATTATTGTTTTTTTTATATTGTCGTGCTGTTAACAAGTGTTCTTATTACTCATATGCTATAAACATGTTTTGACATTACTCTTAGCCCTCATCTGTACTACTGTTGCTTTAAACATTGTATAACATCATAAGTGTATTTAACAGGAGGTCCCGCTACAGTCTTTGACTATGGGACCTTCTTATGTATACTACGCACATGTAATTATCTGTATTTTTACTAATAAATAAATTATGAAATTATGAAACCTGCAACAGTAGTCGGTAAAAGCGAACATCACAATGTTGTTAACATATACTGGTAGAGGCTGTAAATCCGAATACCAGGCTGCGTTGTCAGCCTGCGCAGATATTAATTTTTTTCTCAGATCTCGTGTTCCGTAAAATGTTGTGGTTGACTGTACATTTTCAATTTATGCCATCAATTCTTCAATAAACATTCGCGAAAGCCCATAAATTAAACGAAGAATTCGAGCTTCAGGTTTACAACTCCGTAAATCAGTATTTAGATATGTCACAATTTAGATAAACGGCACCTATTAGGCACATATAAAGCGGACGCATTTGATGTATCAGACATCACGTTGAAATATATAACCAAGTTATGAGCGTTAATGTTGAAAAACCGCTTGTGAAACTGTAAAAATCTTACGCAAGCTATAAGCTTGTACAGAAAATTTGTCCGCTTTATGTGTTCTGCCAGATGTAATTTACAGAACTGCGATGCCTGTTTCTGATGCATAGTTAACGGATTCGTAAGCTTTGTGCTTCCGACTTTTCGAAACTTACCCATTCTTGTCAATCTCTTTTCTTTAAAAACAAAATCAGCGCCCTAAATCAAGATTACGCTTCCTAGAGCCGGTAGGATTTAGCTTTCCCTCCCAAATTCAACAAATCTCATTTGATTTGCCCCGTCAGCTGTCTAATAAGAGGAGTTTTGGGTTTCACACGCATTTGAATAGGCAAATCGGTAAAGGTGTGCGAATAACGAATCAGCCTTCGAACCGAATATGGTCACTATTCGCGTATACGAATATCGTTCGAACTTTTCTTTCGAATATTTTTGATGCGTAAACTCTGCGCAAGATATATAAAATTTGCGCAAAAGTAAGAAAACTTCAATCACCGCATGCATAACGTAGGCGTAAAACGTAAGAACTTACGTAGCACAGCAGGCTACGTCACTCAAGGAGGCAAACGTTATCGGCTGCACAGCGTTCATTCGAACTCTCTGAGGAGTGCGGTGTCTGTGACCAAACTGCTTGTTTGTTCCTAATGCTTCATTTGTGCGCTCTTAATGAAGAACACTTCGTAACGTGCAACGTAACGACAGAAATTTACTGCCGCAGAGGATACTGGGATGCGAACATCATTTTATATTAATTGTGATAACGGCAGTTCGTTATTCGAAAGCTATTCGAATAGCATTCGATTAGATTCGCCGGCGGCACTATTCGATTCGCGTTAGATTCGGTCTCAGAAATTACCATTCGCACGCCCCTATAGAGATCGGAGTTGGACCCGAGCTAAGGCTTCCTAGAGCTTTTCGGCCATCACCAGTGACCCCTGCTACTCGTCTTAGCGTGAGTGCCGAGGATGGGCAGACGTGAAGGAGGTGGTCTTGACAGCTACACGAGAAGCGAATTGTGTTTGTTTGGATACAAAGAGCTACGCCAGCGTCTACGACGACGTGGAAACTTATAGGGCTGGCGCGATAGGAAAAAACACCCAAATATAACGCAATGATGGATTCTATAAACGATGCGAAGCTTGCTTGAGTTATCGAGGTAGCAGCAGCAGCGGTTATGACGAGCAGAGCCTCGTTCCCTGTAGTTGTTAGAGCTGTCTGCGTCACGAAGGTGAAGGCGATGTATGAGGCTTCTTTTTGGGAAAGAATCTTGATCAGCCTTGTAAAAAAAAAAAATTACACCCCTACTAAGGCACTAATTGGACTTGATGTGGAAAAAGCTTTCGATAAAATCCGTCATTCTTTCCTTCTACAGGCGCTATCGGACTTGAATATGGGGCAGCGGCTTTTCCATTTTGTCAAGGCTTTCCTCATGGATAGAAGGACATGTCTCAAGTTTGGGGAGATAAAGCCGGAAGTCTAAATTGGGTTGCTGTGGTACTCCGCAGGGATCCGTACTCTCGCCTATGTTATTCAATCTGGCGATGTCGAAGTTGGCTAATACACTGGACACTGTCCAGGATATTGGCTATTCTATCTACGCGGATGACATTACTATATGGAGTGTCGGTGGTAGTGATGGAGAGCTTGAGGCTAGGCTGCAGAAGGTGGTAACGCTTGCGGAGGAGTATCTGGGTCTCATGGGGCTCAAGTGCTCCACTAAAAAGTCGGAGTTGTTGATCTTAAAATCTAAGAAGCTAGGTCGTAGGCCGAAGGGTTGGGTACCGGAAGTTGAGCCTTGCATTAGAACTCATACTAGGGGAGGGTCGGTGATACCCAAAGTTGAAGCAATCAGGGTCCTGGGTTTTGTACTTGAAGCGAACGGATCGAACATTAGAACCATTCAGCATATTACCAAGAAGACGGAGAAGGCCATAAGATTTATAAGAAGGATCTCTAATAGGCATAGGGGTTTAGGAGAAGAAGGTGCGATGCGCCTAGTTCACGCATTTATTATGTGTCATTTCTCGTATGTGGCAGCTATGCTAAATTGGAATAGGGGGGAGAAAAATAAATTGGAAGCATTAATCAGAAAAGCCGTCAAGGCTGCGCTTGGTCTGCCTATGACTACGTCAAACGATATGTTGTTGCGACTCGGTTTGCATAATACTTTAGATGAAATTGCCGAGGCTCAGCGTACTGCACAGAGGGAGCGGTTGCTAGGTACACCAGCGGGTAGGTATATTTTAGAGTCAATTGAAGAATCGGTGGCTGTGTCGCACGATAGGGCGCCCCTACTCGAGTTGAACGTGAACCTTAGGGCAAATATCATGGTTCGTCCGTTTCCGCGAAATGTGCACCCCGTGCACAATGTAGGGAGGCGGGTCGCGAGAGCTAGGGCTTTGTTGCGAGAGGCAAAGGATCAGGAGGAGGAGTCTGCTTTTGTTGACGCCGCATGGATTAATGGTAAAAATGCTTATTCGGTGGTGGTGGTAGATGGCAAAGGGAGCGTTAGAAATGCTGCTTCCATTTATACCAAAGATCCGGGGGTTGCCGAACAGGTGACTATTGCTCTAGCACTAATTGATTCAAGAAGAGTTATGGGGTTTAGTGACTCGCGATCTGCGATTAAAGCCTTCTCGAGAGGACTTGTTGCGGAACCGGCTAACAGACTGCTGCAGGGTAGGGATATCACTTCGCATACAGTTACTTGGTTCCCGCCGCACAATGGGGACAGTGGAGGGAGCCCCGCGTAACCTCAACGAGATGGCGCACAGGGAGGCACGAGGATTAGTGTGCCGTGTACTCCCTGAAGGGGCTGGATCTCCCGCTCCTGAGTACAGGGACCAGCTGTTAACCTACAACGAAATCACCAAGCACTATTACCTAGGGCGCAGGGCATTCCCCCTGCCACATTCTAAATTAAATAGGCCACAGGCGGTTACATTAAGAGAGAGAGAGCAAATGATAAAGGAAAGGTAGGGAGGTTAACCAGGACTGAGCCCGGTTGGCTACCCTACACTGGGGAAAGGGAAAAGGGGACGGAAAGATTAAAAGAAGAAGAGAAAGTCTACTGAGTATATCGTGCGGTCACTCAGTTCGGATCACAAACGCTGACTCAAACCAGTAGCCTTCAAATATCGCAGCAGAGCTTTTGTGGCCTTTTGTAGCTGCGATATGCGAGGCCATGGTCCCAAGATCTTCTTCAAGGTGAACGGTGTTCTATCTAGCTGATTGAGAGCTGTGCAGAGGTCATGTCTTTCGTTTTGAAAAGATGGGCAGTAGAACAGTAGATGTTTTATAGTTTCCTCGGCACCGCAGGCATTACAGTCGGCGCTATCAGTCATTCCAATCAAAACCGTATATGCATTGGTGAATGCGACGCCCAAGCGTAAGCGGCACAGCATTGTTTCTTCATATCGCAGAAGCCCTGGTAACAGCCGCAGTTGCATAGAGGGGTCGAGGGAATGCAATCGTTCTTGGGTGAATTCAGGTGTGTGCCACTTCTCTAATGTCATACGGTGTGCTACCTTGCTTAGGTGTTGGGATGCGTCGGTCCGCGATAAAGGTACAGAAACAAGGGTTGCTCCTTCGTGTGCTTTCCTAGCAGCTTCGTCAGCGAGGTCGTTGCCGGAGATACCGCAGTGGCCAGGCAGCCACTGAAACACGACGTCGTGTCCTTTCGCTATCATACGATGGTGCATTTCTCGTATCTCCGACACTAGTTGTTCACACGACCCGCGACGAAGAGATGACAGAAGACATTGTAAGGCCGCCTTCGAATCGCAGAATATTGCCCACCGATTAGCGGGTTGGTTGTTAATGTAATCAACGGCACCTCGGAGGGCAACAAGCTCCGATGCGGTCGATGTTGTCATATGAGAAATCTTGTATCGGACGCTAATTGATCGTGATGGTATAACCACTGCGCCGGTGGAGCTGGTCTGAGTGGAAGAGCCATCCGTATATATGTGGACTCGGTCAAAGTAGAAAGTGTTCAAACAATCCAGAGCTGCTTGCTTCAGGGCCAAGGTAGGCAGGTCGGTCTTCTTCCTTATCCCTGGAACCGTGAGACGCACTTGAGGTTGTTCTAAACACCACAAAGCTGAGGTTGAACGTGCTGAGGGTGTGAAGCCCGATGGTAGACAGGCACGATGGATGCTGACCTCGTTGGAGAAGGACGCCTGTGGTCGTCGTTCTGGCAGGCAGGCAAGAGAGCTTGATTGCATGCGTGAAACATGACGAACATGGGCCCTAAGCGTGTCGATGCTAATGTAAGTCGCGATCGGATGGTCTCGAGCCATTATAATGGTTCCTGCTGTTGAGGCGCTCCGCGGAAGTCCTAGGCAAACACGTAGTGCCTGTGCTTGCACGCTCTGTAGTTCTCGAAGATTTGACTTGCATGTTTTAGCAAGCACGGGAGAACTGTAACGTAGCAATCCGATGAAAAGTGCTCGATATAACTGTAGCATGGAGCCCACTGAGGATCCCCATGTTTTCCCGGCGATAAACTTGAAGACATGAACAATAGATGTGAGCTTCTTCTTCAAGTGGGCAACATGAGGGCTCCAAGAGAGGTCCCGGTCCACAATTACACCCAAAAACCGATGATTTTTCTTGTAGGAGATAGGCTGGCCATTAATGCACACTGGATAATGAGACATTGGTTTTCGTGTGAAAGCGACTAACGCACATTTTTCTGTAGAGATGGTAAGGCCTTGTGTGTGAAGATAGTGAGATGCCTGTGTTGCTGCTTTCTGTAGCCTTGCGCGAACCTGCAGACGAGTGACCGCTGATGACCAGATGCAGATGTCGTCGGCGTAGATTGAGACACTCACTGTTTCCGGTAGGGATTCGGCCAGCCCAAGAAGCGCGAGGTTGAAAAGAATAGGGCTTAGAACCCCACCTTGGGGAACTCCTCGGCATGTGTAGTGGTCGGTAGTGGGACCATCTTCCGTACGTACGAACATGGACCTTTGTGTCAAGTAGTTTCTGATCCATCGATATACTCGCCCTCCTAGTTCAATTGTCAAAAGTGCGTCTAGAATGGGTTGATGGGAAACGTTGTCGTAAGCGCCTTTCACGTCCAGAAAGAGCGCTACTGATAATCGTTTCCAAGATTTTTGCTGTTCTACAGATGACACTAAATCGATGACGCTGTCAATCGATGAACGGCCTCGTCGAAATCCCGCCATAGAATCAGGGTAAATCTTGTGGTGTTCTAGGCACCATTCGAGACGCATGAGGATCATGCGTTCCATGAGTTTCCCGACGCAGCTTGCAAGTGCTATAGGCCGATACGATGCCAGTTCGAGCGGCGACTTTCCTGCTTTTAGTAGCGGTACCAGGCGGCTGCGTTTCCACTCCTGTGGGACGACACCATCTTGCCATGAACTATTAAAAAGGCTGAGGAGTTCTCTTCGTGCTTCTCGGCCTAGGTGGCGCAAAGCAGTATATGTTATGCCATCGGGCCCTGGTGAAGACGAACACCTACAGAGCGCCATAGCAGCTTCTAATTCTTCCATAGAGAATGGAGCCTCCATGCTGGTATCTCGTGGATCGGGGATGTCGCTTAAAGCCATGTCAGGGACTAAAACTGTGCCGCCGGCGATTTGCGCGCAAAATTCCTCTGCAACGTCTATCTCGCGGCGGTTTTGATAGAGAGCGAGGGCGTTAAAAGGGTGTCGTTGCTGGGGTCTTGAGCAAAGACCCCGTAGGGTACGCCACACACGGGACAATGGCTTGCGGGGGTCCAGTGACTCGCAAAAGCATTTCCATCTTTGATCCGCTAGCTTATCCATTCGGCGCCTTATCTTCTTTTGCATGCGCCGAGCTTCTCTGAGGTCAAGAATTGACTTTGTGCGCCTGTACCTTCTTTCAGCACGGCGGCGTATTGTACGAAGCCTTTCCAATTCAATGTCATTCTCTGTACGCTTTTTCGAATGTGTGAAGCAACGCGTGCAATCTTGCATTGCGTCTGCAATTATGTCTTCTAATCTGCGTGCGATATGTTTCTTGCAGGTGTCTTCTACTCGATCTTGAAAGACTGTCCAATCGATTTGACGAGATACATCCGGTAATGCGGCGTCTAGACCATTGATTCTGACATAGGTCGGAATATGATCACTTCCATGGGTTTCAATATCAGTGAACCACTGCACGCTCGAAGTCAGGCAACGTGACACCAAAGTCAAGTCAAGGCAGCTACTGTACGTTGTTCCTCGCAGAAATGTCGGACTTCCGTCATTTAGAAGACACAGGTTGTGGCCTGATGCAAAGGATATTAGTGACCTGCCCCTCGAATTTATCCTGGAGCTTCCCCATATATGGTGGTGAGCGTTGAAGTCCCCTGTTATTATCCAAGGACCGGGAGTAGTAGCCATAATATCTTCTAGTCTTTTGCTGTCAAACTGACTTGTTGGGGATAGGTAGACGCCAATAATAGTAAAAGACAGCCTCTTCTTTTTCACACTAACACAGACGTATTGGTTACCGTCGTGTGGCGCTACGGGTTGCGAAAAATACGTTAGGTCCTTGCGAATATAAACCAGAACCTTACTACTACGGGCACACGTTGTTGAAACAAAAGGTTCATATCCTGATAGTCTTATGGAGGCTGATAAGTTCGGTTCACAGATCACCAGTATAGGAAAGTGGTAGTCAAACACGAACTGTCGAAAATCCGAAATACGTGACCTTAGGCCTCTCGCATTCCATTGGAATATGGAGGCACTTCTCACATCATCCCGGAACGATCGCTGTTGCTGTCGATGAGCCATGGTTCTGCTGTAGAAGTTCTCAAGCACTGGACTTCTGAAGGCTCGCTAGAACCGGATTGATGGCATCCAGCACTTGCAACGCACTTCGAGCTGTTGGTGTCTGTATCTTGTCCAGAAGAACACGAATAGCACTCACCAGAGAGCTGATCATGACAACAATTTGTTGATCTTGGTCCGTCAGTTTTTCAGGAACAGTCGAAGTGTCCCTTGCTGGTCATCATGAACAAAATTAATCCGGACTGCGGGGTTTCACTTTATTGTAGTAAGGGGGGGGGGGGGGTTTGCTCGATTTATAACACATGCTTTGGCGCTGCTTGGCGTTGGCCGGTGATGGTTCTCGAGGTGAACAGTGGTGGCAGCGGATGCTGCACAGTGAAGTGCTGGCGGACCAACTCAGAGCTGTCCAGAGGGCCTGTGCGACGGCAGAGGGGCTCGGCCTCTCTGTACCGACGTGGGAGCGGCCCGCATCAGTCCCAGACTGATCCCTCAGGACCTAAATAAAGTTATTCATACCATACCCCCAACAGTGTAAAAAAAAAGGGAGACAGCCTAGATCTGTTTCTGAGTGTACTTCTGTGAGTTATAGACGTATTTACGCCCTTCTTCACTTTTAAGGGTGTAAATTATTTTACAGTGAGAGAGTATAGGCACATAGAAGCCCGCGACAAATATCTAAATACATTTAAGGCTTCCTACACCATACGTCACAGTAGGACATCCTTTCTGAAAGGTTGGCCGAGAACAGGCGCGTTCTTTCTTTTTTTTTTTCAGCGCACAGAGAGAGACAGAGGAAAGGGGAAGGCAGGGAGGTTAACCAGAGGGGAAGTTCCGGTTTGCTACCCTATGCTGGGGAGAGAGGGGGGGAGGTAAAGTTATAACAAAGTAGAGATAAAGAAAGAAAGGATCACAGACATACAATCGCAGTCGGTCACTGTCGCCGCATACTGTCACCGCACAGTACAGTAGCACTTGCAGCACTATAAACCTCTGTTCAGGCTACAGCCGCTTGTCCAAATCTGTTGCCCTTAAAAACTGCTACAGTGCCATCGTCGCCCTCTGCTGCATGCGATGGCTTGTGATGGCGGCATTTTAAAATAAATTCCTCTGTTAGAGGTCTTTGATCAAAGCGCGCTATCGCGATTGCGAGTGATCGTCTCTGCAAATTATAGCGAGGACAGTCACAGAGAAGGTGTCGAAGACTCTCCTCGTCACCACGCGTACCTATTGCAGACTATAACACGGCACATACGGTACGCACGCTGAGCCGTTGCGCCACCCAGTGCTGGCGACTGAAGTGCCCCGTGTCCGGTCGCCGCGTCGGAGGTCCCGTTGTGTCGAAGCTCTTCCCTTATGTGCACACTGCCAACGTCGGTCACGCTTCGGTCTTTTTTTTTTCTTTTTCTGTTTGTTTATCCTGAAAAAGGCAGGCATGTCCAAGCCTCTTCGCCGCGCGTGATTCGAATTTCGAAGCCGTTTTTCGTAGCTAATTCTCCGGCGTGACTCGAATTTGACCGAATTCGATTTCGCAACGTGACCTCGGTTCGAAACGTTTTGCGGGGAATCTCCGACCCTTTGCTTAAAGCTGCTTTCGATAAGAAAAGAATTACTTCTCGGGAGCCCACTACAGATTACGACTAAGTTGGGAAAGACTAAGAAAGTGACAGGCATTTAAAAAAAAAAGAAAATAAAATGAGGAGGATGCTTAAGCTTCGCCTTTAAGAGTGGAACGCGATAGCATTCATAGATCACCGAGTGATTCTCACGCTTCCTGGCAGCTGCAGCTTATGTAACCGTAATGTTCACTGAGAAACGCTGGCGGCGAACGCTATGAACTAAGGCGAGCTTTGTGGTTCTTCTTGTGATGGTGTGCAAGGAACCGAGGGGGCCACGCGGCTCCTACTAAAGCAGACCTCAAACGGCAGCTGGAAAACACTATCGCGTTAAAAGGGGTTTCTGTTTTAGTTTTCGCGTAATAGAATTATGTTTTTTTTTTCGTATATTCAGGTTACATTCCGACGTGATCATCTCTTTAGCTTTTGTGTAAGTCGTACTTTACCATTTTTCTACGTATTTTAACTTGAGAAATTCAATTAGTTCAGTAATTTCCGTGCGCCAGGTGGAGGGCCTGCGTGGTTGGGTATGCGTGGTTAGAAATTCTTTTCGCTGAAACAACGTCCGATGCTACACGCCGGACGCCAACGCCAGATTTTCTGCGACACGGTGCCTTTAATGCTATCGCGTTAAAATTAAACACGCAGGTGCTACAAAACTTTGGACTTTAAAGGACGGGAAGCTACTTTGAGTTAGTGAGGTAGCAGCACTAGCGGATGACGTGAGCAGAGGTTGGCAGCCTGGAGCTATCTATTCACCGTCTGCATCACGAAGGTGAAAGCGACGAATCTATTAAACATGGAAATAATCTCTACAGGAACAATATATTAATATTTCTTGAATATTTACTTTCGAAAGTAGAGTAATGGTAAAAGGAAAGTGTTGTTTAGCAGTCGGCCTACAAGGCAAGCAAAAAGGACTCATTTGATACAAAGCTGGAAAAAGAAGCGGTAAAAAAAAAGAAGAGGAGCAAAACCAGCATTGAAAATGAATAAAACAGAAATTGAAATTTGCATCAGGCTTTCGATGAAAAAATTGACTCGCCATCCCGGTTTTGCGACAGTGGATGTCCGGCGAAGCTGTTGCAAAACCACCACTACAACTGCTGAGGGGGGGGGGGAGGGGGGGGGGTATGCAATGCCTTATTGATGGTTCGGATGCTTGTTTTGAGCTTGTTCTTTATTGAAATGTGTGCTGCTCTGTGTATTGTATATCGGTGATTTCAATGATGATGGCGGTAGTGATACAGCAGGCGGGGTTAGCCTTGCATACGTAACTATGCAATTGCTCCGCCTGAGCCTCTTGGGTTGAGATCAGGGGTGTGTCACTAGAAGGGGGGGGGGGGGTATTCTGTAAGAGTCCACTTAGTGGACTGTCCATTTCGGCCACTGCTGATTGGATGCAGCTGTACGAGCGAGGAGGAGACGAGCGGCCCCAGCCAATCAGCAGCGACCGAAATGGACAGTCCCCTAGGTGGGCTACTACAGAATACCTCCCCTGGTGTCGAAGAGCCTCCGTGTCCAGCATGAAGGCCATCAGCAGTCCTTGCACTCCCTTCCCGATTGTCGCGCGCCCTCCGGGGAAACGACGTCTTTAAAGGTCCTGTGCGAGAGACCTTTCTTTTGCAGGCTATCAACCATCGCTTTTCTTTCCGTGTCGAACTGCGGGCATAGCCAAATGAAATGTTCGATGTCGCCGATATCGCCACAGAAGGCACAGAGCGAAGAAGCGCACCGTCCAGTCTTGAATAATCAAACCGGGGTGCACGTGGACTCGGTTCTGGTGCAGTACAACAGCGTTGCTTCTTCGCGCGTAAGTCCACGGGTTACACAGGCTTGGTGCCGAGTCTTGTGGATCGCCCCAAAGTAATTGCGGATTGCATCCTTAGAGTTCTGAAAGATGCTTACGCACTCACTTTTGGGGTGCATGTCGCCGCTAGACGCGCAAGAGCGTCATCTTGCTAATGTCCTTCACTTCTTACGTGAGATGGGATCCACTGAGATTTTACGTTTCAATGAATGTACGTACTGTTCACTTCCCTTTGCTGACAGCTTGTAGCCTATGCTTTACGGAAGTGTGAGTCAGCGCGTTCTTTTGCTTGCTTACAGGGGGGTTTGAGCCATTGATGATGAAGATAGATGCTTGTTTTGAGCTTGTGCTCTACGCTTACTTTGAACTTGTGCTCTACTGATGATGATGATGAAAAACTTTATTTATCCCTCTTTAAAGGGAAGGGGGCAATGGAATAGAGGGTCAGGGGAGGAACTACTTGAAGTAGGCCTCCTTTATCCTCTCAGCCCACTCCAGGATGGCCTCCTGAAGATCGGGCCTCGAGCTGTACGCTGTATGCGTGATACCAATGAATGTATGCACTGTTCGCTTCATTTTGCTGAGTGCATTACGAGGGGGATGAACCATTGGATTTTTGCTTGCTTAGGGGCGTACGAGTCATTGCTGATGATTATAATTTTTGTTTAAGAACAGGCCCAAAAATATTCGGACGACCGAGAAGCTAACACCTTCGCTGTAAGAAGGCAAAAGACAAGCTGGGTTGTACGTGCCAAAACTATAATCTGATTACGAGACCCCCGCAAGGGCAGGAGGAGGGGTGCTCTTGATTAATCTTGAAGAGCTGGGGTGCTATATAATTTGCTACCGCGTTCTTTTTTCATTCCGCCCCTATAGATATCTACCCATTGCAACCGGGATCGAACCCGCTACCTCGAGCGTAGCGGCGAAACGTCGTAGTCACTGAGGGTGACAACTTCAAAGAAATAAGAATATAAAAAAAACGTTAATGTCAAATTATCGCAGCAAATTTTTTCTATTTTAGTACCAGAAAAATCACACATGGCAAGGCTAACAATCCAGTTGATAAAGCCCAAAGCGGAGACCCGAGAAGGATATTTGCGTTGGTTTGCCACTAGCCACACATGACCGGGGTAGTGTTGGAGAAGTATGGGAGAGGCCTTTGCCTTGCAGTGGGCGTAACCAGGATGATGATGATGATGATGATGATGAAGCCACTAGTACTGGCGAATACTAATTCAGGCGTATTGGCCACGAATCAAGCTTCTGCTCATGAACCACTTCGGTGCAGTGGCCACAATGCCCGTCTTCGTCTGGTACACTCTGAAATAATATACACCCTTAAAAGAGAATAAGGGCGTAAATTGGTCTATACCTCACGCTTTTACATTAAAGAAGGTGTAAGGGCGTGATTTATAGATTTATTTACGCCCTCATTCAGTGTTAAGGGTGTAAATTATCTTACAGTGTACACAGTATATTGCCTGGCGAATTGCAAAAAACAATCGTGTACTTGGATTTAAGTGCATGCTACACAACCCGAGGGGGCCAAAGCTAAACAGGAGTACCCCTCTACTGCGTGCCACATAACCGTGTCGCGGTTTGAGTACATATTACCACATATTCTTTTTTGTTTTCTACGGTATTGCTTGTTCTGGGCTCCTAAACGTATGCACAGATTCGACCATTTTGCGCAGACTCAGTGTTACCGTTCTGAAGGCGTCAAAACGATCAATAACTTTCGGAGACACGTTGAAGTTCATGCGTATTTCCCGTATTCGTGCTGTGTCTGCGACATTCTAATCTGTATTTCCCTAGGGTGATATTTCATGCTTTGATGATCTCTCGAGTCAACTCACCTTTTTTTACCTTCGTTACGTTGTGTGACTTGTTATGTTTCCATGTTACTTTTGTGAAAAGAAGTAGCGCACATCATCTGTTATAGGGCCAAGGTATTAATTATTCACGTCAATAAAGGAAATCTCATACTTAAAACGGATTCATTAAACTTCAGTTGAATGTGAGGACATGCCCTTTGGCTCCATCGTAAATGTCAAATCGATCTCAAAGATCGTTCTCACCCTTTAAATATCTACCGACTCGCCTAAAGAACGCTCATTCCCAAACCTCAAAGGCTTGAAAACTCGGCAGCTATCTGCCTAGTTGGGGACAATTTAATTAAAGAGAAGGAATAACTACAACAAAAATTCATTTTAAAACATCCAACGTTTCGGAGCCCGAAAGGCTCCTCCTTCAGCGGTGAGATGGCGTGAGGAGTAGCAGTACTTGTATGCGTTTTTTTTTTTTTTTTTTTTTGCGTTTTGACAGGTGCGCAGCTTCACGTCAGGGCTCCCAAAAACATCCGCGCTGAAGGCCTTACTCGCGTTACTATACGGTTCCTGCGGTCTACGGGCCTTCACAATAGACTTTAAGAACGCCGCACGTAGTGCACGTTGCACTACGTAGCACTACATGCTACACATGCTACACTGCACTACACTACACTACTTTGTAGCACTACATATTATACTACACTACGTTGCACTACATGTACGTAGTGTACGTTGCATGTAGTGCACGCGGTTTGTTCGGGTTCGTCTCTCTTTCTCTCTATCTCCCCCTTTCCGCTCCCTTTCTCTCTTTATCCAGCTTAACCCTACCCCCGTGCAGGGTAGCCAGCCGGAACTACTCCTGGTTATCCTCCCTGCCTTTCTATGCATCCTTTTCTCTCTTGACAGGCGCGCAGACACTTTTTCGTAGACCTCGAGAGCAAACGGCGGGAAGTGTTTCCTGACGAACGACCTATGTTACCCGGCTCATTCTGAATGTGCCAGGATTCCAAAAGGAGCCGCCGGCAGGTGGTTGTTTTCTCCCTCCAAGACGAAACCACCTTCGGGGCTAACCTGGTGATCAAAGAGCATCGCAGTTTTCTGCCGCAGCACACGCGTTGTCTGTTTGGGTGGCGCAGGTCATTCTTGTGTTGACGAATACCTTGGGTGGAGTTGCTGTTTTTTTTTCTTTCTCTCTAATTGATTCAGAAGCCTGCTTGAAAGTGTCGCTATTGGAAAGAAAATGCAATCGTGTCTTCGTGGTGCACAGCAAGCAAGTTTTGGCTCAGAGAACGCGTGCTTTATTTGACATAGAACTTTACTGACGAGAATGTCTAAAAAAAAGAAGAAGAAAAGAGGAAAACAAAAGATACTCCAGCGAACCTTAGGAATTAGGTCACGCGCGGTGCGCCGAAGACGGTAGACGTTGAGATTGACAAAGAAGGATGACGAAGTCATAAGACGGGGATGTGTGTGTGCGGGGGGAGGGGGGAGGAGGGGGAGGGGGCTCTAGAATAGGGAGGCGTGTCTTTTACTTAACTTTCTTGTCACGCGTCGAGCAGTTGATTAAAGCTTCCAATAACCAAGACCTTCTGCTCTGTTAGTCGCCTCCAGTAGTTCTTTTTTTGTTTTCTTGTACGCAACGGCGGCTGCGGCGACAGGTTTCACCCTCTTCAGGTCAGTTCACGAATGACATGAGCTGGAAAGACGTAGAAGGAAAACAAGTTTACGTATTTAAAAAACAAAACGAAAAAACGAAAATACTATGGTTTCTGGAGCAGAGCGCGCAGGAGCGAGTCTCGGGGTGACGCGCTTCTCCGCAGCGCACGGGAGACGGGCGCACGCGAAAGCGACGTGACCCCGAGAAAGCTGCGCCGACACAAAACAAGCGCGCGTCGCGAGTCGAGTCAAGTCAAGCCGCGCAAGTACCAAAAGTGAGGCAAGAGCGACGAAATACATAAATAACTTTTAAAAAAAGAAAGGCTGCAGTGTAGAGAGAGAGAGAGAGAGATTGGAGTGGTACGAAGGAGCGCCGCCGCCTGACGCGCTCGCTAGAACCGTGCAATGTCGGGGACGCTCACGTCACGTGGAGGTAGGCAATTCGGGCGTGATGCAAGCTTAGTTCGAACGCGCCTCTTGCCTAGTTTTGCAAGCGCTTCTAAGCACAGATTTGTCGCTCAATAGCGCACGCTCATTACACGCCGTGGTGGGGAAGTGGAAATGGCGTTGCACTGCTAAGCCTGAAGGCGCGGGATCTAATCCCGGCCGCGGCGGCCGCATTTCGGTGGGCTCGAAATGCAGAAAAACGTCCGTGGGCCACGCACTGGGTGCACGTTAAAAAAACCCCAGGTGGGCCAAGTTAATCCGCAGTCGCCCACTACGGCGTACCTCATAATTATATTGTGGTTTCTGGCACGGGAAACCATAGAATTTAACTTTTTTTAAAACCATCATCATCTTACGCATTCGATGCGGTTGTTTCAGCTCCTTCATGCATTGCTACTCGCACATTCACGGGCGTGACTTTTGACAGACAGCTGATACGGTCGCCACGCGTACGACGTCTAAAGGTGAAGCTTGCCTCTTTCGCTCATATCTTCGGCATGCTTTCCAGCAATGCTGTTGGGTGCTCTGTTGAGTGGTGGAGGTGGTGGTGGTGGTGACAAACTTCATTGAAAGGGGGAAGGGGGGAGGTGCTGAGCGTTCGGGCTCAAGTAAGGCCCTGAGTCTGCGTGGCCTTCTCCGCCCAGTCCACCACACAAGTTGTCGGTCGACGTCCCCGGCCCTAAGCCAGGCGGTCCATTCAGTCTAGCTCCTGACCGGGGAATGAGAAAACGGGAGCGGGGTGCATTCGCACATTCTGTTGAGTCCATCCTTAAATTACATACAGTGTTCTGCGGTGGCCTCTTTCAATACAGCCTTCCTGTCCTGCATGGCAACTCCAGAGCAAACATGAATATCTTGAACGGAAGGGAAGCGAGAACGTTAAGGATATGTCTTGGCCCTCCGAAGGACACCTCAACAATGGTCCCACTGGCAGAAAGCAGGCGCCTCTCACTGCCAATCCTACAAACGCATGAATTTAATAGAGCTCGTGTGCGATATACTACCAGAATCTCCGAACATCCTCATGCCGACACACAGCTTTCCAAAGTATAATCGACTTGCTCCTGCCTCACTACCGCAGCCCTTCTGCGCCTTTACCGCCTCCTTAGTTCTCTGGCGGTTCTATCAATACAACCATGCAAGGCATAAAAATCTGAACAAGAACCTCCCTGCCAGCACTAAAGTACTTTAAATGTGCTACAACCCTTCTCATGCTGCTACGAGCAATGTCGTCACATCTACGCTGACGGCTCTGTGCCAACCGATTCATCTGCTATAACTTCGTGGATTCCATTAACGGGGGGAGAAGGCGGGGGGGGGGGGGGGAGGGTGTATGTCTATTTCGTCTTCTTCTGAAGTTCTGATTGGCTGGGCTGGGGTACGCGTCAGGAGGAGGCAGGCGCCTCCAGCCAACCAGCATTTCAGTAACAGACAAAATGGGTATGTCCACTATGTGGAAACTTACAGAGTACCCCCAGGTATAACTACTTCCCTGAAGTTTAGTCACATTACTTTAACCACTGTGGTGGAGTTAGCTGCACTGCGAACAGCTTTCACTTACATCTTAAAGCTGCCGCGGTCTGCTCCTGGGTCTATCTTTGCAGACTCACGTGTTGTCCTGCCAACCTTAAAGTCGCCACGCGCCAATGGCCATCTCACCAACGACATCAACTGTTTGCACACTGCAGCCAGCGGTAATCAGAACTGCGTTGCTCTGCATTGACCGCCCTCTCACAGCGGATGAGCAGGCAATGTGCATGCGAACTAAGCTGCTGGTTCATCGCGAAACTCTACAGACAAACTCACGACCCCTTTGACTAGGAGTCATCTTTTTTTTTCTGCCTGCCTTCCAGAAGTTTAGCCACAGTGCAATGAGAATGTATCTTTCAGATAGGCAATAACTAGCCTTCAAGTGTGCTCTGCTGGACTGGAAATCGTTGAGCAAGTCTGCATGTGGCGTCCGCTTGTTTTCTATAGAAGCTGACCACCTCAGCTGCTGCTACACTATACTGTGCAGCACTGTGAAATCACGAAATCGCTCCTCCCTAACCAAATGAGGCCGGTACGGTGCTCCAGGGTGCTGCCCCGTATAAGGTGAAGAGAAGAAAGGCGTACAGCAGGCAGGGCAAAAGCAGCGAGCAGAGGAGGGCGAATATCGAGACACAATTCTTGCGACGCAGACGACCCCGAGCGACGCGCAAGAGAAGGTGAAGCGTCGCGAAAATATATAAGAAAAGGAAAGGACTAAACGGACGAAACCACAAAAAAAGGTTGACGAAGCCACACACATGCGGGCACGCGCTCGCGGGAGAGAGGCGACGAGCAGGTTGGGAGGGTGTTTTCGCGCCTCTCGCCAAACGCCGTCGCTTGCCGCCGCCGAAGCTCTCCCAGTTTCCAGTCGGAAAGGAGTGGGTGCTACGGGGCAGCTCTTTCCTACGCCGTCGCCGCCCTTTCTCCGTCCGGACGGAAAGACGCGGGAGCAGCGGCCCACACGGGCTGCGCTAGGCAAACGCGACAGCGGACCCAACCGCGCCGGTCGTCGGCGTCGACGCGAGAGAGCGCTTCCCAACGCGAGGAAGAAGGTGCTGCCGGCAGATCTCGCCGGGCTGTCAGACTGTCCGCGCTCCGGAGGTGGCGGAGGATATGTCCGCTGCGTTCGTTCAAGCTAGCACTGTCGTACTCGTCGTCTCAAGTGTGTCTGCATGACACGGCAGTCGCGGGATTTCTACGGCTGCCAAGGTCGATCAGCTACAGCGTGGCGTTTAGTTTCTGTGATCTGCGATCTGTGATGCTTGTGTAAGTTGGCCACCACCAAGCATGGCCTGACGCGGCGATGGACGAGTCCCCGTTACAGCATTTGCCATCAGCAAAACATTTCACCACGGTCTGCGGCGACCGCCTGTTGTGACAAACGTGTGTTCTTAACTCCGTCGAAGCTTCAACTCACCTGTGTCGGCTCTTCTGATTGTCGAGACACTTTGCGGTGTCAAACTCAAACCCGGACGCAGACGACGTGTAGTGGTGCTTGAGTGTCGAAACAGTGTGTGGCCGGTGTTATATTTGAAGCCCCGTTTGTTTCGTTTGCACCGGGTTGAACTTTTTTCGTCGGCGTTGAAACGCTGACGTAGCGCTTGCGGACAGTCAAGTGTTCACCAGTCAGCAGTGAGCGCACTTACGTTTCGCTTTCTATCAGTTCTTCGCGACGCCCACAGCATCTGCAGACGTTGCCCAAAACTACAACGTTGGAAGCCCACACACACGGGACACACGCAGTGGTTGTTGTTCCGTCGTCCGGAAAGCCTGCCAGCTTTTTGTGTGTATTTGTTCGCGTGTTTCGTCTGCCACAGCACTGCCGTCGATCTCTGCCACTTTCGCCTGCGGTACACGTCGGTTTCGTCTGCTCGCAGCTGTCGGTGTCTTCTGCTAGCAGACGTCAGTTTCGTCTGCGCCGTTTTCCATCTTCGCTTCCCATACTGAAGCCCTGTGCTACGTAGACGTTTGGATTGTTTTGGTGCCGTGGGAAGCCGAGTTATTTTCTTCTTGGCATTATTTTTTTTTCCGCGTGCTCAAGCGTCGACTGGGGACCTGATCAATCACTGGGAGCATCGGACGTCGGTTCGCTGCGCTCTCAACCGCAACCGTGTGAGCGGTAAGTAGGTATCGCCGTCCTTACCCCCTTTTAGTCTTGTGACGGCAGTATTTCACTGCCTGCCTCATTTCTCGCATTGTACTCGACCATTGCCCACACCTGAAGTGGACGTCCTCAATTTACGCCTTGTATGAACGATCAAAGAAACGTAAAAGTCTGTTTTCTTGTGTGTCTTCAATGTATGTAGACACTCGTTTTTCTTGTGCTTCCTGAAGCAGTTAAATACGCATGCCTTGTGAAGCGGTGGAGGTATGCAAGTGGCGGCACTCTCAAGCACTTTGGTTTGGCATGATTGGTTGCCTTGAAACCATCTCAGATTTTAACGCTGCAACACACTTTTCGATAACATGGGGCTTAATGAACTCACTAGCGATTTTTTTTATTAGGCACGGTCGACTGCAAAAGTTTACCCGAGGCAGGATTTACAGAAATGATTGATTCACGCGAAGTCTGAGCACGTATCATTGCATTCATGTTTTCAATCTATATTAGCTTTTGCTACGAACGGGGGGACTCGTTAAATTAGAAGCCTCACTCCCTTAGCAGAGCAGAAATTCATATTTTTCGTCGCAACAGTGTCCTGTAAAGATCTGTGGCCAACTTCACGTCTAGTGCCAAAGTTACGTCACTTGCTACAACATCGCGCACGCGTTCATGTCTAGCATAAGGGAAACTGGTTATTTAGAATTTTGAATCAGCCTTTGGGAATTAAAAAATGAAAAAGAAAAAAAACGCATTCCTTTCCTCTGGCTTCATCTTTTTTTTTTGTACGATATATTTTCCTTATCTACCGATATATACGGGTTTCAACGGCTTAATGTAAGCTTTAATACGGGGAGCGGAAAACAAGACGCAATGTCTTTTTCCAAAGACAAGCAATATGATGGACCTGTTACGCGGATCTAACGCTAATGCTTATCCCGGCCATTACTTGAACGTCTCCGCTGTCCTTTTTAAGACGGGGTCGGATTACGCGCATAATCAGGGTCAATGAACCTTGCCTCTTAATCCGTTCACTTTGCTACCGCACTTTCACTGCGGAGATGAAATCATGCGGAAACCTTTCTGGGCAGGCTCAATAGTCAGATGTACAGATTAGCAAAACTGTGGCTTGTATATATATATATATATATATATATGTGTGTGTGTGTGTGTGTGTGTGTGTGTGTGTGTGTGTGTGTGTGTGTGTGCGTGTGTGTGTGTGTGTGTGTGTGCGTGTGTGTGTGTGTGTGTGTGTGTGTGTGTGTGTGTGTGTGTGAAGTGGTTATCTTATGTTGGTTGCTGTTCTACAGTCAGACGTGAAATGTGTACCATGAGCAGATGTCCGATACTGAATGGCGGGGGGTGCCTTAATCCTCCCAGAAAAAGCCTAGGATTTGTCCAGGAAATGTTTCCTTGTATACCCGCTGAAAGAAAGAAAGTTGGGTTTCCCGCTGACATGGGAACACAGTATTTTCCACGTGTGAGAGAGAGAGAGAGAGAAAGGGGTGATTTACCGATAGACGTCGGAAATTGCGTTTCCGTCTACAAACGCTTGCTCGTTCTTTATAATGGATCTCGTACACACAGTCGTGAATTCTCCAATTCAAGAACGGCTCAAGGTATGTCTCTAGTAACCTTTCGTCTATCTGTTTTTCTTTCTTTTTTTCACTCCTGATTTAAACATTGTCGTTTCTTACCCCATTTTGTCGGTATATTGTGGGAACAACCGCATGACTATACAATGAATTGCTTGGAACCTCCAAAACCATTCGTTATACAGGTTACTTCGTTGTAAATGTCGCGCACCGCACTGGTCCCGATTAGGCAGCCGGTGATCAGTTGTGGCTGCGGTTCTAGGGCAGTAACATTGTCGCTAAATGCGCTCATTGTAAAGCAACATATCAGCCTTTGGTGATGCATAAATTCATTCGTAGTGCCGGAAAATTCGTTGTAGTGATCTTCGCTGTAGAGGCGCTCGCAATGCACATGAAATATATGAATTCAGCCGGGACGTACGTAACTGTTTGTTACACAGGTTGTTCGGTTGTATAGGCATTTGTTGTAGAGGCGTCAGGCTACGTACCGTATCATAGGTAACTAAAAGCGTCCGAGCAATGTAAGACGGTCTAGTGTCAACGTTCCCGACACAGTGGCGTGTCTTCGTCAGGGCGACAACTGTCAGGCACCAGTTTCTGCCCTGACTAAGACAAGTACCCATGAAAAAGCGTTGACTCGAGCCAGAAGCTTGTCTGGTTCGGTTTGTGTTGATCGCTTCTTCTCCATTTTCACGTAGACCTTGTCTTGTTTGCGTGTTTGCCTGTCATCGGGATATAACCTGGAAATAAACTTTTCTTATCGATTAGTCGTCCGATCAAACACGCGAAAGTCTTGACCGACTCACTTTAATCTTTCCCTTCCCTCTTCAGTTCCCCAAGTGCAGGATAGCCGACCGGGCTCAGTCCTGGTTAACCTCGCTACCTCTCGCTTATCGTATACTCTCTCTGTCCGTGTTCCGATACTCGCCGTAGGCGGCTAAATAAACAGCTGAGTGGACAGCGGCCACATGAAGTCTCGTTCCAATTCTGACGAAGCCGGCAAAAGAGACCGGTTCGCGATGACAGCACCGAAGTCAAAAACGATGCAGGCTGCTTTTGCTGTCCCAACAATATGGCGGCTGGCGTGGCTCGGAAACTCGGCGAGCAGGTTGTCTGCTCGCAGGAAAATGCAGACGCGCTTTCTCATGTGCTTACTGCAACATGCGTTGTGTTCTTCATAGCTTAGCTCATGCAAAACGTTAAAATACAGGGATAATATGTGCTTTTCCTAGCTTCTTTCTTTTTGTCCGTGCGACATGTCGTAGAGACGCCTTCCAAATGGTTCAAGATGTGTCATTCTTCAAACCAGCTTAAAGTGGCTCGAAGCAGGACGCACTCTGGTTGCTGACCTAACTCACTGTGTTGTAAACTTGAGTGGTATGTCTGGCAATTCGCGTCTCTGAATTATACGTTCCATTGGTTCGGTCCCAAGCCGTCTCCTTAGTTGTCATCGTAGATTGCCCTACGATGCAGATCATAATTAGAACACACCCTATGGGCACTATATACAACAGCTATTACATCATGCGTACATTATATGGAAATTGACTCGCTTTTGGTGAGTTCCAACGTGACAAAGGTTTCATTGCTTCTCAGCTTTCCTGATTGATTCGTGGGGGGTTTAACGCCCTGAGGCAACGCTAAGGCTAGGAGAGACGCATCATTGGAGGGCCGCAGATTAATTTTGACCACCTGGCGTTCCTTAACGAGCCCCCTAAAACACAGCCTGTCAGGTCATTACGCCGTCGTTGATCGCTTCGTCGCTGATGTCTTCAATCATCCAAGCTGTCATTTCTTTCTTCTTTCTTCTCCTTTTCGTTTTTCTTACCGGATCCTCGTTGTTGCAGTATTGAGAGTTCTGAGTAACGAGCAGTTAGTAAGCAACCTTCTTGCGGTGTTTGCCTTGCGTACCTATTGCGAAATCGTTATTCGTCGCCCCCCCCCACCCATTCCTTTTTCTTTTTATTACGTTAGCATTAGAGCGTCGAAGGGGGAAAAGTGTGTACGTGTGTGAGGTGTGGGAAACCGTTTACGTGGTAGAAGTAGAGGGGGAATGGGAGAGCTTAGAAGAGCGTCTCTCTCTCTCTCTCTCTCTCTCTCTCTCTCTCTCTTTCTATATATATATATATATATATATATATATATATATATATATATATATATATATATATATATATATATATACTCTGCTCTTCGAAGAGGTAGGATGTGTGTCGAGTGAGCCCTTGAACAAAGCTTTGCAATGTGGGGAGCGCAGTTTAAATCATTGGGATGCGAGACCTCAAAGAGGTCGGACGTAATTCTAACGCATTTCTCCTGCATTTATCGCTAAATCACCACGAATATTTCTTTTTTAATTTGCGCTAGCGTCGCCGGTGTTTATGCCGCATACGCGTAGGCTGCAGAACATTAAAGAGAGATTAACGCTAAAAATATTATTCAGAGCTGCATCAGTAAATCACCCTGCTGCAATTCTAAATACAGCCGCTCTTACCGCCAGCGGAGGCCTGGTAAGCCAGAAAAGAGGCACAAAGAAAAAAAAAACGAAGTACAAGTGGGGATGCCGCCTACAAGCTTCCACATTAGGCCACCGTTACGTCACATATTTTTGACGGTGTTTGCTCGGGTCCACTTAATTTCCTATCGTTAAGGATTGACTACGCAATACATTGTGCTCTAAGAAAAAGAAAACCATGAGGCTTAATCTAGCAAGCTTCGAGATATGCTACCAAAGCCACAAGGCTTATATTGCGATAACCAACATTTCGAAATTGATGACGTCATATTGACGTAGAGGCTCTCGTGTTTCGGCGCGATGATTCAAAGAAATTTCGAACTTTGACCTTCGGTTTCTCGTCTGATAATCAACCCCTCACAGCGAAATTAGGGAAAATATAATTTAAAAGAATACTTTATCGGTGTGAACCGATCCAGTGTTTATCTTTAGGTTCTCTTTACACATAGTGATGATGATAATGAAGTGGGCTGTCGTAGGAAAGAGATAACTGGAGATGTCTGGCACAGGGATTTGTCGTGCAGTGAAGTTAATCAATTACAATGTTGATGATGATGATGATGATGATGACGACTATTTTAGTCGCAATTTCATTAGCGGGTAACCTCTCGCACGATCGCCCCAGGTAAATGTTCCGATTAGAATTAAATTGCCTTGGAGAATCACAGGTCTCGCTTTTTCTGCAAAACTGCCTGCCCTAATTCGCGTAACTAAATAAGTCGATTGGCGACTTCTTGTTAGCCTTCCAAACGATCAGTACGATTCGCCGTAGTGGTTGCCTCACCAGGCCATATAGTAACTAGGACAAATCGCAATGTCACAAATAAGACAATACCAGGCAAATAAGACATCGTTAACAGAACTGGCATTTGGGCGAGTCGGTGTATCTTCATCTTAAGTGACAGCGGTGTCATCGGACAAAATAATTTAATTCACCTCAAATCGTTTTGAAGAACAGGCTTGATCTTACCCGCCGTGGTTGCTCAGTGGCTATGGTGTTGGGCTGCTGAGCACCAGGTCGCGGGATCGAATCCTGGCCACGGCGGCCGCATTTCGATGGGGGCGAAATGCGAAAACACCCGTGTACTTAGATTTAGGTGCACGTTAAAGAACCCCAGGTGGTCAAAATTTCCGGAGTCCTCCACTACGGCGTTCCTCATAATCAGAAAGTGGTTTTGGCACGTAAAACCCCATAACTTAATTTTTTTTAGGCTTGATCTATGCGCACCTATTGTCGTCCTGCTCGCGTGAGCACGAGCCCGAAAATGGTATCACGCTCGTTCACGTTTTTGTATCGCGTTCACAGAACTCAAGTGACTTTATTGCGCTTATAGAATTTAATTGTCTTGCTTCTAACAAAGTTTCCGAGTTGCGTGTTCAGCGCCTGTCCCGTTGCTCCTTCCGTTCCTGTCCGTGTCTTGTTTGTTTTCTTATTAAGAAATCGAAATTGTTCGATCGTTTACAGGCAGTTCTTGGCCGCGTGTTACTTTGTCCTGTATACTGCCTTTGCGTTGTTACCCAAGCACCATTGAGATAGCCATCAACTAGCCCAAAACGCCACGTATCCAAGTTCTCTAATCATTTGGTAACATGAAGGGCAGCTTAATGTATGTGTGCATGTGGTATGTATGTATGTATGTATCTATGTATGTATGTATGTATGTATGTATGTATGTATGTATGTATGTATGTATGTATGTATGTATGTATGTATGTATGTATGTATGTATGTATGTATACATGCATCTACGAATGTGTGCATGTGCATGTGTAATCCCCGCCAGCAGCAGTTTTATTTTTGCGATCAAGACTTGCCTTAAGACATAATGTGTGGTGTGTACTACGTGTGTTTGCTGTAAGACATGCATTGCAGCCTGCATTCAAGCAGCCCTCGTTACACGTGGGCTGCAGTTACACGTGCGCCCTCTGTAGGTAATTGCGTTAGCTTAATTACCTGTAATCACAGCCCCTCTGCGATAACTGGTCGCGGGAGGGCCTAACGGCGTTTCTACGCTGCCGACCATATCAATTTCAAGCAACCCTACGCCGCAAGCAACTCTGCGGCCGTTTGCATGGAACACGTCAGACGGGACTCGGGCGAAAACAAGATAACAAAAGTTTAAAGTAAAGAAAGAAAGAAAGACAACAAGCAAACAAACAATCAAGATCTGTCCATGGAGCGACACACGTAATCGCTAACCGGGTCGACCCACCCGCTGAAAGAACACACGGGCCGGTGCATATAGCGCCTGCACACACCAGCCGTAATGGAGACGTCATATTGCGCGCTCGGACAAAAAACCGATCCGAAATTGGCCCCCACGCCCACTACACTCGTGGGGGGCTGACCTCGATCGAGCGTGGCAGCGGTGTATCCCTCATCACCGACCCCCTCACGGGATCGCGTCACGTGGTCTTTCGCATTACGCGATGCACCGTTGACGCGACGAACGGGGAGCAATATGCTTCCCGCAATCGAGGCCGGCCTCGAGGCACACCCGAAAGAACCCTTACCTTTACAACACACACACACACACAGGTCCGGCCTTCGTCAGAAGGACACCGGCCGAATATATATATATATATATAAATATATATATATATATATATATATATATATGGTTCCAATAAAAGGTTACTACTCTCAGCGCGAGTGTCCACATGTGAGCTTTAAGCATGCTGGTTTAGTCAGCGTGGAAATGATCGGGTGCTATTATAAACACAGTCAAATTCCGCCACATTGTCGAATCTGCCACCTTTTCGGCTGTTGTTCTGTGGTTATGCCCGTTCCGATCGGCTCAAAACGCCAACATGGCGGAATTTTACAACGTCCGATGTCACAGCCGTGGACAGCGCGTGTACTTACTAAAACTCGCGCCTCTGGCTTTAAATGATTTCGCCGCTTCGCAAAATAGAGTTAAAGCCTTTACAACGAAATGCTCGGGACCTCGAAAATTCTTCGTTATACAGGTCACTTTGTTGTAAAAGGACGCGCACCGTGCCGCTCAAACTAGAGTGGGCTAAGCACATTCAACAAAAGGAAACTTTTACTTACCATGAATTCAAGAGGGACTTACCGAAATAAGTGAATGAGTGAGTGAGTGAAAACTTTATTGTAGTCGCTAATAGTTTTGTGCACTATTTGACAGTATGCGGCGGCTTCAGATAACCTTACAGCGCCGGATTTACATGCATGATTTTCAGCGAAACGCAAGAACTACGCAATGCAAAGATACATATCGTCGAACGCCGTCACCATTGCCGTCGAAATCCTCGGTTCGTTTTCAAGATCTTCATCAGAGTTGCTTACTCGGATTTCGGCCCAGCTGGCTTTCGAAGACACCGTCGGTCATCATTTGCGACGTCATCATCACGTCATGACAACATGTGCGAGGCTCTTGTCAGCTGTCGCATCCGCTGAGCTAGGTGCCACGACGAGCAGCGTATACGGGTTGAGTAAATCGGGGAGCAGTGCAGTATATAGGAGATCGGAACAATGAAGTGCGCGAAACGGTACTCTATCTCCTCTCTTCCTCTTCATCCCCATACCTCTTCCCCCAGTGCAATGTAGCAAACCGGACGTGCGTCTGGTTAACTTCCCTTCCTTTCCTGTCCTCTCTCTCTCTCTCTCTCTCTCTGTCTCTCTCTCAAGTGCGTCGCTATAGTGTTGCCATTGAACGCTAGCGCAAAGCGCACCTACGCAGGTGACTTCTGCGAAAGGCAGTGGCGCCACAGCTACGCGACGCGTTCGTTGTAGCGGCGTACGTTGGGGAAGCGTTCGACTGGAAACCGTTTTTCGTAACATTCGAATCTTCCGTCTGAGGACGAAGAAAGAAACGACGAGACGAGTTCTTCCCCGAAATTCGCTGCGTGTAACTCATCGTATAACGTGCCTCTGTGGTCCGTTTCCACAAGATAAAGCCCATTGTATATTGCGGTTGAACACGTTTTAAGGCTGAAGGAAATTACTGATTTCAATGCATGGTCTACCACGGTGGCTGAGGGGCATATTGGTCACTGTAATCTGCAGCGCGTCGCTCTTTATGTGCAAGCTATCGCTAACGAAGATATCAACCGAAGATTGTTTCTGCCGGGATGTTTTTAATCAGCTCTTTGTCGGCAAGGCTAGCCTCAATCTTGGGACCGTGATTCCAAAGGCGGAGTTGTATTCGTGAAGGGCTTAGTTACAAGTGCCGGATTCAAAAGAAGAAAGCTAGGCGTTAGGTTATTAATAAATTGACAGCTCTGTAGTTCACCTGCTACCTGCAGCAGCCCTTCAAGTCGGCATCGTTTTAAGAATATCTCGCCCAGTGCGGCGGGACCTTAAATAAATAGGAATCCAGCATTAGGACAGTTGGCTTACCGATGTTTAGGCGACCCAGATTGGACGGAACTATATACTACTACATGTCCCGGCTCCGCGAAATTCCAGTTCTGAAGCTATAGCACAACCAAATACTTTTTTATGACTTCTTGGTTCTACACAACACCTTCCGAAACTTGGTTCTTCTAATAACCGTGTTTCTGTTCCCAGCTACGCGATCATATGGGTCGCGTCTATTACTCGTCGCCAAGGAACGTTCCCGTTTCCTTAACAGCCTTGTTTGCTTCTTTGCGCAGAGCTGTTCTTTGCTGATGGATACCCACTACCGGAAAGCGTATACCGATTCTTTGCCCAGTCTGAGCTCCAATTGTGCCAGATATTTTCGGAAAGACGCTTTTCGTGATTCCTGGCGTTGATGTCAAGGCGGCGTTAGAGCTACGAGCACTGCCGTACATACAAACATCCGCTTTGCTAGCATGAACGACGCCCTTCGCGAAAAAAAAAAAAAAGCCGTATATACCTCGTTCGTTATTTTGACTTCTGCATCCTTCCCGAGCAGACGTACGTGCCATATTTGTGTTTTTTTTTCCCGCTTTCGTTCTGTAAGCCTAACGAAGAAGAAGCACACAAGCCATTCCTAATTTTCTTTCATTCTTTAGGCCTGACAAAGCCGAGGCCTAATCGCGCGTCTTTCCGTCCCCTGCGGCCTTCTTGCGGCAACCGGGAGCTTTAGGAAACAGGGCACGCGCGCGCGCATTGAGTGCCCCTAATGACGAGTGGCGGAGCGTAATTGCCGCTTCCTAAAGGCTACACCGCGACCGCGCCGTGAATCCGGCATTGATTTTCGCGAGAAAGCGGAAACGACGGCCGCACGACACGCGATACGCGCGCTCACGTTCTAACCAAATGCGTGCATCGTCGTGCAAGCCAAGCATCTCGTGCACATCGGGCACCGTCTAAGAGGTAAGACCTGTGACGGCACACTGCGTTCATCCGCAGCCTACGCGGGGATGTCTGTCGTCTGCTCCCGAAATTAAGGAACAGACAGTGCTGCAAGACGAGCGCTGTGAAATTCCAGTGGCGTTTAACTCAGTCCATTTCTTCCAGTAACGACAGTCGTCTGCTGCACTCTAACGTGAAGTTCGCGACTCACGTTCTAACCAAACGTGTGCATTGTCGTGCAAGCCAAGCAACTCGGGCACATCGGGTACCGAAGGGGCAACATATGTTCACCGCTAACTTTCTAGGCACGGGATAGCATACGCAATTAAAATTGGGATGATTGTGACGTCTTGACAGTTGCGTGCGCCACGGGCAACCTTGCACACATTCATCCTGAAAGTAATACATCTACACTTAGCATTCCTTATAAACTTGCTATTTCGTACACGCTGTGACACGCTCGAGTACGCTCAACACACCTCGAGTTCACTGTTAGATACCTCCATATTGCGTGAATTCCGCCTATAATGCTATAGATGCAATGCTATACTACATATATGTAATGTGACCGATGATGGAATCGATCCTGTCTTCCAGCCCAATGCTCTAACCAATATGCCACGTTCACACGCATGGTTCTCTCATGCCAAAGTCGCTCTTGGAGAAGTCTGGCGCGGGCGTCACATGCCAGTTTCTCGCATTCTTCCCTCGCCCCATATTTTACGCCATACAAAGGATACCTACAAAGTGCCTGAAGTACGCCTACAACCCTATCATTTTAACATGACCTTTCTTTGTGTTTGAAGGATTACATTTATACAGATACAGAGCATAACTGGCTAGTTGGAGCTGCAGCTAACATCAAAAGCGAAGTACTGCCGGTATTCGGCACTACTTTCTTATGCGAAACAGCAAACATCTCTGCACGTCCTATACATTGGGCATCACTGACCGGTTGGAACTGTGATGAACGTCAAGCACAAAAAATAATGCTGAAATTCGGCAGTACTTTCTTATGCAAAACAGTGAACATCTCTGCACCCTCTATAAATTTGGCATTACTGACCTGTTGGAACTGTAATGAACGTCGAGCACGAAAACTAAAATTCAGCACTACTTTCTTGTGCGAAACAGGGAATATCTCTGCGGGCTCTGTAGATTTGGCATCAGTGACCAGTTGGAACTGTAATGGACGTCGAGCACAAAAAAACACTGCTGAAATTCGACACTACTTTCCTGTACAAAACAGGAAATATCTCTGGGGGCTCTGTAGATTTGGCATCAGGGACCAGTTGAAACTGTAATGAACGCCGAGCACCAAAAGAAAACAACCCCTGCTGAAATTCAGCACTACTTTCTTGTGCGAAACAGGGAATATCTCTGCGGGCTCTGTAGATTTGGCATCAGTGACCAGTTGGAACTGTAATGGACGTCGAGCACAAAAAAACACTGCTGAAATTCGACACTACTTTCCTGTACAAAACAGGAAATATCTCTGGGGGCTCTGTAGATTTGGCATCAGGGACCAGTTGAAACTGTAATGAACGCCGAGCACCAAAAGAAAACAACCCCTGCTGAAATTCAGCACTACTTTCTTGTGCGAAACAGTGAATATCTCTGCGGGCTCTGTAGATTTGGCATCAGTGACCAGTTGGAACTGTAATGAATGCCGAGCACAATAAAACACTGCTGAAATTCAGCACTACTTTCTTGTACAAAACAGGAAATATCTCTGGGGGCTCTGTAGATTTGGCATCAGTGACCAGTTGGAACTGTAATGAATGCCGAGCACAAAAAAAACACTGCTGAAATTCAGCACTACTTTCTTGTACAAAACAGGGAATATCTCTGGGGGCTCTGTAGATTTGGCATCAGTGACCAGTTGGAACTGTAATGAACGCCGAGCACAAAGAAAACCTGCTGAAATTCAGCACTACTTTCTTGTGCGAAACAGTGAATATCTCTGCGGGCTCTGTAGATTTGGCATCAGTGACCAGTTAGAACTGTAACGAATGCCGAGCACAAAAAACACTGCTGAAATTTGACACTACTTTCTTGTACAAAACAGGGAATATCTCTGGGGGCTCTGTAGATTTGGCACCAGTGACCAGTTGGAACTGTAATGAACGCCGAGCACAAAAAAAAACCTGCTGAAATTCAGCACTACTTTCTTGTGCGAAACAGTGAATATCTCTACGGGCTCTGTAGATTTGGCATCAGTGACCAGTTGGAACTGTAATGGACGTCGAGCACAAAACACACTGCTGAAATTCGACACTACTTTCTTGTACAAAACAGGAAATATCTCTGGGGGCTCTGTAGATATGGCATCAGTGACCAGTTGAAACTGTAATGAACGCCGAGCACCAAAAAAAACAACCCCTGCTGAAATTGAGCACTACTTTCTTGTACAAAACAGGGAATATCTCTGGGGGCTCTGTAGATTTGGCATCAGTGACCAGTTGGAACTGTAATGAACGCCGAGCACAAAGAAAACCTGCTGAAATTCAGCACTACTTTCTTCTGCGAAACAGTGAATATCTCTGCGGGCTCTGTAGATTTGGCATCAGTGACCAGTTGGAACTGTAATGAATGCCGAGCGCAATAAAACACTGCTGAAATTCAGCACTACTTTCTTGTACAAAACAGGAAATATCTCTGGGGGCTCTGTAGATTTGGCACCAGTGACCAGTTGGAACTGTAATGAACGCCGAGCACAAGAAAAACCTGCTGAAATTCAGCACTACTTTCTTGTGCGAAACAGTGAATATCTCTGCAGGCTCTGTAGATTTGGCATCAGTGACCAGTTGGAACTGTAATGAATGCCGATCACAATAAAACACTGCTGAAATTCAGCACTACTTTCTTGTACAAAACAGGAAATATCTCTGGGGGCTCTGTAGATTTGGCATCAGTGACCAGTTGGAACTGTAATAATGCCGAGCACAAAAAAACACTGCTGAAATTCAGCACTACTTTCTTGTACAAAACAGGGAATATCTCTGGGGGCTCTGTAGATTTGGCATCAGTGACCAGTTGGAACTGTAATGAACGCCGAGCACAAAGAAAACCTGCTGAAATTCAGCACTACTTTCTTGTGCGAAACAGTGAATATCTCTGCGGGCTCTGTAGATTTGGCATCAGTGACCAGTTGGAACTGTAATGGACGTCCAGCACAAAAAACACTGCTGAAATTCGACACTACTTTCTTGTACAAAACAGGAAATATCTCTGGGGGCTCTGTAGATTTGGCATCAGTGACCAGTTGAAAGTGTAATGAACGCCGAGCACCAAAAAAAACAACCCCTGCTGAAATTCAGCACTACTTTCTTGTGCGAAACAGTGCATATCTCTGCGGGCCCTGTAGATTTGGCATCAGTGACCAGTTGGAACTGTAATGAATGCCGAGCACAATAAAACACTGCTGAAATTCAGCACTACTTTCTTGTACAAAACAGGAAATATCTCTGGGGGCTCTGTAGATTTGGCATCAGTGACCAGTTGAAACTGTAATGCACGCCGACCACCAAAAAAAAACAACCCCTGCTGAAATTCAGCACTACTTTCTTGTGCGAAACAGTGAATATCTCTGCAGGCTCTGTAGATTTGGCATCAGTGACCAGTTGGAACTGTAATGAATGCCGAGCACAATAAAACACTGCTGAAATTCAGCACTACTTTCTTGTACAAAACAGGAAATATCTCTGGGGGCTCTGTAGATTTGGCATCAGTGACCAGTTGGAACTGTAATAATGCCGAGCACAAAAAAACACTGCTGAAATTCAGCACTACTTTCTTGTACAAAACAGGGAATATCTCTGGGGGCTCTGTAGATTTGGCATCAGTGACCAGTTGGAACTGTAATGAACGCCGAGCACAAAGAAAACCTGCTGAAATTCAGCACTACTTTCTTGTGCGAAACAGTGAATATCTCTGCGGGCTCTGTAGATTTGGCATCAGTGACCAGTTGGAACTGTAATGAATGCCGAGCACAATAAAACACTGCTGAAATTCAGCACTACTTTCTTGTGCGAAACAGTGAATATCTCTGCGGGCTCTGTAGATTTGGCATCAGTGACCAATTGGAACTGTAATGAATGCCGAGCACAATAAAACACTGCTGAAATTCAGCACTACTTTCTTGTGCGAAACGGTGAATATCTCTGCGGGCTCTGTAGATTTGGCATCAGTGACCAGTTGGAACTGTAATGCACGCCGAGCACAAAGAACACTGCTGAAATTCAGCACTTTCCTTGTGCGAAACAGTGAATATCTCTGCGGGCTCTGTAGATTTGGCATCAGTGGCCAGTTGGAACTGTGATGAACATGCAGCAGAAAAGCACTGCAGAAATTCAGCACTACTTTCTTGTGCGAAACAGTGAATATCTCTGCGGGCTCTGTGAATTTGGCATCAGTGACCAGTTGGAAATGCAATGAACGCGGAGCACAAAAAATACTGCTGAAATTCAGCACTAGTCTTTTGTGCGAAACAGATATCATCTCTGCGGGCTCTGTAGGTTTGGCTTCAGTGACCGGTTGGAACTGAATGAACGTCGAGCACAGAAAACGTTGCTGAAATTCAACACTACTTCCTTGCGCGGATCAGTAGTCGTATTTTCGCACGCACTATTGCTTCAACATTGGTGCACGGTATTAGCGACACAGTGGTTAGAGATCTTGCATGAATTTTCCGCCGCAAGGCGCCCGGAGGCATACTTTTAGAAAAGGCTCGTGTCCCAGTTCTCTTAATTTCTCTAGCAGGCCTTTTCTTATTTTTCTTAAGAATAAGCGCGAACAAGATTCCCGCGTGCGGTCGTTTTCGAGACTCCTCTATGCGCACGAGCCGGCGTAATTGTTAGTTCGCCCATCCATTATTGTGCGTAAGCCTTCGGGTGTATTTGATTGCGGAGTCCGGACCGGTCCTCTGTTGCATACGCCTGCTTCCGACGGTATTCGAAGCCGCACTATTTACCTCGCCATCGAGGTCGGAACTTCGTAATCCCGTCCCTTCCGGTACCCTTATCGTCTGAAATTCGGTACTAATTTGCTTGCAACGAGTGTGGCGTTTGTTTGTTTGTTTGTTTGTTTGTTTGTTTACTTGCTTGCGGGCCTTGTAACCTATATTCAGCAGGGAAGACTGAGTACGCCAGCGTAATGATAAGAGATTAGAACTACACTGACAGGAACGAAATTTATTAAATTTGGAAAGAAGACGGAACACCGACCTGCACAAGTGATCAAGAGTGTCCGAACAATAGAAGCCTCAGGCTGGAGGCAATGTTTCGACAAAGGAACATGTCAACAGTCGGCTGAGCAGACGATGTAGCAGACGATGCAAGCGCCCCTATAGAATGCGTGATGGGCAGTCAAGTCACAACCGTCGCAGCTTCGCCACGCGCCGTATATGAATGCGCAGCTCGACTTATGCTTGGGATTTCCCCTTGGCTTTCCTCTCTGCCTGACGTGACATCATCGATTCACGACCGCGGGCTTCCCTACCGTGCGCGGTGACGTAATACCGCGGAAGCGTGAGGCACACAAAGATTTTGGGTCAAATCCGCTCAGCTAGTCGCAGTCCGCGCCTATTCTGCAGACGAGAGGCTGAATGTATAATACGCCTCGTCTTCTGTGGCAGGTGACGGCACGAGCCGTTTGCGCACGCTTTCGTATCGAAAGTTCGCGCATGAATATTTTTGGCAGTGGGATAACAGATGACGGAAGTCTGACATGAGGCGTAATTTGTTAAGCAGTGAGTGGGTTATCGTAAACTGAAGTCGTTGCGTGGGTGCTCTGGTACTCCGTTGACTTACACAAATGTTGTGAATTTTATTGCTATGCATAGTGGATAGCGTGTACTGTGTTAACCCCTCTGTCATCTGTATGCTTCACTTTTTCTGTCACAGGCATAAACTGCATTGGTAGACTTAAAATTTTTCGAGTAGCCGGTTCCCGTCAAAGAAATCAACCTCTCCATTTCTCGCTACACACATCTCTACCAGTACGATGTCGCTGGATTTCACCTTTTGCCACGTGTAGCATATGTGCGTTGCAGTAGTTAATAGATGCGTTGCTCTATTTTCCCACCTTCGAAATACAGCTTGGACAGATCTACAGCATTGGAGACATTCGAAGCTTATGAACTTGAAGCAGGGTGCTTCTTCTCCGCGATTTATTAGGACAATCAATGTCTTCCGAACTATACGGTTATTCTTGATCACCTATTGATATCACATGACGCGACCAGTCGATAACGTTGGTAACATTTAAAACCACTGTCGACCTTTACTGCATGCGACGGCTATAATATGTGGTGGCTTTCCTTCGATTATGTCTCCCATGACTCTCCCTGGCTATCTGCGCGTAGGTTAACGCTTAACTATGCTACCTTTCAGTATTCGCGGAGGAGGCAAGTATCTACCGTCTGTCCGTAGAATGCTTTCTGCCGTCTGTCTCGTCTTGCAGACGCACATTTTGCCGGCTACTGTCCCCGTGGCCAATCAGTCCATCGTGCGCCGAAATCCCCCCGCTTAACCTTTTCCTCGGCGTTGTAGGCCCGAGCCGATCGGATGGCAACGTAACGGTGAAAGGAGGCCGCTAGGGCAATTTAAGTTCGGCGCTGTTTTTAGCTCGATACGCATCGGCGACGGTTCGACGAACGTTACACACACGCACCGCAGAAGACAATGCGGACACTTGTAGAAGGCCGCTGCCCCCTATCCGCGTTCGTCCCTGCAGAGCCGCTATTACGGAACACATACTGTTGCGCCTACAAGGAGCTTCAGGGAACGTTACTGTCTTTAGACTCGGGTCACTCTGTCTCACTGAAACTGTTCAGCGTCGTGGAGGCTGTACACGAGGTGCAACGAGGTTGTCGTGCGCAGTAGGAAAAATGGTGCCGCGTTTCGCCGGCGTCTGCAGACGATTCTGGTTGTGCCTTCCGGGGCCGCCAACTCGGACTTGTAATGCGGAAATGCTGAAGCTACTTCCCCCCCCCCCCCCCACTTTTTTTTAAGCTGTACTGCCGAGACAACACGATTAGTTATTCGGAAATAAAACAAAACGAAATGTCGTACACAACCGTTTGAGAAAAGTGTCCCCTTTGAGCAGAGCTTCTGAAAGTGGGGTCACTAAATCTAAACTGTTCCGGGCCAGTATTTACTAAAGAAAAGTGTTTACGCTAGAGCTGTTGTCAAGCGCAGATACCGAATAATTGTGATCTTGGACACATCATGGAGGGCCAACGTCAAACACCTCTTACGAACGAAAAGCTTTCTGAATCCGGCACGTGTACCCCTAGTCCCCTTACGGATTCTGGCACAGCGTATACCAACCAGCTCTCCCTTCTTAACAAACGACCCTGGGGACAGTCAAAGGGGAAGGGGGGGGGGGGGCGAAGGTTCGTGCAGCGTGCGAATTTCTTATTCGCTAGATTTTCTTCAAACTTTTTTTTCTTCAGAACAGATAATTTACGAGGTTCCTGCAGCGTAGTTCGCTCATTTTTGCAACGGTATCGTCTGCTTATCTTTTGCGGCGTCGTCTGCTTACTCGAGAGGAGCAGATAAACGTGTGTCTGCGTTCGGTTCCCCGATCGGCTGAAGCCAGGCGGCGGTTTCAACTACACTGCACGGATATACTGAGACAGTGCTGCGACCTTATTGTTTCGCTCTCCGTCAAATGTCTTCCACTCGTGTCGTCAGCCTGCTCGGCGCGCTTTGTTTTCCTTTCGTCTGGCCATCGCATTATGGCCGCTGTCGTTGGTTCTTCTTATACTTTCATTGTATGCCTGGGATCTATTGTAGGCTACACGGGTCATTAAGCTCGGCCCGATTCCAAGCTCCGGCTCTCCACACGCGGTGAAGTGATGCGTTCTATACACGCGATGGAGCTAGCGCATTACTGTGTCGCATAATGATCACATAAGATTAGGAATCCTTATTTATTGTGTAGAAGCATCACGCAAGTGGCGAGACATCCGTAGTTGGCTTACCCGTAGACAAATGCTGTCTTCAGTGAAAACTGGAGTTGTCTACTGGCTCATAGCCAGGCGTGCTGCTTCTAGGTGTAAGGTGAAAGTTATGATACAGATGATACCCAAAGCGATTGCATTCGGACACAAAAAACGGCACATACATCCACATACACGCAGACACGCTCAAACTGCTCATAAAGTCTCATTAAGGCACGTAGTTCTCAACAAAAAAATTTAAGCATTTGCGTTGTACGCGGTATTACGCAATGTTTCCCCACGGAATAAGAAAGTCCTGCAGTTTTAAGCCAGAGTCAGGGTGCAAATGCAATAATATGCAGCCCTCAGGGACTCTCTGATGAACATCGACTCAGTTAGCTAGCTAACCTTTTTGGAATCGCATATAGAAACTTCCCCTTCTGCTCGTGCGTGTAGAAGAATAGCACTGAGCATAAATATGTTGTCTCGGCAACAAAGATGTCGTAGGATTTTCTTGCGGTCACAAAATGGCAGGTCCGAACTTCAAGGAAATAAAGCTATCGTAAAAAGAAACGCATCCCTTTAAGATAACTGAAAAAAAAACAAAGTAAAGACACAAGCAGCGATCGAAGTGAAACAGCAACAAGAGCCCATGCCGACATTTATAAAAAAAACTGCGGGGACCTGTATAGCGTTCCTGCTATGTGCACGGAAGCGATGTCGTCGTAGCTAGAACTCCTCGGGAATCTTTCTTTCGTACTTGCTTGCTTTCTTTCTTTCTTTGCACCGAACGGCGAGCGGAATTCGATCCGGTTCCGCTTGGCTGGCAGCCCAACACGCGAAGAGAGACCGCAGCAACAGCGCACTGGTCACCCAGATTCCACGCCCGCCGCGTTCGTCGTCGCGAGAAGGACGCGTTCGTACATTGTTGTTTCCCCCACGTGTTATACAGCGTCGGCAGAGTGGGCGCACCACGAAGCTGTCTTCGCGCATGGCCGCGGAGGAACTGCCGCGATCCAGTGTGCCCCCTCCTCCCTCCCCCCCACGTTTCCCCGCCAGCGAGGGCGACCCCGCTCTCTGCCAAAGCCCCTCGGAGCCGCGGTCGAGTCTCAAGCGGTGGGCGACCGAGGTAGACACAGTCGTCCTCAAAAGTTTCCAGATTGCGGTATCTGAGAGGGGAAAAAAAAAAAGCTGAATCTTTCTGACAGCCTGTTCATTTGGGCTGGTTGGTAGCAGCACATCTTTTTTTAAGCGGCAGCTGCTTGAACAGCCCGACACAGGACACAGCAAAAGAACCACCGGAGGACATCGCTTTGTTCTGGGCTTCTTTTGCTTTGTCCTTTGTCTCACTGTTTTAATGCTGCTGTCTGCCCGAATCTTTCTGCAGCTTGGGCGCGCAGCCTATCTGTAAGAGGGAAAGTTAAGTCATAAGGAAAAGGCAGGGAGCTTAACCAGGCTGAGTCCGGTTGTCTACCCAGCGCTTGGGAAGGGGCGAGAAGGAGAGAAGTTTGCACTTTGTGGATTGACACGTCCCGCAATCAAGCGTTCATCGTTCGGTTCACCAGAAATTGTCATACAGGCTGACGCATCGCAAGAATCGCAGCAGCGATATATCTGGTTTTGCGCACCGAAGACGCACGAAGCCACGGTCTCAGGATATTCTTGTTTGCAGAAAGCCCGTGATCTAAGTGCCCTAGAGCTGTCGTAAGAGCGACGCTTTAATCTTCGCATATGTGGTTCTAGCCCGTGCTACTTTAACTGAACAAGGGAGGGTTATTTAATTTTTTATGGACGTAATACACACTGCGGACATGAGGTCCATGCAGCGAGGGCAAAATAAGTTAAAGCAAACAATGCCCACGGAAATGTGAGTACAAAGGAGTTCGAAAGTGCGAATTCAACTGCTGCGCACTTATCTGGTGACGCCCTTGACCTAAGCAATTCCGGTCAGCAGTGGCACATTAAAAAAAGAGAGAGAGAATGAAGCAGTTAGTTACATTAGTTCAGGCAAAATAGAAGGTCAGAGCATTTTCATCTTCGCAACGAGTTCGTCTTGTCATTAGTGAATGTATATGCGTCATGGGGTTGCATTATAGGCTAGCTACATCACCGGGCCCTACCGGCTACATACGTTCAGAAACTACTCGTGGTTAAACGGAGGTTTCACGCCCTCTGCATATTGGTCGCGAGCGGCGCTGGATAACACTACGAGGACTATATCTATATAGCACGCATGCGCAAATCCCCGAGAAAGTGAGCTGGGGGACATGAACAGAACGCTATAGCACAGTCGGTAAACCACCGCACGCGTAATTAGAAAGACGTACACCTTTGGTCTTCACATGCGGCAAGGCACCTTTTCGTCCTATTATTTCTGCACTTAAATGAAGAGTAGCAATTAGCTTCCCCCTATGCTACCTCTGGCGTACTGTCTGTTAGATCGTGTAGTCGTTACTAAAACAAAAAAATTCTACCATTTCGGATTCCCTTGTTCGTCTTACCCATCATGAATTGCTTGAATAATTCCAAGTATTTCTCGCATTCTGTGGTCCGTGAGCTTTTGACGCCGTTTGTGCGTTGAAAGTAATAGGGTGAACGTATACTGGAGAGAGAGAGACAGATAGAGAGAAGGTAAGGCAAGGAGGTTAACCATACTGAGCCCAGTTTGCTACCCTACATGTGGGGGGGGGTTGCTCCCCTCCCCACGTGTAGATGTAGCTTGTCCGTATACGTATTACCACAGTGGAAGGGGAAATCACTCTGAGAGAGCGTCATGCGACAGTTTTGAAGCCCATGGTCATAAACATGTTACATAAACGAAAGTTTGGGGGGAAATAAGCCTTGATTAAGTGACACGCAAGAAAAGAAAATAAGCCCCCTTGCCGAAACGTCAGCGCCGGGCTTAGGTTACCCTTCGTTTGCCTACAGTTTATGAACAGTATACCCCGAAAGTGATGAGACAGGGGCAGCCATCGCCGGCTGTGACCAACACCTCCTAGATAGAGAACAATGCCTGTGTACTTCGATCCCTGACGTCATGCTACCTTGCCCGACTGCCATGGAATGTAATGGTGACGCACCCGAGTATGCAGCAGTGATTTTGACGCCACCACTTTGGTCACGCCAGGGTTAATTGGCAATGGAAATTTCGGTCCAGGAAGCATGAAGTCATTGAGCAGAGTGCGCGGGCCTTAATTCTCAGGCTTAACCGGCGCCAGCTATAGCATTACAACGCCCACCGCACGACTGTATACGTTAAACTTCCGTTCAAGGTCAACGACTTGCCATCTCTGGAGAACACGGCCTCGCCCACCGCAGTAGTATACACTAAAAGCACACGAGTGTTGCCGCTGTCTCCCCAAGTCAGTCGGACTAAGGAACCGTTTGTGAGGCGGTGTTGAACAGTCCCAGTTTCTGTTTTCAGCAACGTTCCTTGCAATATTTTTCGAAAAATTAATAAAATATATCCCCAGTAGTATCCAGTGCATCATACATATATTACGCTGTTTTGAAAGCTCAAAATTTTGATTCAAGTACGGGAAACCTAAAGCATATAGCTTTTCTGATACGCTGGAGAGAGTTCGCTCCCCACCTCCACTTGCTAAACAATTGCTAAATAATGAATTACGGCAATAATTGGGCTTTAATTCAAATACATTTCACTGTTGTTCTTTCTTTTCTTTCTTTTCTGTACGAACGTACCCTCCATGGCCTCAAGTAAAGGTGAACGAGTTGTTCCAGTTTTTCCCGTGACGTGGAACTGCGTTTGGCCATTACGGGGTTAAGTGTGCCGCCGTGGCGTCCGGCCGCGTGTGTATATACTCGGCATCCCGAGCACGCGCCCCAATAAGGAGAAATTACGGGCACATCGCCAACGGTCCGCGCACCCGTAATCTCCGCTCTGCGTATACGCTATAGGAACGAATCGAGAGAGCGCCGACACCATGCACCGCAAGCCGAGGCTGTGCCTGCCCGAGGCTTCGCAGAAGACAAAAGGCAGGGAGGAAGCTTCTCGGCGACGGCAGCAGCAGCGCTTGCTTGCGCGTTTGCTAATCTCTCCACGGACGAAGCGCGCGAGCAGAGCGATGGACTGCGCTCCGTTTGTTTCCTCCAGGCCGACCTGCATTTCTCGGCTCGCCGCTGTTGGAATTGCCAAGCGACCTTGCGAAATAGCGCTTCGCGGGTGCCGCTCGCTCGTTTATTATCATCATCTGCCTCTGTATTTCCTGCTATTCCGGACTACTACAGCGCGCGCGCGCGTGTGTGTGTGTGCGTGCGTGCGTGTGTGTGTGTGCGTGTGTGTGTGCGTGTGTGTGTGTTATTTGAGACGCTACGTTTGCGTTCTCTGTGCGTGTGCGCGAATTTTGTGTGTATCGGCGTGTGCGGGGGTGTGTGTCTGCGCGTACGTGCGTGCTTGCTCTTGTGCGTTCACCAGTGTGGGACTTGCGAATGAGACTATAGTCCGCTACAAAGCTCGCGATGAAGGATCGAGACGGCGCAGCGACCCTGTCCTGTACGGCGGCCGTGGATAACAAGGTCGAGGTCATCGTAAAAGTTGACCGCGGTATTATAGTGTGTAGTAGGGACACGCCGTAGTAGACTGCGTTATCCAAGCCGGGCTGTACGCCGCGGCCGAGGCAAGTGTATCAGCGGCCAAGCGATTACCTCGGAGAGAGAGCTGCATGAGCCGCCACTCCCGTCGACATCGCGAGAGGAAATTGCGGACTGCGGCAGCTCTTATCAGCGCAGAGGTGTTGAAATGCTACGACGAAAATTCTTGGAAAGCTTTCCATGGAGCTATCGATTCAGTTTTGAAACGCTCTTTGCGACCTGCTGCTGTATGGACACCGCTGCTACACGTCTACCAACCAGAAACGAGATGATATAACGATTCCACTGCGATACCATTGCTGGTGTTCGAATCCGCGCCCCTAGAGACAGCTCTGTTTGCGCAACAGAAACCAATCTCTAAGGCCATGCTTTTGTTATTGCATGCGCCGAAAGCTACTGCAGAGCAGGAAACGCGTCCGAGACGCCACGTTTTAGACACCCACCTATTTATTTTCAAGTTTCGTCAGTGGCACGAGCGACAGGTGCCGTCACTGACATCGGCCAGCCGTTTGTCAGTTCATCCATCCGCCGTGAAACCTGGATGCATGATAAGAAAGGAATATATTCGAGTCAAAGGAATCCTTACAGTATACTGGGCTTGGACAGTTATGTTAAAATGACACACTGAGGACAAGGCTAATGCCGTCACAAGCGCAGTTTCGCAGTCATCGTCATCGAGAACAACGTGCTTACGTCCACTGCATGACGAAGGTTTCTATCAACAATCTCCAGTTACGCGTGTCTTTGGCTAGCTGACCCCGTCTTGTGCCTGCAAGCTTCTTCCCTCCCTCTCCTTTCTTTCGTTTCTTCCCTTAAACCCCTTCCCTCGCGTAGGGTAGCAAACCGGACGTGCATCTGGTTGACCTTCCTACCTTTCCTTCCTTCTTTTCCCTCCTCCTTCTCCTCCTCCTGATCTCATCACACCCTAAAGTTTCTGGCGTACTCAACGGCGGTTCCCTTCTCTTGGCACCCCCCATGTAACTCTTAGGTAAACCTACTCTACGCATCACAAAGACTGCCCAGTTCCATTTCTTCTTTTTAATGTCAACTAGATAATCGGTAACCCCCACTCGCTCTCCCCCGTTTCAGACTAATATACGACGGAAAGGCTGCACATTTTTATAATATTTCCATGTCCCGTAATGCCTAGCAATCCAAGGTATACGGCTGTCACGAGATCACATGCAGCCCCTCTACACTGACGGCACGCTAGAGCAAAGGCAGTCGCTTCATCTTCCGGCGCCAATAGAAAACGTGTCGGCTTTTTGAAAAAGAATACGCAGCATATGAAAGCGTGAGGAACTCGGGAGTCCAAATCCACGAAACGACGATCCGCCAGCGACGCTCTCCATGGATCTCTCGTCTCCTCGTACATTGACATCCCAAGAAGAAAAGAGAGAAATGGCAAAAAAATTCTGGGTTTCTCGCATTAATTCGGCACCACTCAACGATGTTACGCTCGGTGCACACCGTCACTTCGTTCTCGTAACCTTCGCTGTCAAGTACACTTTATCCACATGAAAAAAAAAAACGAACGAATAAAAGAAAGAAAGGAAGGTATACGAGCACACAAGTTACATGCGTGCATTCGGAACGAGCGGCTACCCGCATAGCCAACAAGGCGGAACGCCGCGACTCCCTACCACGAGGTATACAGAGGAATACACGATGAAGACAGAAATAAAAAAGAAAACTGTGTGTGCGCTGTACGTAGACCTGTGTACAAGCCACGCTTCAGAAGCTGGAACGATGAGAGGTTGCTCCCTGAAGTCTCGTTTCCTCAAGGTTTCTCCTTTCAGCTCTTTCTTTTCTTTTCAGCCATTTTCGACTTTTTTATATACCTTCATCTTATTCTGTTTCTTTTTCTTTTTTTTCTTCTTTTTTCACTGTGCACCTCCCCGTCCAAATATCCTTTTGGAGCCCACGCCTCTTTTTAGGACAATTCGCAACGCGCAGTGCTTGTCATAGAACTCGCCGTAGTACCCGCATGCGCGGCGGTAATGAGTGCTTTCGTGGAGCACAATATTGTCTCTTTCCGTATAATAGCGGTGATTTTTGTTTCTCTCTCTCTCTCTTTCTCTCTCTCTCTCTCTCTTTCTCTCTCTCTCTCTCTGCACAAATGCCTCCTTTTCGCATCGCTATCTCCACTGGTTCTTGAGAGAAGAAATTACTCCACATTGTGTGTGTGTATATGTATACAATGACGCATTTGAGTCCTCAATAGAGCGCGCGGTTTTCATCCGCGTGGCTCCTTCTCTCCTTTTGCATGGCGCGTTCGTTCTGTCATCGCATGCAGTACACGGTGATAGATTCACCTGCATGCATGCATGCATGCAGCGTATACCGGTCGACTATTGAATTAGCGAGGCCGTGATTACCGCACGTTGGCCCCTAGTTGCAGCCATCGATATATAGCCGTAAATAACAATTGCCTTCCTTTTATTTATATTTTTTATCGCAGTGAAGAGTATAGCTGAGAGAGAACGGCTACGCGGTAACGTCAGCGATGCCAGAATGTCTAATTGTTGAGATCAAACAGCCAACGACAGCTGTCCGTAGCCGTAGCCAACATTAACGGCAGACAGCTTTAATTCTGCCATCACGTGCCCTGTAACGTGATGTGAGAATTTCGAAATATTGCCATCGAATAACCAACAATACTGGCAACAGCGATAGCTAACAGCAGAGATAGCAATAGCCAACGGCTATCGTTGGCTGCCGTTGGCTATCGGCAGCCTCAGAACTTCGAAAGGACGCCATTGAAAAGCTAACGATAGCTAGCTAGTAACAGCGATAGCCAGTAGTAAGGACAGTCAACGATAGCGATATCCCAAGCCTAAAACGGAATACTGTGCTTCTTCGTAGCTTGAGGTGCGTGACATATTCGCAGCGCTGAAAAAGAATGCACAACACGAAAGAGCGACCGTCCCGTATATTTCATGTTTCTTTTCGTTTCTAAATATCTTAATGTGTCATAAAAACCTGCGGCTTAAGATATCCGATGCTATTCACAAACCGTCCTTAAACGTTCCCCGGGTTTGTCAATTCAGGGCATGATTTAGCTGACCCCATCTTCATGTACAGGCTCGGTGGCGGTGCGCTTGTTTTTTTTTCCTCGTGCATATAGCACACAGATGTTGGGAACTTTTCGGTGGACGCTTTCTTCTTCGTTCTCCACTTCGTAGCCCGTATACTCAAGGCACACGCCCCCGATTCACACGGTTATAAGGGTGTATGCGGCCTTTACGCAGCACCACGGTGCTATCTGGTGCACATGTGAGAAGTCGAAACTCTGCGACGTTCAGTAGCCTAGTTTGTTTTTGTTTTTTTTACCCCGCCTGCATATACCCGCTTTCGGGAACCCGTGGTAAACACGCTAATGCTCGCTGCAATGCGTGCTCCAGTTCGCTTCTATCCCTTTCTGCCTTGCGCTTAAGACGGCCTCCTTGTTGTTACATTTTCGTGGATCTGCGAAAACCCAGCCCATGGAGTACGAGCGCCTCCACGAGATAAAGAAGAAAAAAAAAGAAGGACGGGAAGGGGGGGGGGGGGGACCAAACCACCACTTTAGGCTTTTAATGGAAGCGCAGCAGCCCGACGGGTCCGTTCGCTGTGAGGGTCCGTTCAGGGTCGCTTGATTTCGAGGCAAAAAGAAGCCGCGATGCGATGAGCGTCGCTCGAGTTTGTCCGGCGGAGTGCGGTGATCTGCGCTCCTGCGTTAGGTGCTCTGTGTGCGACCGAGCGGAGACGCCGCGTATACCGCGTTTTCGCGACTATACCGAGACCCGATTCGCAGAGAGCGGTAATTGAATGTGTACGCGGCAGTCTCGAGGAGCCCCAACACACTGTAAAACAGTTCACAGCCTCAAAGGTGAATAAGTGTGTAAATCAATCTATAACTCGCACCTTACACCCTTTTTGGGTGTAAAGGTGTGCGTTATAGATTGATTTACACCCTTATTCACTTTAAGGGTGTAAATTATTTTGCGGTGTGTAGACACGCGTGTTGCGACGCTGTATGCGCTGTGTTTGCGTTTCAGTGGCGGTGAGCGATTATTCGAAAAATTCGAATACGAATCGGATAGTCCTTGCTATTCGATGAGCACCAGCAATGCGAATGCGAATCAAACAGTCTTTGGTGTTCGATTCGCCTTAGGTTCAAGCGGTGACTGTTCTAAATTGACGAATATTCGTTTCTGTTCGAACATGAGAGACAACAACTAAACTAATTGCGGTGCGTCACCAGGGAGAGATGCCGATGTGAGTGAGGGGCGTTCCGATACGATTCTATTGCAAATAAGCAGCGACTGTAGCGCAGAGACCCGGATGAACGGGAGAGGAAGATAACTTCTCCTCAACACTTTCCGGTCATACAATATGAATGTTTCGATTTTAGTCAGCCTGCTATGTGTACAAGATAGTCGTTTAGATCGAGACAAAGCAAATTGCTATTTGGCCAGTTTCACCATGTTTGCGTTACGTTAAAGTTAAATAATATGCGTGGTGCCTGCAGCGTGTAGCCGCTTGTCTCTCTAACAACCGCAACACCCTGCGTGCATTTGGTCACGTGACGTTTCCTTGTTTCCTTACTGTCATTATCATGGCGCTCCGGATAACCGAAAGCTGTCGTTTTCCCATACACAAGTCATTCAGTCGACACACGTGAAATTATGAATAACTTTATATGCATGTATAAAGCTTGCATAAGCGAAATTTACTAAAAGAGCAGAATTTATTTTTCCCTTTCGGCTCCCTTTGAGCACCTTTACGAGCTGGTCTGTTTAGATTATGCAACTGTAACCTGCTTCGTCAAGCCAGCATATTGCGAAAGATAATCAGCAAAGTTTTGTTCATCAGCCAACTACACATCGTGATTTGTCTTGCAAGTAATTTATGCTTTTTTCGATAACAGTTCAACCGAAGTGGCAGAATCGGGCTCGCCTTCGCAAGCGATGACCTCGAATACGTGCAGTAAAACCTAAGGCTAAGAATAATAAAGAAAGGACCTGCGCAATCAAGTGCGAACTCCTTCGCAGCTCTACGAGGAACGACTTCAGATGCGTCGCCATGGAAACCAACGCTGCGTGCTTGCGTTACCACCGAATTGCTTCGGTGCCAGCTCTACACGTGACGCGCTGGCGTGGTTATACGTAAAACCGCTTCCTCTGCGCACCGCACCGCTCAGTCGCGGAGACCGTTCACACTATCAAAACGCAGTGAAGCTTGTGTATCAGAGCGCGTCGCCGGCAAACCGCGGCGAAATAATTTTGAGACCATGTTTCGGGGTATCTCGGTTAAGTCGAGTTAGAAAACCACGGCGCGGCTCGCGTATACCTTAAATTCTCGTTTTGTTTTCTTTGACTTCTTTTTTAACCGCAGGCAAACTACACAGCCGGTCGGCCTACATAGAGGACCGAGTCGTACGCGCGCATCTATACGGTACAGGCGCCTGCGCGGGTGACTGGTGACATGTTACCAGGCGGTTTCTGTACGGTTGAAGCTTTGTTTTGGGTGTAAATCTTGCTCTTCGTGCTCCTTTTCTTTCTCTCTTTCTTTGAGTCTCACTAGTTTATGCGTGCTTTAAGTGACTGCATAAAGTATAATACTTCAGCAAGGTCGCGGTGATGTTTGGCCTCGTTTCTTGTCTGTTATAGCAACACGGGCTGCCTCGAAGTATTTTTTTAGAGCTGCACTTCGTCGAATCACGTGACACGTTGATCTCGGGACGCGAAAACCACGGAACGCGTTAAAGTGCGGGAAACAGAGCAGCAACGCGACGAGAACTGAATACGACGCGCATGCGTGCTTACCGGGAATTGGACCTTGGCTGACCTCCGGTGACATATGCACGAAGGAGGCTGGTAAGGATTGGACTCTCCGGCAAGAATAACTTGACTGTCATTGTCATTCGGAGCCTGCACAACACAGAGGAGGAGCGTTCGTTTACTCTTGTACGCAGATCAGAACAAGTTTGTTAGGTTCTACAGTATCGTTTCGTGAAACCTGGAGATAGAAATAAGTCGCTCGGCATGGATTAAGTCAGGCATGAAGTCCTCTTGTCTTTAGAAAGCGGAGCAACGCTTTCAATCTCCATGATTATCTCCTCCGACTATAGAGTAATCGTCCTCTATCGCTACTGTTATTTTCTATGCGCATTTTGGCGAAACTTTATGAAACTTTGCATGGCTTAATCGACCGGCGATGCACTTCGGAACGCTCTGGCTGTGTTAATAATGTCGCGTAAGAAATGGTCTTTGCGATGCTACCAGAATAACCAGGTTGTGTAACGTTATTCTGGCTTGATTGTCGCTATTTGAGACCACACATTCTCGCACGGAAGATGCGTTGTTGTCTTACACGCATCACTGAAACGCTGTTGAACGCTCCGAAACGATCCGTCGAATAAGCCATTATGCAAGGTGTATTACCGCGGAGCCAGGAAGCCACTGAGCACGTGAGCTCGCTGTAACACCTCCCATATCACTCCGTCTCGGGCAAGTATGTATCTATCATGTCACCTATGACTGCACTCGTCAGAGTCGAGCTTCATGATACACATGCATCTCCGCTAACTCGTCAGTGTCGTCGGTACCTGATGTGTGAGGAAGCATCCATCGGCATTTCTTCGCACTAAACGATCGGATCAACGAGACAGCGCGCAGGAGGTAAGAGAGACTAGGAGGGATCGTCTCGTGGCAGTTTGGAGCCGACTCACCAAAAATAATAACGAAAGACTCATGGGAAATAGGCCCTCACGACGTGACCTGCGAACGGTAATTTCTAGACACAGAGCGCGGAGAGTATGGTAAACCGCACAGAGAAGATCGGTGGTGGGGGTGGTATGCTGGACATTTTAAGATATTTCGCCATACGGTCCAACTACGTCGGATGCTGTCATACTGTCAGCTTCGATTGGCTCGCAGGGCTGATATACAGCAGGGCTGCTCAAAATGCCGTCATTGCAGAATTCGACAATATGGCGGAAATTGACAATGTTTAGAGGACCTATTCTGAACACTGAAATTCAGCCATGTTGTCGAATTCTGCAACGGCGCGGCGTTTCGAGCCATTCAGAGAGATCATAGCAGCGCTGTGGTCCAGTCACAACTGACAAAAAAATGGCAGATTTGACAATACGGAGGAATTCGACATCTTCAGACTACATACCCCCTCAGAATGGCACCCTCGAGTAACGAAGGCCGACCGTAACGGTGGACGTCTCTAAAATCTACCTCGAACCAAACAACGCCTTGAAAGGCCCGACAACCAGGTAGGGCCCATTTCCCAACAGTCAACGCACAGGTGGGCCCTGTAAAAAAATGTAGGTGATGTTAGGGGTTAGTTTAGCTTGCTGATGCTATATATAACTTCCTGGCATCATGCTCCCTCTTAATGTGTTTTTTTCCCTACCTACAAGCACGACGATACGCAGCGTACAAAAAAAAAAAAATTGCGGTCGTGACGTCAGAGGTCGCTACCGGCGCCTGCATCAGGCAAATGCATGGCCTTCGAGATTGGGTTTCCATAACTTTGAAGAAATGGTCGCTGAGGGGGTCGCGATGCAGACGCCATGCATATTGCGCCGCGCATCTCGCAATACTTGCGACAGCAGCCCCGTCCTGCGTCGCGCCGTAGGGACAAGGCACAAGTGTCGGGTCGACAAGAGGCGGCCAGAATCGTGTCCTCACAGCGGGATTGCCTCAGTTGGCTGACCGGCGTCTCTAAAGACGCAGTTAGTCGACACCCAGAAAACAAAATGCCCCGTTAACCGCGTAGGCAAGATTATAACTCAACTACAAATGCCCGCGACGTGCTCTGCGATGTCCCAAACGAGTTCAGACCACTGTCTCCGTGACATCGCTTGGAGTGCCTTCGCTGTTGTGGCCAACTGCATGTGGATTTTGTGTAGTGTTAGAATGAAGATTAGTTACGAAAAAATTACTAGAGAGGCACTCTGGCGCTAACGTCTACGGGAACGACAGGAATGGCGGCTCATGCAGTAGCGTACGCCAGACGATCAGCCAGGCTAACATTTCAAGCATATCATTGTCGGTCAGCCTATATAGAGTCTGTGAAGCAGTACGTTTACCTAGGTCAACTACTCAAAGGGAACCCTGATTATCAGAAGAAAATTTGCAGGAGACTAAGAATGGGTTGGAGCGCATTCGGCAGACATTGTCAAATCCTGACTGGAAGCTTACCATTATCATGAAAAAAATATGTGAACAATCAATGCATTCTACCGGTGCTGACATATGGGGCAGAAACTTGGGAGACTGACAAAGAACCCTGAGAACAAGTTAAAGACCGCGTAAGCAGCCATGGAACGAAGAATGTTAGGCGTAACGTTAAGAGACAGAAAGAGATCGATGTGGATGAGCGAACAAACAGGATAGCCGATATTCTAATCGACATTAAGAGGAAGAAATGAAGCTTGGTAGGTCATGTAATGCATATAGCTTAGATAACCGGTGGACCATTAGGGTGACAGGATGGATGCCAAGAGAAGAGAAGCGCAGTCGAGGACGGCACAAGACTAGGTGGGGTGACGAAATTAAGGAATTCGCAGGCGCCAGCTGGAACCAGTGGGCGCAGGACAGGGGTAACTGGAGATCGCAGGGAGAGGCCTTCGTCCTTCAGTGGACATAAAATAGGCTGATGACGATGATTAAAGTCTGTATTTCTCTTTATAGGCTTCTATCGGGAATGGTCGCGTAAACATGCGAACGAGCTGTTTCATACCGCACCTGTACCTGCAGTGGCAGGTACAGCTGCGTGCGCGACTCCGTCTTTCTGCCTTGTCACGGTCGAGCCGCAGCACATACGGGTGCGCGTGTTGTGGAACCCCTTCTACTGCCGCGCACACGTCATGCCTGCGAACGTCGTCGGCGTGACCACGTGGTGCTACGCGCTTCTCACGAAGTCGGTCAGGACTTCGCGTCACGGAGTTTCACTTGTGCGCGAGTAGTTCGGAAGGGATTTCCTGTCGCTCTCGACAGACCCCGTGCCCCCGTCTCTCTATGCGCGTAGTTCAGCTGGCTATACTGTCCAAAGGGGTTTGTCTGTCGCACCCTCGGAGTAAGTAGTTTCACGTATTGGGAGGGGAGTAAATGAAAGTCAAGTGAAGAGAGACTTGTTACCGTTTATATATATCGCCACAAGCGAGAAGCAAAAAAACGCGTGTAGTATTTCCGACCTTTTTCTATAAGCAACATCATACCAAGCCATATGAATATGCGACGCCAGCACATTTTTCTCCCTGTCATGACGTCACGATATTGTCGGGGAATGCCAGGTCCTTCGTTTCCCGACACACACCTCAAGTACGAAAATAACATTAATGATCTCTCGAGTGTTTCTCCACCTACGTACCTTCCCAAGTGCGATTCTTTTACTTGCGAGATGCCTGTGGTAGAGATTTTGCAACCTCGAAGGGGAAAAAAAAGATGTGTCAGCTAAAACAGACCTCCGTGCCCCATTTTTGCCCTCATTCTCTCTCTTCTTTCCACTTCTCCACTTCAATTTATAGAGCCCGTTATTCACACACACACACAAAGAAATTCTTCAGCTAACACTGTTTGCAATGGCGGATGCCAGCTGATGGTGACGTTGTACGTATTAGCTGCGAAGGCTGGCCAAGTTGGCGAGCCTCTCTTGCGGACGAGAAACTTTTGCGAATTCGTCCACCAACATGTGACACAGCTGCGAAAGCCTTGCGGCATATCGTCTCCTATTGCTTCTCTTTGAACGATCGAAATAAGAAACAAGAAGTTTGCTGATGACTGAACGTGCCAGCGTCGAAGAGCTGTCTTTACCCGGTGATATGGCTCTCGATGTACTGGGGTATCTCTAGACGCTCCTGTTAATTTTTTTACTCAATGGGCGGAGCGATTAGCTGCTAGCAGACTCGCCTCCCTTACTTGTGCGTGTGTGGGCATGCCTGTCTCTTTTACTCTAAGCACGCCTTTTTCTGAAAGCCTAAGCCATTCACTCCAATCAGGTCACTACAAATAAATTATCTGCCCAGGCGAACTAAATTACCGCATTAATTAGTAAAGATAATTACATCAATGTCATTTTAAACTTCAGGTTAAAGGGAATCATCATAAAACAGTACCTACAGACGTAACTTGGCATATTGTATGGCGTATTGCAGTTCAAGTTATTCGCCTCGTGTGTGTGTGTGGGTGTGTGTGTTTGTGTGTGCGCGCGCGTGTGTGTGTGTGTGCGCGCGCGCGCGTGCGTGCGTGCGTGCGTGCGTGCGCGAACGCATCCACAAACCGCTCTTACGGTGGAACTGTTAGTGATCAAAAATTTCAGCCAATCCTGATTCTGGACAGATCATTAGCGAAGCCACCGCCTGCCAATGGCAGTGAACACTTACGAATGAAAGGCTTTGTGAATTTGGCCCCTGGTTATTTGGAAAGAAAACCCATACGTCGAATCCCCCGCTCCGCGGCTCGAGGTTCATTGCCCACTCCAGTCGTCGCGTTTCCGAGAAGACCTCCCAGCGTCAGGGTCACGTGACGCGATGCGTATAACCTTTTCTCCGGCTCCCAGTTTCTATCTTCATAGTTCTTTTTTTTTTTTCTCACAGAGGGCGTGCGCGTGCCCGCGCTTCACTTCCCGACTTTAGAAGAGGTCATAAAAAAGGCGGTGCTCGTACAGAGAGAGCTCTTGCTACGCAACCACGCCGCGAGCTCTGTGTGGGAGACCATTTAACGTCGTCCCGTTCGTACATAAGCCTTTGTTGTGGCCCCCACCGTAAATCAGCTTCAAGCCAAGAAATGGTCGGTAAAGGGAATGTACCGCATTTTCACGCACGCAATGTGGCTATGGCAATCTCGTTTTCTTTTTCTTTTTTTGTATTGAGAGCCACAAATTGCAGTCACTGACCAAGTCGAATGCGTGGAGAGGGTAGATGGTTTTCATGGAGTCCAATAAGTGTTAATAGTGGACGTTTCGGAATGCTGAGGGTTTCCTTGACATAAAATACTTGTCACGCATAGCAGTTACCGTCTCTGCCAATATCTTTCAAGTTTCTCCTTCCTTGAGCGCAGAAACTGTGAAACTTTCGGATTTTGGGCCCTATAGTTGAATTTTGTCCGCTAAAGCGATTGGGAACAAGTTGCAGGATCACTTGTTCAGTGACGGCAATTTACGTGGCCGCTACCGTAGAACCTGTCAAAATTTCGCCGCTCCTTGTGTTTTGAACAATGTACCCTTAAGGGTCCCCGAACGTCCCTGCAGCGAAACCCCTTGGACTCGGTCACATGCTGCAATCTGCAGGTTTCGTGCAACTGCTGACCAGGCGGAAGTTACGTGAAACACTTACACTAGATTAACCATTCTACTTCGATCTGTGTTACAATGTGATTGTTTAGGTATGTGTTAAAGGGAGTGGTATGTGGATCGGTGGGTAAATGGCAGCGCACTTCCATGGTACTTTGTGTCTCTTATGCCGTCACTTAGAATTGACGTCCCGGATTGGCCCAAGTGCTGTGTACGCCAACGCTCATTGCCGGAGAGCAGCTCTCTGGAAATGTTGGGCGGCACTTACGGTTGGAAAAGACAAGGCAAACATGAGAACGTGTGCATATACCGACGTACGGGTGGTGTCTTAAACGTGGCAGCCATGACCTGTTTCCGGCTCCTCAATTATTAACGCGATAGCGTTAAGGGCGCCGTGTCCCAGAAAATCCGGTGTCGGACCTCGTTTCGGCGAAAAGGTTTTCGAACCACCCATACCCAGACCCTCCATGTGGTTCAAGGTAGCTACTGAATTAATTAAATTGCTCAGGCTAAAATATGTAGAACAATCGTAAAGTACGGCTTCAACACAACCTACAGACATGATAGCGTCGGATTGTAATTTTAGTATACGATAAAACATAATTCTGTCACGCGAAAACTCAAGGAAACCCGTTTTCCAGCGTTTCTACCCATCGTAGACCGGCCACGGCGTCCGCCATTTGGGCGCGCCGGCGCGTGAGTATCTCGGGGGCCACGGGGCGGTGCGCCCGGTTCCTTGCAATACCTCCAAATGGCGCTCGTCTCCGCCACATTGCGGCCCCGCAAGAGGCCGCGTTTCTACCATAAAGCCCGCCTTCGTTCATAGCGTTCGTGGCCAGCGTTACCCGGGAATCATTACGGTTACATACGCTCCAGTTACCGGGAAGCATGTGGAGCAGTCAGGGATCTTTGAATGCTGTCGCGTTCCGCCCTTAAACACGAAGCTCAGGCGTCCTCCATCTTTTTTCGAGTGCGTACAACTTCAAAAGTGTAGCCTTCGAGATTTGTGTCTGTTACTCGAAGGAAACCGCAGCTATAGGGAGTGGATTTATACACGAGCTGTACAGCGCCCATGGGGCTTTCATGTATTACGAAAAGGCATTTAATTCAGTAGAGACAGTCATGGAGGCTATGCATAATCAAGACGTACGGGAAGCATGCGTGAATGTCTCAGCAAATATTTATAAGGAATCCACGGCCACCTTAATTCTCCACAAGCCGAAAAATACCGATTAAGAAAGGAGTCAAGCAAGGAGACACGATATCTATCCAGTGCTATTCACTGCATGCTTAGAAGTGTCCAAGCCATTAGACTGGAAAGGATTAGAATTTTGGATCAGCGGCGAATATTTAAGCAGTTGGCGGATTGCAGGCGAAATAGTCCTGTTCAGCAACGCTGGAGATGAATTGCACCAAATGATCAATTGAGGACACTAGGCGAGAAAGTATAAGAGTAGGGTTAAAAACTAATCGACAAAAGTCAGATGTAATCTTCAATAGCCTGGCAAGAGAACAAGAACTCATGATTGACAGTCAGCCTCTGGAATACGTGCAAGAGTACGTTTATCAAGGTCAATCACTGACAGGGGACCCTGATCACCCTGGTCAAATAGGTAGGAGTGCATATACGACAGGGCTTGCCAAATCATGACCGGCAGCTTACCGCTATCATTGAAAAGAAAAGTATACAATCATTGCGTACTAGCGGTACTAACACGTGGGGCAGAAACTTAGAGGTTAACAAATAAGCTGGAGAAGAAATTAAGAACCCCGCAACGAGTGATGGAGCGAAACATGCTAGGCGTAACGGTGAGAGACAGGAAGACAGCGGTGTGGATCAGAGAGCAAACTGGGGTAGCCGACATTTATAACCGACATTAATAGGAAAATATGGAGCTGGGCAGGCCATGTAATGCGTAGCGCAGATAACCGGCGGACCATTTGAGTTGCAGAATGGGTGCCGAGCTAAGTGCAATCAACCATGGCAGAGAAACAGGCAGTCTGATGAAGTTAGGAAATTTGTAGGCGTAACTTGGAATGAGCTAGCCCAAAACAGTTGCAATTGGAAATCCCTCGGAGAGGCCTTCGTCCTGCAGTGGACAGAGATTTAGGCTAACGATGATGATGATACCGAGCGAGAAAAGAGTACTTGAATGACATTGTGAACTTTTCTTTGTTTGTTTTTTTGTTTCGTTGTTTGTTTGTTTGCTTCTTTGTTTGTTTGTTTGTTTGTTTGTTTGTTTGTTTGTTTGTTTGTTTGTTTGTTTGTTTGTTTGTTTGTTTGTTTGTTTGTTCTTGCGTCAGGTTGACGTCCTAAAGCTCGAGACTCCAGAAAGAAAGAACATTGGCGAGTCTCAGAGCGTCTTAAATAATTTAATAGAACACCTTTTCTATGAACAAGTTTCCGTTTCGCATTCTTCGAGGAGTGTGTGTCCTGACGTCATGAAGCAGGAGTTGGGCACGTGCAAGCAAGGGTATCGCGACGTAACGGCCCTCGCTGTAATGCTGTTACATTGGTACGGTTCGATGCAGAATTTTGCCAGACCACCGAGCGTGCCGGGGTGAGTGTCCAAAAAACGTCGCGATGTGCTTGCTCGCAAGTGACTAACTTGCCATGACATGACATGACATGACATCCTGACATGACATCCTGACGACATCGGATTTTTTTTTTTTTTTTTTGCCTTTCTGAGCTAGATGTGAATGAGGCAACTAGATGGTGAATGAGCCAACATTTCTCCATCCACAAAGGGCTCAAACTAAGAAGTATAGAAGGTTGTGCAAATGCTGACAATTAAACAAAAAACTAGAGAAGTACATCGCTGGAAAGAGGGACAATGAAATGGGCCATAAGAAGGCGTTGTTACACCACGACACTACAGCCGAGCTAAACTGGTTTCAAACAACAAACACGAGTAGACCAACGCAAGGGCGAGCGTTATGACAAGCGAATGGGACCACGCGAACCTTCGATTCCCACTCTTCGCCATCGATCGTGATTGCATGAATACGCGGTGCCCGACGAATCGTCGAAAGTACATGTGCGCCCGCGGAGTCGTGACGCGTGATCCGACACGGACGGTAGACGAGGAGACGGTGTAAAGTGCGATCGGGCCCGAGAGCCCTATAACCTTCGTTCGCAATGCGACCTTTACTCTGCGTTGCGAAATTCGCCGTACACGCGGCTTCCGTGACCGTTGCTGGCGGTTGTTGCGCAAACAATCCTTCAGCATTGGGTGCAGCAGCTGTCGAACAGATAGCCGCAGTGCCAGGGAGACGCCCGACGCACTGCGCATGTAACGTTTCTTTTTTTTTATCAATACATCGATTTCATCACGTTCAAGGCGCATGCGCAGTTGCATTGCGTGCGCCATGATGGCAGCATTCTTCGCCGCTTTCGCGCTCAACTTGGGTTGAATGATTTATTTATTTATTTATTTATTTATTTATTTATTTATTTATTTATTTATTTATTTATTACCAGTTAATTTCCAAGTTTAAAAAAGATATTGTTGCAATACGCCTGGGTCCTTACAGAACTGCTAGTTCTGGACCCATGCAATTATTATAAAACGTCATTGCAAGTCAAGTTGAAAGGTAATGTGAATTCGAAGTTCGGAATATAATTAAAAAAACTAAATTGCTATCTTTGAAATTGTTCGAAACAACATTGAGGGGAACGCAGAGGGAAATGCCATTGAAGAATTTTTTTTTTTTCAGGAAATCTTACGGGGGAATGTCAGGGGTGTCACCTTCTCAACCCCTACTCATATTGCAAAATTATTTCATTCTCAACTTAAAGCTCCTTGCCTTTGGACCTGGAGGCTTAAACTAGTTTGCATGCATGCTACCATAGTTGCCCTTCAGGCCGCTACGGACTGCTACTACCGGCATGCATTGCGGCAGCGGTGGCGCGCCATATCTCGCGGTAATATTCGTGGCCTCCGAGCAAGGTGCGCCGCTGCAATCTCGGAGGCGACGCGAAAAAATCGGTCCATTGTTTCGTAATCGATGCAAGTGGACCGTTTCTTCGAGTCGCGTACAGAGGTTTAACTTTCGTTGCCTTAAAGAAGCTGCAGCGATCGATGGAAAACATCGATGCTCACTCTCCTGTGCTTTGAAGCGTCTTTGGTAGGACGTTCTTGACGGCTGGTTGGTTCACACTTTTCTCTTTAATTATGGGGTTTTACGTGTCAAAACCACTTTCTGATTAGGAGGCACGCCGTAGTGGAGGTCTCCGGAAATTTTGACCACCTGGGACTCTTTAACGTGCACCTAAATTTAAGTACACGGGTGCTCTCGCATTTCGCCCCCATCACAATGCGGCCGCCGCGGCCGGGATTCGATCCCGCGACCTCGTGCTCAGCAGCCCAACACCATAGCCACTGAGCAACCACGGCGGATTTGGTTCATACTTGAAGGTAGGTTAAAACTGCGCTCGTGGTGTGTTTCTTTCGCTGTCCTCGTTTTTCTCGCGCAGTTTTAAACTATACCTTTGAAGCGTCGGTAGCACTGCAGGAGTGCCTTCAGACAAAGTACCGTGGCCGATTACTTTTTTCACTCGGGGTGTGGATTCCAAGATTTTTACAAAGACTCATGCGTTTTGACGGGGAATTTCTCGAAACGAACTTTTCTACACGTGAATGCATTGAGCGGCGCAGGCATGGAGCCGCATGAAAAGAACTCTCTCTTTATATTCCTTTCTCTAATGTTTTCACGTTTCTGTGCACACGTGACTGCCCCCCCCCCCACGGCCGCCCTTTTCCTCCATATTGAAGTGGGACATTCAGACACAAATTCCCTAGAGTTCCCGTCTTCCCATTTCTCACTTGCTTCGCATTTCGTCAACAACGCGTACTACTGCAGCTACTGCTGCCGCTGCTTCCAAGTACTACTACTACTGCTATTACTACTACAGCTAGTACTACTACTGCTGCTGGTGCTGCTGACGCTTGGCACTGGGATGGAAAGGTCATAATAACTCCGCTCGTGCGACATCTTCGAGAACCACGTTGTATTCGCGCGAAAACGGTACAACGTACACCGCCGCATTCACGCGAAGCACAAGCTCATCCCGCCAAAGCAGATTCACAGCGTTGGCCCCTCTCTCTCCACCGAAATGAGCTTCCCCCCTCATTTCTTTCTTTCTTTCTTTCTTTCTTTCTTTCATTCCTTCTCTCTTTCAAGGCACCGCCGCCTGTTCGTCTCGGCCGTTTCTTTCGCGCACGAACAAGCCACGCGGTCGCATGCACGCGTTCGCGGCGGCGCAACATTTCAGGCTCAGCGTTGCTTGCCTCATTGCCTATGCAACCGCGCCCGGCGGCAGCTCGCTAAAAGGTTCGGCGGGACGCGTGCAGATCTCCTCCGCTTCTCCTGCACTACAGCCTCGCTTAGACTTGTTTTCGCCCTCCGGTTTGAAAGACCCGCCGGTCACGACTCACTTTCGGCGTATACTATCCCTGACCTTGGGCCGTTTCGGAAGCGGCCCGAACGTTTCTCGCCCGAAAAGATCGGTGCAGCGCTTCGAATCCTATAGACGGGGCATCGACTAATCATGGCCTGCTGTGGGCCAAGTTCTTTCTTGCTTAGCTGTGTTTTGTAAGGTCTGTTTCGCGCTGCCTGTTGCTTGGCGCTGCTTGTAGTCGTCTGTCACTTGTGTTCTCCGTCTGCGTCGAGCTGCCTGTGGTCATGAAAATTGGCCCTGCTATCGTCTGTTTCTTGCGTTCTCCGTCTGCTTCGAGCTGCCTGTAGTTATGAAAGTTGGCCCTCCTATCGTCTGTTTCTTGCGTTCTCCGTTTGCTTCGAGCTGCCTGTAGTCATGTGTGCGTCTTGTGCGACGCGAAAGAAGGGACGATCACAAACGGAAACACAGGGCAAGGCGACTTGTGCGGTGTTCTCCTTCTGCCTTGTCTGTTCTTTTGCACTTTTCAAGGCGGCGTACGCTGAATGCAAAACGGGAGGGGTCTTTCTTTTACAATATGCTCCAGTAGTGCCCGGCCCTAGTATCTTCTGCCCAGCCATGAATTTGGAATTACGTATAACCTCCAAATCTGTATGTTACATAAAAAATATTGACCGTAACAACGTGTCATTATTCATAGGTCACTGCCCTTGCCAGGAACCTTCCGAGCCAGGCATTGCAGTGAAGCAGAGAGAGGGAGAGAAAGAGAGAGAAAAGAAAAAGTACGTGTACTGCTGAAAGCAAAAAAGAAAAATAATATAGTAGAAGAGGCGCGCCTCCGTTGTTATAGCGACAGCTGGTTAACCGGAGCATACGCAGAGCGGACCCTCCTGGAACATACTCTAAGGAAGCTTTCCCACGCAAAGCCATTGGCACACGTCATCACTATGTGATTGGCTGACGGCTCCACGATCAGACCAATTACAATAGCTAGCCGGCTGGACGACAGCACTACGGCAGTCTCACCACGATCGGTTCTAGAGTGCGAGTGGGGGGCTTGTCAATGCCAGCAGAACTTTCACAAGCCTGCACGCATTTAGCATTTACTAAAGAGCGAGCCTCACAGCCAAAAGCCATTGAAAGCCTTAACCCTTCCTCTCCCGTCCACACTCATTACAGCACGCCCGTTACTTCCTGCTGTGTAATATATTGCTCTGGAGAGAACCGAGGCGCCTGCTTTATATTGCCAACCATTCAGTTCATCTTTTTTAAAGAGCGCTTTGCAGACGGCCTTGAACCCCCACTGGTCTTCTGCTGCTGTCCAAGCCGCGAGGCGCGCTTCGTGTTACAGAGGAGCCGCCGTTGCCAGGTTGCGTAGAGTGTCCTCATGTACTTAAGTAAACTCTGCTCATTTCGAACAACCTCGCCTGTTCTTTCCTTAGGGCGTTGTTGTCGCAGAATCCACCACGCCTCATCTCAAAAATAAGAAGAAAGAAAGAAAATGGTGGCGTAGGCGTCGCACGGAAATAGCTCCGGCAGCGGCTGCTACTCCAGCCGCTCACGAATACCAATGAACTCATTTAATTGCGGCTTACCGCCGACGGCTCCCACTTCCTCGCAAAGCGTCCGCAAATCTATTCTTTCATTCCACTTTATTTTTCGTTTTTTACTCGCCGCGTTCGTGGGTGCGACCCGCTCTCCAGGTCTACTCGGCGCGCTAGCGACTCGGTGCACGCCTTGTGCTCGCGTGTATACTTGCTAGTGCATAACCTCCGAGATCTTTGTGCTGCGCGGGAAGCCCGCGCGTGTCTTGCGATCTCGGAGGCCATTGTTTGTTCTGCCGCGTCCGCGATTGTTTTGCAGCGCGTCTCCTCAAGTTAGCCCCCACTTCCTGCATTCTCCTCAAGCGGCGTGCGTCCAATGCTAATCGGTATCTGACCGTATCGGCTGCGCAATCCGTTCGTCTATATACGATGCTTATAGTCAGCAGCGCTGTCTCGAAACAATTGGTAGTTAAGAGTGCAAGGGGAAATTCCTCGAGCAAGAAGTGGCCGTTCGCTTGCGCCTTCAGATACTGCCGCGTACGGTTCCTCTGAGCGCTATTAGTTCGTTGGCAGATCGCGATCTTTCGTAATTTATCAAGCGCTACTTCTGCAGCGTGGCCTCTGTTGTTTCAAATTTTCGCTGCTGATCCGAATGTTTCCTGCGCACTGCTAGGTTACCGCAAGTTCACAACACATCGTTGACTTATGGTTCTTGCATACATTTAACACGTTCGTCGACGTGTGAAGGCCAGAGATGCGCGTGAACGAATAAACTCTACAAAACTACAGACAGCATAGAGCCCTTTGTAAGTGCCTGCACTCGAAGTTTAGAAAGAACGGAAGAAAAAGGTGGAACAGGAACGTCCAGAGATGCCTCCAGCTCTGAACGTCTTTACTTCGAGATTAGGAAGCTATCACATATTCTCAAGAACGACGGTTTTGTGATGTACAATGACACTCAATATATATTCTCTTCTTCTCTCGCGTAATAGCCAAGCTGCCGGTCCATTAAAAGCCAATTTATATTTTCAGTGCAAGACAGTTTTCGTTCGTCAGCATGCAGCAATCGCCTGCTATAAGCGCTTTTTGGATCGTTTTGTGGCTAACATTTAACGTGCGACAGTGCTGACGCCAGCGAGCATACGATTTAGTTAAGTTGACGTTGAGGAAACACTAGGCAACCTTTCGTCGCGAACTGTATTTACCTGTTTATTTTTGTTCGCGCATACGAGCCACCTCGACGTGACACCGAAACACAAAAATGAGGAACGCTCGCGAGACCCGGTTTCGCACCGACTATACCTCAATTCTGAATCCAATCAATCACAATCTGTAACCAGGGGCGCTGTAGCGCGTCCGAAGTAGGAAATTGGCGTCGCTTCAATCAAGGAAAAGACCCGCTCTATAATTTGACTTGTCTTTGTTTCTTCTTGTCCTGCCCTTTTTTTTTTTTCGTACAAATGAAACGATGTGTCCCGTCGACCGCCGAACGACGCCAATTGCTCACGCGAACGCAGAAGCTGCAGGCGTGCGCTACGCACGCACTGCGTCGTCGTAGCCGTTGACATCACCGAGGCCTGCAGCAGCGACTTCGTTCGTTCCTTCCTGTCGTAGCCGTCGTCATCAGTCAGCAGCCGTGCTGTTCGCTCCTTTCTTTTTTTTTTTTTTTTTCCGTCGCCAGATGTCGTTCCCTCGTCATCACGGTTCGTCGCGGGTCGCGCCGTCGGTGGTACACGCTTATTCAGTGCGTGCTCGAAACAGTCGCCGCTTGTCGTCTGTTTGTTGACCCTTCGTGCACTCGTTTCCGCATTTAGAGCGCCGAGCGGTGTAAACCTGGAGGGGCGCGTTCTTGAACCTGCGCAGTGTGGAAAAGGGGGGCGCTGGTTGGGGGGGGGGGGGAGGTGGTACCGCGACGACGCGGACGAGGACGACGTCACCCGGCGAGCGGGGACCTCCGGCGGCGACAGCGACGACGTTCCATGGGAACGGTGGCGCGCTGTGTGCTTCCTTGCACACGCGAGCGCGCCGGCATCGGTGTATTGCGTGCCCTCGTCCAAGTGAGCTCGTTTCGGCTGACGCGCCTTATACCCGTGAACCACAGAATTCGCTGTGAAACAAAAATTTACCCACGCGTCAAAAGTGAATAAGGATGTATGTTGATGTATAATTCGCACCCTTACACAAACACACACAAAAAGAGATAGTTAACACCCTTAAATGTGGATGAAGGTGTAAATTCGTCTCCAACTCACACTGTTACACCCAAAAAGAGTGTAAGCGTGTGAGTTATAGCCTCATTTACACCCTATTTCACGCTTAAGGGTGTAAATTATGTTACAGTGAACAGTACGAGGCTGCGACGACCCTGCGATTACACATCGCTGATCCCCTTGAGTGGAAATGTTGAAAAGTTAGGTGCCATTTGATTCATTTCGTTATAAAGACGAAGCTTCCTTTGCCTAAACACTCGCCGCGGTAGCCCAGAGGCTATATCTGGCGTTGTGCTGCTCAGTCCGAGGTCGCGGGTTCGATCCCGGCGAGAATGCTTGTGCACTTAGATTTCGGTGCGCGTCAAAAGAACGCCGGGCGGTCGCAATTATTCCGGAGTCTCCCACTATACGGCGTGTCTCATAATCAGATCGTGGTTTTGGCACGCAGTTAAAGCCGAGGGTTTAATTAACACTTTCTTTCTTTACCTTCCCGCTGTTCGGAGTGCCAGAGTCGGTCGGTTTTTCGCATTCATAGCTCAGCGTTTAACGTAAAATATCAGTAAATAAAAGAAAAGAAAAAGAAAACGCGTTCTGTGCTGGACAGCAGTTGAGTTATTCTACGAGCTTATTGTTGTACCCTGACGCTGGCTTCACGGCCATCATTAATTAAAGCACAGTTGTCTCGCAGTACACTGCCAGCGGTATATATACGCCGAAAATATAGCGAAAACACGCCGCACATACACAGCAAATATCCGGAGAATTCGTTCAGTGTGACTTCCGCCTATAACGAATCCAGCCAGCTCTCTGGTTTCTTTTCTTAAATTGTAAAGAAGAAGCACAGCTCAAGTGCGATTCCCAGGCACTGTATACGAGTCGAATCTAGCGTCGTTTGGAGTTTTGCATAAAGCATTACCAAAGGGGTCAACATATTTCCGGAGGGCGAGCAATTGTGTGTATGTGTCTGCCGCGAGCACGGGTGCCACGTCACCGTGCAATTGCAAATCACGACGACGACGACAACGATGATGATGATGATGATGATGATGATGATGATGATGATGATGATGATGAGGCGCCAATGATGGCGATATAGTACGGCGGCGACAGTGGATGTCATGACGACTGGTCTGACTCCGGCGAAGAAAAAAAATAACATTGCGTTGTCGTGGTGCGCGGGACGCGCGCATTAATCTCGTGCAATGTTTATGTACAGTCCATAGACATATCATTTGTTCGACCACCGTCCCTCTCCTCCTCTTCATCTTCCGATGATCATCCGGCTTGCTTTGATTTAAACAGTGCGAGGCGTACAGTAACTGCCCGCAGTATGTCTTATCCATACTCACCACAGTAGCTATATATGACGCTACGCTGTTGTGCAGCTGGGTCACCGTTTCGATTCCTAACCGCGGTAGCCACTTTCCACCGGGGGCAGCGCAAAAAAAAAAAAAAAGAGTTCGTGTACACTGCTTTATGGGCCCGTGAAGCGAAGCACACAGCGTCAAATTAATCTGACTCTCACCCTCATTCCCCACTCCTCCTCCTTACAACTACTGCGTCTCTGCACAGTAGATCTGTGTTGTTTTGGGACGCCAAAATATATAAACGTAGAGCTTTATATAATAGCAGGAGGAACTCCGGTGCTAGTGGGTATGAGATCTGCAAGTACGGTGTTTCAGTCGGCGTGGAAACGATGGTTGCTGCACTGAGTTGCCTAAGCTTCGTGCTCCTGCCATCAAACGACTTTGAGACTTTGCAAATGGATCATACTCAACTAAACATAGCGTTACGTGTACAACGGTGTGCAATGACTCAGCATGCGCGCAGACTCTTACCGGCTTCTGCGTTTGGAAAAGTAAGATTGCCTCGAAATTAGGCCAATCACCATTCATCTGCATTATCATCCTATTTTTTTTTTATGTCCACTGCAGGACGAAGGCATTTCCCAGCGATCTCCAGTTACCCCTGTCTTGCGCTAGCCGATTCCAACTTGCGCCTGCAAATTTCCTAATTTCATCGCCCCACCTAATTTTCTGCCGTCCTCGACGGCGCTTCTCTCCCCATGGCACCCATACAGTGGCTCATAGTGGTCCACCGGCTATTTGGTTCAGGTGTCACATGGCTTGCCAAGCTCCATTTTTTTCGCCCTCCTAATGTCAACTATAATATCGGCTACCCCCCGTTCACTCTCTGATTCGCACCGCTCTCTACCCGTCTCTTAAAGTTACGCCTAACGTTCTTCGTTCCATCGCTCGTCGCGCGGTCCTCAGTTTGTTATATTAGGCCAGTAACGTCACATAAAGCCTGGTAAACATGGCCACCGAACGTCTGAGGCCTCAAGCACGAAGATGAGACAAATCCGTAAAAATAACCACAATTTCCATGGTAACTCAAAAGATTGCAGCAGCCAAAATTGCCATTAGTAACTATAGCACAAGATTGATATAAGTTGTTCAAACTATTTGTACATTAACTCTATGATGATGCAGCGACCGGTCATCGCTTGGACTCTATTAAACGTGAATGCGTCGGCTAGTTGGTTTCTCAACACGAGTACAGGTTGCGCAACGTGTCGTTTGCTATATGGGCCCTTACCTTCGAGCATGCTCTTAGCGCTTTAGTTCCCGCCCGAATAATTTGGACGGGCGCACACTTTGGACGCCCTAACCTACTCCTCGAAAATCATTCGCAATCTGGGATGCGCCGAGGCAGAACAATTACATTCGCAGTCGCCGGCGGAGCAGGTTTTCCTTCTTTTCTTTTTCGGCACTACATTACGAAGTCCCGCACGCGGTCCCGCTACAAGAAACGATGACCCGACGGAAGACAAAGGGGCCGATTTAATGCCGGGTGCAGTTCTCAACTCGGCCAGAAGCGCACCAACTAGCCACCGTCTATATACATATTTTTTCTTTGGGGGGGGGGGGGGGGGGCACCATTCTCACGCCGTGCCGATAGCGCACGAACGAAATGCCTGCCATGCAAGTACTCGAGTATTCAGAGAGGGAGAAACCTAATAAACGTCACTCCGCGAACAAAGCACGCGTCCCGTGAGAAGGGAAAGAACACCGGGAGGCATTGCGCATGCGCGGTAGGTCGTTTGGGGGGCGAATTCCGAACAGCAGCAGCATCCGCGGCGGAGCTTCCGGGCCAGTGCTGCAACGGCGGGTGGTGGTTGGCATCGGGGCACGCCCCGGTTCGACGTGCTCCCGTTTGGACGACGCTACGCGGGCGGTCGCCGGGGGGTCATAGTCGAAAGTGAGCCGACACGAGGCGAGGAGACGAGGGTGGCTCCGGGCGGTGCCGGCAGTGTGTGATGCTTCGCTTATTGCTTTACTACTTTGTGTACGCGGCATGTAGAGTGAAGAACGATTGAATCACGACGGAGGATACTTTTCCTTATTTTTTTTTTACACTACCGCTACTCTCATTTGAGAGCGTGTCAGTTGGGCGATACAATATACATGTATATCAGTACGCATCTATAGGCAGAACAGTTAATTGAAAAAAAAATGGAAAATAAAAACAAAACAATTGCCCAAAGGGGCCCGCTGAAGAAAAACTACAAATTAGTCTAAACTGACGAAGTATTATATCGAAAGACTGTATTGTTTGTCTATTTCGGGATAAAAGGTTTATTACTAGGAGTAAAAAAATAATGAAAGTGGACCATAACCCACGACAGACAAGCGCCATCTCAGAGTTTCCAGTTGCCGCCATTTTTCTCGCTTACGAAAACTCTGTTCTCGCTCTCGATGTAGCTCGGCCTGATGTTTTGTGCTGTTAAGCTTGTTAGTACAGTGCAGTATAAGCTGTATAGCCCGCAAAGCACAAGACGAAGAATACGTATGGAGGTGATGAGTGAGAACAATGTGGTGGTGGGGAGTTGTAGCAGCAGGCAGGTTTAGCCTGGCGATCAAGGCCAGCAACTGTGAGAAGGATAGCATGAACCAATGGGCTAGAGTTTTGGTCAGCCACAGCCATATATGAAGTAACAGGCAATAAAACCCGAGATAGCATATAGAGGAGAAATTAACTGGTACGTTTAATTAAAACCTAGAAATAGTAAAAAGAAGGGAAATGGGAGTGTTGCCGACAGTGGAAAGCGAACCCACATATCTGTCGTGTTGGTCGCGCGTGATGCCCTGCTACAGTTGATCAACGGCCTCCGTCGTTGATCCCGTCCCGTCCCGATCACGTCCCGTCCACTCTCGTTGGTATATGTGTACTATACGTGAAGCCCTGGGAGGCAGGGTCGCGTAGCCAGGGGGGTGCGGGATGGGAAGAGGCAAAGAGGGAAGCTTGGCACACCGTGAACGTCTGCCTTCTTCCTCCGAAATTTCTGTGTTCCAGAGGTGCCTGCCATAAACCGACGTGATACAACAGCTCTGCAGATAGACTCTAAGAATGGGTTCGAATTCTGACCAGCATTGGAGACATGTCGATGTTGACTTGCATCTAAGAAGACAACTTCGAGGTCAAGTAATGGAATGCATCTGGAAGACGGTTCTGCGACATGACGTCAGCTCGTGTGAACAAGAAAAAGAGAAGAAAAGCACGCGTTACCGCTGTATCCTAACTTCTTTTTTTCGTGTGCGAACCTTTCAAAAACTAAACTTAGCTTACGTTAGGCGCATCAAAAGAACGTGATTACGTCTTCTCGTCCGCAGGCGCGGCCTTCCCGTCAAGATTTGTCTGGTCTGGTCGGTAATGTAGATTGGGGTGCGGTCTTGTAACGGTTCTTGGGAAAGCCAACCGCTCGCTTGCTGCCGCGTGATTGGTCACAATCGCGCTTTCGCCAGCGAAAGCTCCATTCTGACCAATCACACGAGAGCAAGCGAACGGTTCGCTTGTCGAGCCATTTCGAGGAATAGCACCTCTACATCGTTTTTGCACTTTTATGCTGCCTTCTGCGGAGCCGTCTTTTGTGCCGGCTTCGCCAGAAATGGAAATGGCTTGGCGAACGGTTCGCTTGTCCAGTCGCTTCGACCAATCACACGAGTTCAAGCGAACGGTTCGCTTGTCGAGCCGTTTCGAGGAATAGCACCTCTACATCGTTTTTTCACTTTTATGTTGCCTTCTGCGGAGCTGTGTTTTGTGCTGGCTTCGTCAGAAATGGAAATAGCTTGACGAACGGTTCGCTTGTCGAGTCGTTTTGACCAATCACATGGGGGCAAGCGAACGAACGGTTCTCTTGTCGAGCTGTTTCGAGGAATAGTACCTCTGCATCGTTTTTTTTTTTTTTTCACTTTGATGCTGCCTTCTGCGAAGCTGTCTTTTGTGCCGGCTTCGGCAGAAATGGAAATGGCTTGGCGAATGGTTCGCTTGTCGAGCTGTTTTGACCAATCACACGGGGGCAAGCGAACGGTTCGCTAGTCGAGCCGTTTCGAGGAATAGCACACGTACATCGTTTTTTACTTCCATGCTGCCTTCTGAGAAGCTGTCCTTGTGCCGGCTTCGCCAGAAATGGAAATGGCTTGGTGAACGGTTCGCTTCTCGAGCCGCTTCGACCAATCACACGAGTTCAAGCGAACGGTTCGCTTGTCGAGCCGTTTCGAGGAATAGCACCACTACGTCATTTTTTTAATCTCCATGCTGTCTTCTGAGAAGCTGTCTTTCGTGTCGCGGCTTCGTCAGAGATGGAAATGGCTCGGGCTGTCTGTTTAGCCGTCCACACGGCAAGTATTGGAACGCAGCCTGTAGAGCGCGCCCGCGCCCCTGTTGTAAGCCCGTTCTGTCCGTGCTCGACGACTTCGCGGGCGATATCGTGCCCGGCAATCATGACCGGTCGGAAGAAGAAACGCTCTTTCTTCCTGAACGTCGTCGCGCGCTTAGCGTACGCCGGCAGAATAATCGACAATGCCCGCCACGCGCTTCGCGGTTAACCGGCCTCGATTCGAGTGTATGGAGAAGCTCGGCATGCAAGGTGAACGAGCTGCCGAGTCGGCGCTCGTTCTTCCACTGTACTGCTTCCATTGTCTTCGCAGTTGCTGGAGCAACCGCGTAGTACGGCAGGACACTCCCTTCGTTGCACTTCGCCGATGCTTGTCGTGTTTAGTTCCTGATGAGCACGCCCGGCGTGCTTCAACGCGACTCGCACGAAGCGATCGAGAGCGTGAAACAGGGGCCACGAAAAACGAGGAGCCGAAGGCGATATGCACATAGAAAACCTACTATATCTCACGTGCTTTTCTCTGTGATATGAACGTCTTTTAATGAAATTAGACGATACGATTAGGCAAAAGTTGACAATGGATAATTTTCAATTAAGGAACGCAAACCGGTTGCGTTTCCTAATCTAAAACTCTCTAATCACTTAAATGTCCTAGCGTGATTTTAATGCGAAAGCATAATTACATCTACAAGTTATTACCTTAGATTAAAACTCTACCTTAATCCATCGCATGCCACTTTAATCCACCTTGATCCACTTCAGTCCACCTTAGTTCACTTTGATCCACCTTAATCTACCTTAATTCACTTTATTTCAATCCAATTTCGGGAGTGGGCCAGGTCGGTTTTTCGGGGCGTGGACCACGGCGTCCGTCCAACGCCTCTGGCTGTAAACCGTGGGATTTCGAAGTTCGACCGCGGCAGGTCCAGCCAGAACCACCTAGTCTAGGTGGTGTTGGTCCAGCGTCGGGAATGTGACGTCATTATTTGGTCACGTGGATATTGGTACCATCTTATGTTAGCGCCGCATGGACGCCGGATTTTTCGCTTAATGGGGCATACAAGGCGTTCGCCTTAAAATGCTTACTTTGAAATGGTATGTACAAGTGCAAACTCCCTAATGGTCTTTGCGCAATAAGGGGACAAAACGGAACGCAGCAATAGCACCGGAGGCAAGAAGAGCATGCATTTAGATATTCAGTTATCTTATAATTACAGCGGCGCAAAAAGAAAAATGTCCTCAAGCATTTCATTCAAAGCGCATGCCTTTTATCCTAAATCTTCTCAGACTGTGAAAATGTGGAAAATGATATTAGAGCTCACAATTTGAAACGGATGCAATTTCACTGCCACCACTCTTTACTGGCAGCGCAGGTGGTACCGGTGAAACGTCATTACAAACCTTACACTGCCTGGTAAAGCTCTTTAAGGGTGCCAGAAGGTTTGGCGCACCCGCATACGTTGCATCCGCGTGTGGTTAGAACGCCGTGGAAGGAATTCAAACGCGACGCTAAACCTTGCTATTGTTGTCAGTGCTTCGCCTTTCGAACGAAGCTGCCGTGTTTTTTTTTTCTTTTTTTTTCGCTAACTCCTATCCAAGCACCAACAGAAGACCAGCGGGAGGCACAGCTGACAAACCCAAAACCTGAGGACCAACTACGGCTGGCTGGTGAACAAGTCCAGGCTATCGGCACAGGGCCATGGCTACCTGGAATAGGGGGGCCGCCCACCTTCTGGCATCAACAGCTTGGTCTCCGATATGAAGCTTATTCACTCACTCGTGAACAAGGAAACTTGCGCTGATGTCAACGTATCGTTTTCGGATCGCTAAGTTGATTAACGCTCGGTGAACGACAGCCGTGTTAACAGCGTAATATATGCTCGCACGGTAACAGTTGTCGACCAAGCACGATGTGATAAATGCGATGCGCTAGCCCTGCCGGTTGCAATAACAACACCACGATATACGCGAAACAGCCCAAGTCCCGAGGGACTTCATCATTGTAAGCCTATAGCTTTTATAGGTTAGTGACACGATGGTCACCAGTGCGCGTTTCTACTGGAGGAAGGATGCATTGGCTGTAGCACAGTGTTCTTTTATATATTTATTTTATCGAAATCCGGGGTTATGCAGTTAGCGTTGCGTGCGTGTGGTGCGGGTACATTTCTGGCTCAATGCCACGGTATGATGGCGCTAATCAAGTTACCTCTGCTCACGCAGTCTTTAGTACGTGTAATGACTAAGTCTTTAGTCTTTAATGACGCAGTCTTTAGTACACGTAATGACTAAGTTAGCCGGCATGCGTGAGAAGCACGTATAACACGCGTTGAAAAAGAAAAGAAAGGTGTATTAGTTTGAATAGCTCCTCCTGTTGGCCTTTTGCGCATTGCCTTTCCTCGCACGCCCGCATTGAGGTGAAAGCTGCTGATTCTGAGTGGTCAAAGAAATACAAGAAACGATTTAAGTATCTTACCGTATGCGATCTGTGGTGGGCTTGGCCAACGGCTTGGCATAGAAGAGAGGTCGGTCATCAGCACACGTTTTCGATGCATCTGCGACGCTATACGCATGGTCGTATTCTGCATAGCTCAACAAAGTTTCGCCACAATGTTGGGTTCAGCCGTTTAGCTAGGTGAAAGTACTTCCCAAGCAGCCGAACTTCGCTGTTTACTGACGACGGCCTTTCCCAGAATGACACAACTTTCTTACCGCTATTATCCGTCACATTGATCTGTTGGAGTGCGCAGCGACTGAAACCCAACCTTGACAGGTGGTTATAAAATACGTAACATTCGGTTACGATGATTATAATCTGCGTTATAACGTCCTGCTCCAGCAGAGGAGCTGCTGCCACGCAACACTGTCTAAGGTTCGGCGCTCTCGCTGGCTGCGGCATCTTCCTGGTCCACGTAGGGTGGCAGGAGAAAGTTATATTCTCGACAAGTATCTCTCATTAGCTTTCTCTCATCTTCCCTCTCGGACCTTGCCGCAAAGCCGCCCGCTAAGCACGATTAGCCCCGGCCTATGTTCGTGTACGAAACTGCCGCTGTGTACACAACTCAGGTTGTAGCCCTCGGGGCACCGCCCGCTGAGTAATGGCGCCTCGTTCGTGACGGCGCTAGCTGCTTCGTCTGCACGCGTTTTTCTTTTCTTTTCTTTTTCCTTATCTCTCGTCTGCTTCGTCGTCGCCTGCTTTCACCCTGCTTTTCTTTATGGCCGTCTACTCTTAGCCGCTTGCTTCTATCTTTTTTCATTTGTTTTTGTCGTCGTCTTCTTTTTTCCTTCTGCTTCTTCCTTGCTTTGCCGTCTGCTTTCAGCAGCGTTCGTCTGGTCCCGCCGCAACGTCGATCCCCAATCACGACGGCGCATCGCGCACGCTTCCTTAATGATTATTGCGCCACCATTACCGGAAAAGCTCACGTGCTCTCCGAACGATCCGTGCGCGTGAAGCAACAGGTGCGGAAAAGCGTGTGCCCGCCTGCACGGGCGCGAATCTCGCGCAGTTTGAATATTTCTTTGAGCATTTCCGGTTTTCCTCGCCGACTTTACTGCTTCGCAATCAGCAGGCGTTTCAGTACGTTAACATCGCCTAGGGAACCCGAGTTAATTTCGCTGGCAACACAAGCTTCAGCATCGCGCATCGCGTCGAAATGGGAAGCACGGTTAAAGAATGACGGCGTTACGCGATCGCGTAAAAAGTCTAATGAAGATATTGAGCATCTTTCATTGGGAAGACGGTAAATAGGACGGAGACAAGTGCTTATCTCCACTCTTTATTTTATTGTTTTCCTTGTCCATTCCCCGCGCTGTAAACTTAGCACCATGGACCGTCAACTCGCCTACTCTTGCTGCAGCTTATTTATATTGGAAAATGGTCTATAGAAGAGGCCCGTAGGCGGGCAATGGAAAAGTGTCTACGCCGAGATTTTAAACTCGTAATGCGTCGTCTGCTTCGGCCACTTTCACCGCCCGGCTTTTCAACAGGCCACCGACCGACTCACGTCTGCAGGGTTAGCCCCCCGCTTCTTAACGAGCATTACACAACGGGCGTGAGATGAGCAAGGCGGATGCGAGCCGGACGTTCGCCCCTCTTCCTAGATCGCTCACCCCGATAGAAGAAGTGCGCCCGGGCGCGCTCGCATCCACTGGCCGCCATGTTTTAAAACTGTTCCAACCGTTAGGCGGCGTCACGTCGCCCGCACTATCGCCGCCGCAATCGCCGTCGATCTCACGGTGGCTCGCACGACGTCACCGCCCTCGCGTTCTCGTGGGTTCTCGCATGTCGGCCTGCGTCGTGTTTTGAACCGGGGATGCGGAGTTCGTCGTCCGCGCTGATTCTCGGCTTAACTTCCGGAATGTGCAAGCAGCTAGAACAAGAACTACACGAAACTGTTCGGCATCCAGCTTTCTTTTTTTCACTCGTAAAAAAGATTATCCAATTCCAACGCACATGGCGGGAATCTACGTGAAGCGAAGCGTTAGTGAAGGGGTTTACGAAATCAAACTTGTAAAGGCGGTGCGTATGGCTGTGTTTACTTTCATCCTGTGCTGCGGGAAGTCTCATGCAATGTTCATGTTTATTCACCAGAAAGGTCAAAACCTTTGTCTGCGCAATTTCTTTGTTTGTTTTCTTTTGCTTATGCACTGCACTGGCTCACGAGCTATGCCGAAATGTAAACACCAAATCAGGAGAGCGCGCAGAGTGCTACTCCACGCAGCCATGACAGAGTAACGAAGGTGGTGTGCCATGCTTGTCGAGCGAAGAACGGCGATGACAGGCGTTTGCATAGAGAAGTACAACTCATACTTAGCTATGTTTAAGGACCACGTACCTCCTGTGCTACAGTAGCACATACCCATTCTGGAGGACCGGCCAAGAATGGCTACACACTCAGTGGCGGATACCGATTGGCTAAAATCAAAGAAACTCGAGCAAACCGAGGAAGTCAATGAATATATTGCGATATTCTATTGAAGAGTCGGTGTATACTTTAAAGATCCATGTTAGAACGTGTTAGACGGCATTAAATGCGGAGGTTTTGTGCAGAACCTTTATTTTTTCAATTATTACGCAGAACAGAGATGCGCTTACTGGTCAGCATACAGGGTTATATAATCTCGTTCTCTGGTACTTGCATTCGGCGCTGATGTAATTTTTGTATAGCACACGTATATCCGTCGAGATAGCAGCTGACACAGCAGTAGTCACGCCAAGCCCGAGAGGTTAGGCAAAGAAAGCTTTGCTTAAAAACTCAGTGCCCTACCACTCTGTGGAGAAGGATGACCAGCGAAGCTGTGTACGTGGGCCAATTGCGAATATCACCCCGAACTACAGGCGGAGGGGTGGCGTTGTATCCGATATCGTGTCATCTCAAGCAGAATACGGAACTGAAGACGTGGATCGAGGCTACAGAGACAAATGTTCGCGTATTCGGTCTGCCTGCACTGTGCCCGCTGTAATCTCACGCGCCTGCAAGTAGAGTCACGTAGCTGCATCCGTTTTCGACAGAGGCATATTGGACGCCATGGTGGACACAGATCGGGTGGCCTCATAATCATTTTAATTTCCAGAGATGTCGCACTTTTCCTGTATCCAGTGATCGATGATGATGTGTCCGTTGACGACTGCGCAGTGGCGAAGTAGTTCACGTATGCGACTAACTGTTCCTTAGTTTCGTGGCGGAATGGTGACAAGTCACTGAAGAAGGAAAATGCCTCCTAATTAACGCGATTAGCAATGGCAGAACAAGGAATGCCTCTTCAGCCGACGTTTCGACAAGGGGAGTTGTCTTCGTCAAGGGTCTGACGAGGGCGAGTGTCCTTGTCGAAACGTTGGCTTCAGCGACATTCCTTGTTCGACCGCTGGTAATCCTTTCAACCCTCCATCTTCCTGTGAACATCTCTCTTGCTGTGGACGACGAATAACGCTGCTGGAATGTCCATCGAGTTGCTTTTCGTGAAAGTTCATCTTGTAATAAGGGGGTACTGCCCCACAAACACACGGACGACAGAAGTAGAAGTCAACAGAAGTAGAAGTCCTGGCCACTTCTACTTCTGTTGTCCGTGTGTCTATAGCGCGGTACCCCCTTGTCACAAGATGAACTTCCACCAACTAGCCCAACTTGTTGCTCTACTACTTTTCGTGGAATTTGAAACTCTGTAAACCTATTCCTGGAGTGTGCAATCTGAGAAACCATTGTGCAAGACGCGCTTCCGACGCTCGCTGCAGCCCAACTACATGGGAGGCGTTGGCTAGTGGCGGGGAGCGACTCGGCTGAGACATGAGGCTGGAGGAGTAGGGAGGTGGGGGGGGGGGCGAGTGGGGGGGGGGCTATCTCTTGTGCTGGAACAATCGCCGGAGCGTTGTTCTTCCGAAACCCGGGGCGTCGCACTGCGAGGCGTTCGCAACGCACAAACGGCGCCCAATTTTCCCCAAGAAATATGGCGAGCAATAAAAATCTCGCGGCCACTCACCCCGGCCCGGCCGCTGCAACAGCAGCGGCATCGACATCGCCCAGTGAGCAAACATGCAGCAGCAGCAGCAGCAGCACAAACAGGGACGCTCGGTATAGCGGCTCATTCGCGAGCGGCAAGCCCGATTTCCCAACCGGCGGGCGGGATCCCCATAAATAACGCCCTCTCGTGAGAAGACTCCGAGCCGTCGACGCCTCTGTCGGACGTCGTCGTCGACGTCGTACCGCTTCTACGGCCCCAAGATGCCACCGTTCCGCCTCGATCTTTTGTTGTTGTTTTTTTCTCTATCTCTTCTGCGACAGCGTCGATCTACCATAGTTGCGAAACGAACCCTCGACCTTCCGCCGCGAAAACTTACCGCCCTCCGCACTACTTAACCTACCCCTCCCGTGGGGGCTTGCCTATACGTGTCTCTGCCAGCCTGATCAAGACATTCCGGCACGCCGAACAGAGTGTACAGTATATACAAGGCGTCGTGTAGGGCTTGTTTGGCCAGCACGAAACGAACGTCAAAGAGAAGCGCCCTCTCGAGTAGAATCCACTTGCTCACCTATAGCTGCCTGCCCCCTCGTCTCTCCCCCCCCCCTCTCCTCCCCTCCGTTTTGTTTATTTTCTTATGCCACGCACTGGTCATTTAATTTAGGAATTCGACCTTTCGCTGCGCCTGCTCGCAGCGGCTGGCGTAATCGAGCCTATTTCTCGGCCGTACATCGCGGTTCCCAGTTTTTCGTGTTTTTTTCTCAGTTGGGTCGTAAACAATCAACAAGGAAGTGCGGAGGATTCGGCCTGTCTGTCCCCTCCCCCGCCCCTCCTTCTTATTTTTCCAGTTTTCCAGCGTAGGAAGAGAGAGAGAGTAATCATTGGAGTAATCATTCTTATTTAGCCTACAAGACGCTTCGCAATAATTTAAAAGAAAAGGAACGTGAAGAGGAGTTATAGCCCATTACCGTAACACCGTTGCGTCACTAGCTACGCGGAAGAATGTGTCGTAATTTTTCCCCCACACACGCAGTGCGAAAGTTGCGCAAGCGACCATGCATGTGCTTGAAATCAGTTCCGGCCAGCGTTTGACAGAGAGGCTTCAGTACGTAACCAAGCGGATGCGCGCTTGCATGTCTAAGCTTGCCCAACAGGAAATAATTTTATAAACGAGCGCGTTTTTCTTTTTCTTAATAACAAAACGGCGATCGTTACCGTAATAACGGCACGAGCAACGCTGGTTTATTTGTATGTTCATTCATTTGAAGTCTGAATGCACCAGCGAAGTTACATAAATTTTCAGGGGCAATATGGCCTTGAACTTCAGCGTACGGGTCATGCTTTCAATGCTGTAATACCACCACGGGCACAGCAGTAAGATATTGTTAGCTTTTGTATATATATATATATATATATATATATATATATATGTGTGTGTGTGTGTGTGTGTGTGTGTGTGTGTGTGTGTGTGTGTGTGTGTGTGTGTGTGTGTGTGTGTGTGTAAGGAAAGCGTGAGTGACCTACAGTTCATCAACAGAACGTTCTAATGAAAGAAATGCGTATCGTGCCTCAAGCACGTATACCTGTAACTTACCGCCTAACGTACGGCGACATCGATTCGTAAACTCGTGAAGCAACTGGAGCCACTGGTATCATCTATCCAGTTAAAATTAAATTAAATTCTTTGATTTTACGTGCCAAAAACAACGATCTTATTACGAGGCACGCCGTGTAGTGGGGCCGGACTCCGGATTAATTGTGACCGCCTGGGGATCCTCTAACGCGCACTTCTTCTTTTTTTTTCCATTTCGACTTCCATCGAAATGCGGCCGCCGCGGCCGGGATTCGATCCCGCGACCTCGTGCTTACACAGCGCAACGCCACAGCCGCTAAGCCACCACGGCGGGTCATCTATCCAGTGAGCCCCCCGTGGCTGGTGAATAACAGGAAGCGGGTGCCCGTATTGGCCGGACAAGACACCCCGCGTAACCTTTAGAGTGAGACAAGCAGGCGGGCCACGGCGAGGCCTGTTTATCTTTCTTCCAACGCCGCGTATGGAATACATGGCCAGCGGCCACAGCGCAGTATTTGCCTGGAAGCGGTCCTTCTTCTCTAGCCGGCGTTTGGGCATTGTGCCCCCCCCCCCCCCCCTTGCGCTTGCGTTTGCGGTTTCTGTAAGCGACCGGAACTCTATCCGCGTATTTGCACAATTATATAGTGTGCGAGCAAGCAAGTGCGCCCTTGAGGAAGCACGTGTGTGTTTGCCCGAGCACGCACTCCAGAAGGCAACCTTCACTTGGCCGTCAAGAATGGCGGCTCGCGCTGTGTGTTTATGGCGCCGACTTGAGGAACGCTGCGACGTTCGTTCGTTAACGCAGTGTGTGCCATATGATCGCCGGTTGCTGTGAAGCTGGCGAAAGCGTCAAATGGTTTCGCCCATTTTGTGGCGAATAAAGCCGCTGTTGTCGCTGGCAGAGACGTGACGAAGGTTGACGCAAGGCGTGCGTATAAGCATCGGGTATATGCGTACGATTCAGACGCACGTGAAATTACTACTTGCTTGTGGTGGGTCTCTGTTGTCTTGTCTAAAAAAACATTTACGGACCAGTGGGAAATGTCGCGCCAGGATGAGACGCCCACTTTGGCAGGTGAAGGTGAGGCAGAGATATACAGACGTTTCAGAAACTTGCTCGACAGAAGGGCACGCAAGTAAGTCCTAATGAACACAATCCAGCTCGCGCAACGGGTTATCATTCAGGCGCTGTGTTTTGTAACGATCCATTTCATTCTTGTCCCTTTCGGCCAGGTGTTCAGGCGAAGGTGAGGTAGAGGGAGACGTTCAGGAGACTATAGCGCGAAAAACGGTTAAACGGCGAGAATACAAATCAACTCGTCCGGCAGGTTGTCGTTCGGGCGTCGTGTTTTGTAACGATCCATTTCATTTCCTGTTATTTTCATCCAGGTTGTTAGGCGAAGGTGTCGCGACGAGAGACGTTTAGGAGGCTAGTTCAACCGAAGGACGTACAAAGAAGTATTTGTGAATGCAACCCAACTCGCCCAACGGGCTATATTCAGGCGTTGAATTTTGTAACGATCCATTTCGTTCTCATTCCTTTCTTCGATCCGGTTTTTCGGGTGAAGGTGGGGCAGAGGGATACGTTCAGGAAGCTATAGCGCGAAATGCAGGCTGACAAAGAAGACTTATATATATAACCCTACTCGCAGCGCGCTGTCCCTCAAACGCTGTATTTTCTAACGATTCGTTTAATTTTTGTTTGGGAAAGAGGCTCACAAATATCTAATTACAAATGCATCTCAACTCGCCCGGCATGCTGCTATTAAATTCAAGCGCCGTATTTTGTAACGATTAATTTTATTTTCGTCAGGGAAACTAGTGCAAAATAGGAATACGCCAAGTTCCGTGGATACAACCGAACACACTTGAACGTGCTATCGTTGAAGCGCTGTATTATGTAACGATCAATGTCATTACCGTTTAAGAAACTACCGCTATATATACGGGTACGCAAAAATTCCTGTGAATATATGAATGCAGCCGAACAGTCCCAGTGTGCTAATATTCAGGGGCCATATTTTGTACCGTTGTACCGATCCGTTCGGGATTCTATTTTCGTTTTTTTTTCGTTGTGTGCGTGCGTGCGTGCGTGTGTGCGTGTGTGTGTGTGTGTGTGTGTGTGTGCACGTGTGTGTGTGTGCGCGTGTGTGTGTGTGTGTGTGTGTGTGTGTGTGTGTGTGTGTGTGTGTGTGTGTGTGTGTGTGTGTGTGTGTGTGTGTGTGTGTGTGTGTGTGTGTGTGTGTGTGTGTGTGTGTGTGTGTGTGTGTGTGTGTGTGTGTGTGTGTGTGTGCACGTGTGTGTGTGTGTGTGTGATACGATGATACGGATGATAGGAAGAGAGGAATGAAAAATTACATAGATCGCAACAAACATATGGTCCCACTACTAGGCGAATGGTCCCTTTGTGGCAACGCTACAGACTTCTCATTTTAAAAAGTTTGAGAGCTGAGCGCCCGGCCGGAGCTTCGGAATTTGTGATTGAGGAGGTGTATGGGAGAGGCAAGAATTTCATTGTGATAATTCTGTGATCTCTGAACAATGGTTCTACCAAAGGCTGAGACAGAATCTAAAGAAGGATTATAAACGGCAGGAGCAGTCTGCGATCGCTATGGACGTCACCTGCTACGACCCAAAGCTCTGAGCTGACTTGCCAGCCCTGGCTAGTACGCCGTGTCAGCAGTGTTTGTATTCAAGAAAAAAAATGTTTTCCATTAATCTTTCGTCCATATTCTGTAGTTACACTGTTATATGAATGCAACTACTGTAAAAGTCCTTATGGTACGTGCTTTTTTAGAAGTAAACCGCTGTTCGAGGGTACTTTTCTTTAGTGGACAGCAATTACTCACGAAGCTGACGTAGTGTTTCTATCCTCCTAATCTTTATTTTTTTCCTCCTGTCATGCTTGCAGGCACCAGAAGCCAGCGACCGTGGTGACTGCGAGTGCATCGGTCCTGATATCTGGAGCGATTACCTGACCTCGCATGGCAAGGAGGCACCCCTGAACCGAGACCATCGCCCAAGGGAATGTAAGTGGAAACGTGTGGATCGTTCCGCTCAGTGTACTACTTTCCATGCGACGTATAGTTCAGACCGAAATTGCCTTGGGAGGCACGGTTAGAGGCTGAGAATATGGCTGGCTTAATTGGCCCGTGTCACCGTACCAGCAATATAGCTACCGGATGCAGTGCAGGAGCAAGAAAAGAAAGTTATCCCTTTCAGTTACGAATTATGTTGGACTGTCATTGAATTTGTTAAAGTTACAGTATTTTGTTTCGAGGTCTATTGAAAGAAAGTAAAAATGGCTGAATGTAATGCTCTGTGCATGTTCTAGTGAGTCCTTATAGTTACGGTGCAATTAAATAGCGGCCCAATGTGCAACCGTTCATGTCACGTTCTTTTTTATAGAAGAAGAGAAAGAGAGAGAGATAGCTTTCTTTTTGTTTTGTTTTTAATCAGAATCATTAACAAGCGTTTTCTCGCCTACATGGTATTCCGCATAGAATAGGGTGAAGGAGAAGAAAGGCCCTAAGAGGAAGTGAGCAGAAGAAAAAATGTAGAAAAAAAAATATGAGTCATCCTTCTGTGAAGGTGCATGACCAGCGAAGCTGTTTAGCACGCGACACAGAAGTGACACAGAATTTCGAACAAAGGTACGAACACATTTATGGTCATGATCGGTGGTCATCGTGACGATAGGTACGCGCACACATTCTCGTAACACCTCCTTTATAAAAATGCGCAAGCGTTTTTATGCCTACCCAACGAGAAATTTGTCCATCACGTAAGACAGTGAATGGCTAATACTGGCTCCTACCCACGTACGAAGGAAAAAAAATCTACATGAGAGTCTACTGATCTTGAAAATGGCGCCTATTGATAACTAATCTACTGAAAACACATATCCAAGTGGTGAGAAGTATAAGCTTTTGCAGAGAGTGAAGTGATTTTGCATCGAATTTGGGAGCTGAGTTCTTACACACGCAGATTTGTTGGCGGACACGAAAGATCCACGGAACCAGCCATAAACCAAGCCACTGAGTTCCACCTATTCTTCTCGCTTACGAATGGGTTAGTTATTGGCTGCAAGCATAAAGAGAAATTTTTAAAAAAGGCTGCTATTTCACCTTTGCTGAAGGAATGCGGCATGTGGAGCATCCCTTCAAACATGGTTGTGTGCCTTCAGTGAAACCATGTGTAGAAATACTCTGAGCACTGAAACGAAACGAAGCCCCATAGAATATGCAGGTGTTTCTCTCTCTCTCTCTCTCTCTCTCTCTCTCTTTCCTTCTTTCTTTCTTTCTTTCTTTCTTTATTGATTTATTTAAGACAATACACACATTGTCTTAGGGGACACGGCTAAGGGCAAAAATTTGCCTGACTAGGCCGTGCCACCCGTACATTGGCAGCAAAATGGCAGTGGCAGGCTTTAAGGAGGACACACATGAAATTAAAGTAGTACACATTTTCCAACACTTGAGTACACAATTCCCGTAAAGAGAAAGAAAAAAGGTTAAAGTTTACACAGTTTTCTAAGCTCTTGAAACAAAACAACAACAACAACAACAAAAAACATGTACGAAAATGTTTTGTACCTGTAGTTGAACATTTCTGTTAGTCTTCGGATAGTTCCTTTCGATTTAAACCTAGATACTTAGTTTTAGTTATGCTTAATTTGAGTTTATTTGCATTTAGCCACAAGCTTAGTTGCTGTAACCAGATGTTAGCTTGCTCAAAAAGATTTCCTATTTTTCTTCCTGAGAAGAACACATTAGTATCATCCGCTTATAATATAATATTGGAACAGAATTGCCGAATAGTGACGATATCATTATTATGGAGTAAAAATAAAACAGGTCCTAAGACGGATCCTTGCGGCACGCCATACTTAATGTGCTGAATTTCGGAAATAACTCCATTTATTGTTCTGTACTGTGTTCTAGAGGTGAGATAGCCTTTTATTAAGGATAATGCGACACCACGAATTCCATAAAGAGGTAGCTTTTTCAAAATGATTTACACGTGTCTGTAAATGCCAAAGGTTTCATTTTTTGTCATCGATGGGCAGAATTAGCTGAAATACGTCACGTACGTACACGTTCACACCGTGACTGAAAAGGCAAATAAAAAGGAAACAATGTGACAGCCGCATAATTCTGCTTGTAGACGGGTTGCCAGAACTCAGTCGAGAAAGGTAGGTTTGTGCGAATAATCAAATTATTCGAATGCGGATTGAATAGTCCTCGCTGTTCGAGTCGCGTATCGATTCGATAACGAGGCGTGCCAATATTTAAAAGTTTCGAATGCGGACACAACAGTCATTTTTTATTATTATTACGCACTTACTGAATTCGAGAATTCACCATTCGAAGCAAACATAACCGGGTATAGAAAAAAAAACTGGTGTGTGCGAATACCTCCAACTCGAATACGGGTCGAATGGCCCTTGCAACTCAACTCCTGTTCTTATCGCGAATTCACGATTCAAAGTTGTCTGATAATCGATTCCGTTCGAGTATGAAAGATAACGGTACTTATTCCAGTCAACATGGTCAGATAGAAAAAGATGCGAGTGGAGCCTCTTCCGAGCGATCTTGCTGCAGTGAAGCCACAGTGATTACGGTGCTGCAGGACGCTTAAAGTAGTTAACTGTGGAGTTGATAACTTACAGCCATACACGAAAAATGCCTTGCTGGTAGGCAGCTTTGTGAATGTGTTAAGGAAAAGCAATTTGCGTATTGTTCGAACAACTTCACCGCGTTTGCATTACTTTAAAACGATGTGCGGTGCTGGTAATTACATTTCGCTTTTTCAACGTGCACGGTACTCTGCGGCCATCTGGAGGCGCACTGTTCCAGTGTTTCATTGGTGTCATTGGTGTTACCAGATATAATTAACTTTCAATTATCTCTTGTTTGTACAAACACCTCGGGTTCATGGGGCTTCCGATTCTGAGCTGCACTGCATCGAATGATGTGAATAAGCATATTTTCTTTTTTACCAAGCGCACTGTGCAAAACCCTTATAATTCATTTTGTTTGGCCATGAGAAAAAATATTCTGTATTTTATTCTATATTGGAAAGCCACCTTTTCTTCATGAAAATTCGAATTTGATTCGAAAACTTCGCTATTCAAACATCCGTATAAAAATAAGCGATTCCATTAAGTATACGTAGCATAATCACTGAGAGCATCAGAAAAGTGGTAGGAAAATACCAAATGTTTAGCGGACTATTATGCATACTAACACAAGAATACAAAACTTTGCTCGCATTGCCTTTCAAGCAACTGGCCTTTTCTTCCTTCAAAGTGTTGAACTGTTGAATGAACTTCACAACTGGCTTAGATTTCCCCAAAAGAATTCCGGTTAAAACCTCTGGAACAGCCTTTCCTTGCTTACTTTTTTTTTTTTTTTTTTGGGGGGGGGGGGGTAGTTTATTTCTGTATTGACGATTCAAATATAGTAACAATACAACGCACTGTACATTAAGTACACTGGAGGTTTCATGAACGGTAATTCAACTACTTCGTGAGAACAGCCCTTTAAGTTCGGTGAGTAACAATAACATCACAAGTTAGAATAGCCTATCAATATATAAAATTATACAATAAGTGGGCGGCTGTATCTCTGCGCATACGCGACTCAGGGCTTCCCGGTAAGTGCTGAAAACTTTTTCTTCCTTTTTTTTCGCACACGTTTTAAGTGCTGTTCAAGTTCGCCGAAAATATATTGTGTACCTAGCCGCGTTCATGGCCGCATTCATGCGTGAGATTCCGTAACTACAACATTATTACCATTGAGAAATGACAGTGTATTGTGCTACCCATTGTGCTACCCATGAAGATGTTGAATTAATAATGAGAAAAGTGAAAACTCAGTATACTGTAGTAATAGGCGACTTCAATGCAAAAGCGGGGAGGGGGGAGGGAAGCAGGCGGCTGAACAAGCAATTGGCAACTAGGGCGTAGATTCTAGGAACGCTAGAGGAGAGATGCTGGTAGAATTCGCGGAAAGGACTAAGCAGCAAATAATTAACGCCTCCTTCGGGAAGCGTATAGCAACAGCAAGTGGACCTGAAAAAACCCTAATGGTGAAACAAGAAATGAAATAGATTTCATAACTTCTGCCGATCCCAGCATAGTGAGGGATCTTGAAGTGTTAGGTAAAGTGCAGTGATCAGAGGTTGGTGAGGTCACTCGAAGAGAGAAAGAGCAAAATTGCTCAGGAAGAAACAGGCCAACCTAGACGCAGTAAGGGTAAAAGCAGATCAATTCAGACTGCTACTTGAAAACAAATATGCAGCCTTAGAACAAAGAGATGAAGATGAAATTTAGGTAATGAATGAAACCGCAACTAGGCTGGCTTCAGAAGTAGCAATTGAAGTGGGTGGTAAGGCACCAAGGAAACCAGTAGGCAAATTCTCCCAACTAACAAGGAACCTAACAAAGAAACGACAAAGAATGAAAGTGTCAAACTCAAGAGTTCAGATAGAATTCGTGGAACTGACAAAACTAAGCAACAAGAAGAAAATAAGGTATAAGGTAATAAGACTGAGGAAGTAGTAAAATATGGACGAAGCCTGAAATCTGTGAGAAGGAAACTTGGCATCGGACAAACCAAGATGCATGCACTGAAAGATAAACAGGGTAATATCATCAGCAATCTAGAAGGTATAGTAAAAGCAGCGGAAGAATTCTATACTGACCTGTACAGTACCCAAAGGGCTCAGGATAACTACACACGAAACGGTAATGAACAGGATACAGAAATGCCTCCTATAACTAGCGATGAGGTCAGAAGTACCTTGCAAGACATGAAACGGGGAAAAGCGGCAGGAGAAGACGGACTACCAGTCGATTTAATCAAAGATGGAGGAGACATATTTACAACATGGAGAACTATTAATAACATTACCTAAAGGTCAAGCTGGCACCACCACCCTTCGAGTTTTTTTAATCCGGCGTCTTGCAGATACAAACAAACACAAAACCATTTTGTTATATAACGTCGTTTTTCGATACGACAATAAGAAAGCTCGGGGCCAATATACTTCCGCGATCCCACGAGATCCACAAGGTTCAATGCATAAGGCAATGGCAGACGTAGCTATGTGCATGTCGTCACGGCCTGAAGCAAGCTGTCGGTGGCCTGCAATTCGATGACGCTACAAAAAAATACACGAATATACCATGTTTCTGTTTACTTAGTAACGACTCACACCTGCCGAAGTGTAATCGTTACATGCGTACCTGTCGTTGCACTGACGGCGCTAGCTGTACTACTTAGGATAGGTTCCAGGATGTGTGAAGGGTGACAATCGCACATCCAATATCCGATGCCTCCGTGAGGACCGTGAGCGTGGTCGGACGAAGAAATGCCAGTCATTTCTATCTGTGTTGTTTAAAACAAGACCGCGCAGACACACAAACACAAACACACTCAAACACGCACGAACACACAAACACACACGCACGTGTAAGACTGCGCCGCAATCAAAGGATGCTCAAGCGCATCATTCGCGCACCAAAGAGCGACAATTTCGTGGTGCCCGCTTCCCTCGAAAGCGTGAAGACGCGGAAAGGATAACCACAGCAGCCCCAGAACGTGCTACCGACTCAAGAATAGAGCTCAACGTCGCCGACGTTCGCGGCAAACGCCTTTCATCGTGGCGTCAACTGTCGCTATACACACGCTTTTCTTGGGTAATCGGCGGCAAGCGAAGAGCTGCTGGCGTGGCCTCAAAATACAGGCGCGGATCAGACGCGGAGAGCAGCTGTCCATTGAATCTAGATAGAAAGGAGAAACGCTGCATGAAAAAAGGAGGGTGGGCGGGTGGGAAGGGGGGTGTAGGGAATTGGCAGCACCGAAAGCATAGCGTTTATACCGGGAGCGTCCAGTCGCCGATAGCAGGGCGACAATCAGCCTAGCGGAACGACGATGGTACGCTCAGCTCGAGATGCCGAACGGTGCGCAATCGTCGCAGTCTTCGTCGCGGCTGATCGCCCCGGCGTAGGTGCGCCACTCTTCGGACACTGGGGCGTCTGTCGTAGGACGGTTGTCGTGGCTTGTTCCTTCTTTGAAAGCCGCGTCCGTTTGTTGCGTGCAGCGCTTGAGCAACGGTATGTATAGCTGTCGCACAAGTGGGTGCGAGCTTAACCATGCGAGAGGGAGACAGAGAGTGTCTTTAACTGAATCCCGGAGAGGTTCGTGCCTCCAGCAACACGCCTATAGCGTGATAGTTCCAGACGGGCAGGACGAAATATTAAATCATATTCGCGGTGCAAGACGAGTACCCAAACTACACGAAACACGTCACAACACTCTACAAACTAAAGTATGCATCCCATTGGGACCACTGTCTCTGAGGAAGTTTAGCAGGGCCTTATGCGTTGCACCAGTTGCACCGGCAAGCGTTAGTCCGTGGGAGAAGGACGTGGTTTGGGTCAAGGGACGACAGTCTTTGATGGGTGTTCAGTGCGCGCATTGTTAAAAGAACATTGGTGACGAGAAATTTTGAAAAGATTGATCGAAAGTGCTGATCTATTTCAAGAACCTGCATTTGTTTTGCTATTCATTCCTAACAAATATGATACCAGGAATGCATATAGCGCTTATTTTTGCTGCTCTTGATAACCGAAGAAGAAAATGAATAGCCAGAAAGATTGCGTATTATTTATTTATGCGACAGAATCACAAGGTATTGTGCAACCGTTGTATTAACAAGTTAACTCGACATCGGTAATTAAGGGTGCAAAGGCACACAGAGGAGATACTCGAAATCAGGTTGAGACAAATGGACTCGACGCGATAGCTCAGTGGATATGGGTGTTGCCTTGCTGTGCACAAGTTTGCGGGTTCGACCCCAGCCGTTGCGGCTGCATTCCGACGGGAGCAGAATACAAAAAAAAAAGCTTTTGTGCACCGTACATTGGGTAGACTTTAAGGAACCCTGGGACTGTCAAAATAATTCCGGAGCCCCCTACTATGGCAAACATAGCGCTCATCGTTCATTTGTAAGAAAGCGGGATAGATTAGGATCGGGAACCACTCTCTGCGTATTCAAGATAGGCCAATTCTTTGTCACGCAGGGCAACTCAAAGCATCCTGAGAAAGGACAGATTATTTCATGTCTCCCCAGATGCTGGAGACGTGGAATTATCACAACCGGAGGTTAGTGGTCTAAAGTGCTTACTGTGGTTAGTTCTAGGTGAGTGACGGTGGGGCATCCTCGTGAAATCGTTTTTTATCTACGTTTAAACGATCACGACACGGAGTGTTACAGCGTTATCTGACTCGTAAGTCCACCGCTCAGGATAAGATTAAGCTTTAAGGCCTTCTAGAGACGCGGTAATACTATTACAGCTTAACTCGACCATCCTCTTTTCGTGGCCGTTCAACGCTACAGCCAATCTGGATCATGAAAGCATTCGGCGAACCGGCGATCCCACGTCACGCTCGCGTGTCAGCCCCGGGGGGCTTCCGTATCCGGCGTACCGTCAACCCGCTCCACGTCGTGTGAATCTGTCCCACATAGACGCGCACGTCCCTGTTCCAGTGCCGACCTGCACAAAAGAATATGAAAAAAAAGAAAAGAAACAGAAAGAAAAATGAAGCTCCTGCTATCGGGAAGTAGGTTATTTGGCGAAGTCGGGGCGGACAACACACACACACACACGCACCACTGAAAAGCACGCTACACGGGCATCTATCTATCCGACTCCGACGCGCATTGCACGCAACGGTATCTGCGGGCTATAGTCGATCGGTCACCTTAAAGGCGTCGCTGGCACGGCCCGAGGTATCTCTTCTCACCGACAGACCGCAGCTGTCGTCAAAGGAGGGAGCGCTCGCGGTGTGATTTCTCTTCACGGAAGCCACGTCGTAAAAGGGGTTTGCTGGTGTGTGTGGTGGTGGTAAGGGGGGGGTGGGGGTGGAAAGGCTTGCTCGTGGTTGGTCACCGGCCGCGCTGAAGCTTGCTCGAGCGAATAGCCCCCGCCCGGAAGAAGCTATGGTACACAGGCGGAGGGGACACATGGAAGGCGAAGAAGGCAGTGGGTCATTGGCTGGGCGAGGCGACAAGCGACCGCGCGAAAACTCCGAGAGACGGTGCGCATTCACGCGCCGCGGTGTTTGGAACGGGCATGGTTGTTGTTCGCGGCCGCGTCAAAGGACGAGGTTTTTTCTGCAGTGCGACGGGTGGCGAGACTCCTTCAGTGTAAGAGTCGCGTCGTCGCTCGCGGTCCGGTCGTTGCGTCGATCGTCTTCCTAGTCTCGTTAATGGCACGGTGTGCGCCTCCTGGGAACGGGTGCGTCCGTATATACACGACCGCTAACGGTGACGTGCGCCGTACCCACGGTACGGTTCGTGGCGTCAGATATTTTTTATCTATATTTTTTAGTGAGCACGTTCGTTCGCAAGCACGTTCCGAATGACCTTCGGTGCTTTAGAATTGTGCTCGTCGTAGGGTATATCTAGGCGCGTTCCGGTGAGCGAGTTTGCCGTGTCTCACCCTCACTTCACTAGCATCGTGCGCTGTGGTAAAATGCGAATAAATAATTGGAACTATGATATTTCGCGAGGCAGTGAACTTCCGGTAGCGATAACTGAGCACCTGCACGCTACAGAAAGAGTTACGCATATGCAAAGAACGCCGGGCAGGCGAATATCTCCATAAGCCACTTCTTTTTTCTGCCTTATAAGCGTTCGTTGGTAGTACTCACACTATATATATATATATATATATATATTGGTTTATTGGTATAGCGGAATGGGTGCCAAGGGAAGAGCAGTCGAAGTTAGGCAATTTGCAGGCAAATGTTGGAGTGGCGTGATGCAGTACAAAGTAATTGGATAGTGCTGGGAGAGCCCTTTGTCCTGCATCGGCCATGTATATACATATTTATATACATATGTTAATAGCGATAATGATGATGAAAAGACAAACATTATCCACCCTAACGTAGCACGAAGTTACAAAAAAAAACCAAAACGGGTTTCTCAGAAAGAAAGCGCAATTGAGGAAAATTTTGTCCTGATACGGGACGATTTTTTCCTCAAATGCGAATTTTTCTCATTGAGAAACCCAAATGGCAAGAAATTAGTGCTGGTTCGGGACGAATTCTTCCTCAGCTGTAAAGCTTTCATGCTGTGAAACCCGGCCGGGTTTCCTTTGTAGCTTCGCGCTACAAGACATCTGGATGTCAATGTTTCCTTTCATGAACCTTCCTCCAGCTTGCCGGATTACGCAGAACTGGCTTGCGTGATGATGATGATGATGATGATGATGATGATGATGATGATGATGATGATGATGATGATGATGATGATGATGATGATGATGATGATGATAGGCGTACAACACAATGACTCCCACACCTGCAGCCTCGACAGCTGGCTTGTTCCGCGTTGTCGCACGAGCTATATACTATAACAAGGAACTATACTATACTATACTATACTATAACTATATACTATATACTATATCTATAAGTATACTATATACTATAACAAGGAACGGGCTACAGACGAACAAACGACAAGCGCTGACTTTGAACTAAAAGCATTTTTTTTCGGCCCACGGCAAAGTAAATATACTGGGGAAAACATGAGAGAGAAATTTTAAAGGAAATAGAGGTGGTTGCGCGAGGAGAAGGCGGGGGAGGGGTGCACGGGGGGCTGTATTGCGTTGTATAGGAGCACGCGTCGCGTGTCGCCAACATCGCGACGTGACACTGATCACCGCGTTTCATCGTCACCATGGGAGCCCGTTTACGCTTTCCGACAACGTGCTAAACGGTTTGTCTTAACAAGACTCTTGAAAGGCTTTCGCTGCGCTTTTAAACAGACCAATCAAACATGACGTAATACGCTGGCCGGTAAAATTATTCGAGCAAGCGGACTCGGGTCGTCGCAAAACAAGGGAGCGAAAGGATAGAGAAAAATGAAGAAATAAAAACGAGTTCGTTCGTTGTTGTTATGCAGCGGCAGTCGGGTGCGCACAATACTCGCCTCGGCAACTGAGTCATTCGAAACCTTCGCAGTTGTTTTCGCTTCAGCGCTCCGACATCGCTCGCCGCCTTGCGTCTGAGTCAGCGGCGTTCAAGGACCGGAGAACCAAGATCACCGCCGCGATGGAGGCACAGATGACGAACACCCAGAGCGCATGGCACGCAGTAATGCTCGACGGGGCAGATAAAAAAAAAAGCCGGCTTCGTGTGTAGAGCACGTCGACGCCAGGAGCACGATCCGAGCGAACACCTGCACGCTCTGTCACTGGGGCCCTTGGACAGAGTGCGCACTATACAGTTGAAAAAAAACTCGATTTAACGAAGTGGTGACCGCGCTTGAAGTATTTCGTTAAATCGGGAAGTTCGTAAAATCGACATAGGATGTTTTCGGTCCTTCGAAATCTAAAATTGTAACGTATAGTGACACGCAAAAGCTACCGCGGCATTGTTATATTGGTCGCTAATCCAGCCATCCGTCGCATAAACCACGAAATAACGAAAGCCACCACCGCCTCCCCTACCGAGGCGGTGTTGAATCGGCTGTACCGTGCATGGGCGCGGCGTGCAGTCTCGTCAAAATAATGCTAGGACCGTGACTAGGGCGCCTAGATGATTTAACGTGATAGCTTTAGAGCGCACGCTCGAAGAAAACTCGTCTGTGTCACAATTAAAATCGCCGCTTTTTTAATTCATTCATTTCAGGAAAAAACTTCGTTATATCGAGTTCGGCAAGGTTAGTTTCGTTAATTCGGGTTGATGACAACATTTAACCCTATGTGTACCTGCCGGGGAATCGAAATTTCTTCGTTAGATAGGGAACTTAGTAAATTCGGGTTTCGTTAGACGGAATTTTAATTGTATATGAACAAGAGCGTAGGAGCGAAGTGCTAGAAATGAAGTTATACTTCGCTTCGCAGCCGCGAACACGCAGTCTAAGCCTGGAGGGAGGAAAGAGCTAGCGGGTACCAATAGCGCAACGCGATTGAAGTCAAAAAGGGTCGGCCCAACACGTGACCGTCGCGGCGGAGCGCGCGTTAATGTTTTTTAGTGCTCCCGAGGGGGGGGGGGGGTGCAAGCGGAGCGACGGCACAGCAGCCAAACGAATTGCGCATCAAGTTAAAAGCTATCGCGAACCAAGCATTCTCGGCCTATACCCTGAGTCTCTGAGGTCATGTGTTCGGCCGACTCTCTCAATGAAAAAAAAAAAAAGCGAAGAGAACGGCTTCACTGAGAGTCTGGGAGTGATATATTGCATGGTACCGTCTGCGTTTATGTTACTTATGTGCATGTCAGTCACTATTATTGGAGGCCAAGAAATAGCACAAGAAAGAGAGAGAAAGGGAAAGGCTATTTGATGAATCCTGGACTGGTTTGCCACGTGGCATGCCCATAGCATGCTACTCCAGATGTGTACGATGAAAAAAGATATACGCACAGTGCACATAACAGATACATAACATGCGCTAAAACACACCACAACCGTGACTCCACTAACTAAATTAACTCATTGGGGCCAATGTCTCTGGCGAAGTATAAAAGGAACTTAGGCGGGATGCACAGGTAGCGTTAGTCCATGGGCCAAGTAAGTGGCGCAGTTGAAGGGGTGACAGTCTTTGATCAATGTTCAGTGCGGACATTAGGGTTGTTCTTTCTCATTTAAACCTGCAAGCGCAGATAAACACACAGAGCATTGTTTGCAACTCAACCGCTCACTACCAACTGTTTTTATTCCAGGATACAAAAGTATATACGTCCACGCATGCATGAACCACAGGAAGCAACTGCCGTATAATATTTTCTTTCGTATTCGTGTGCATTCGCACGCAACATAGTGTTAACTGATATCATACAGGGCGTTTCACTTAACTTGAACCAAACTTTAAACATATGCAAATGAAAAGTAGCTAGACAGAGCCAAGGTAATGGTGTTTGCAGTCGCTTGGAGATACTCAGGTTACTTTTTGCATGCCGCTTAATTCGATAATTAGCCTTAATTAATGAACTTCGAAAATATTATAATTAGATGAAAAGCGTCAATGAGTAAATTGTAGAGCAAAATGAGAAGCTCCCCATATAGCTTTCTGATGTTCAATACGTGCCACATAGAAGAGTTTTTCTGAGCGTGAAAAAAAAGCTCGCGAACACACGCAAAGTGCCTCGAGCGGCCAGTCGCGTAGTTGTAGATCGATTTATAGACCGATTGATGGACCGATTTATACCCTTATTCACTTTTAAGGGGTGTAAAAGTATGAGTTATATACCAATTTACGCCTTTATTCACATTGAAGGATGTAAATTGCTCTAAGGTATAAGGTCTGAGTTATAAACCGATTACACCCTCATTCACTCTTAAAGTTGTATATTATTTTAAGGCGTAAGGGTATGAGTTCTAGAGTGATTTACACCCTTATTTACTTTTAAATGTGTATATCATCTTAAGGCGTAAGGGTATGAATTCTAGACCGATTTACAACCTTGTTCACTTTTAAGGGTGTAAATTACTTAAGCTTTAAGGTATGAGTTCAATACCGATTTACACCCTTATTCACTTGTAAGGGTGTATATTATTTTTAAGGCGTAAGGTTACGAGTTATAGACCAATTTTCAGCCTTGTTCACTTCTAAGCGCGTAAGTTATATTATGGTGTAGGGGTGAAACGTGTCCTAACTGCTCTCCCCTCTTCGTCTCTACTTGCAGGCTGTTGTCTCCCGTCGGTCCCCGCCCTCTACCCCACTCGTCTCGCTCGGCCACGTCCTCCTCCTTCCCCATCGTCCCGTCGTCGTCCCTCACGCCGGTGACGCCATGTCGCTGAGCTCGAAGAACACCGACGGCTCCCCGCGCAGCAGCGGCAGCAGCTGGCAGCCGGGGCTCCCACCGCGGGAGTTCGTGCGCCGGGTGCCGCTGCCCCAGGTGGTGCGCATCGCCGAGCGGGTCCACTCGCCTTCGAGCCTGGACCTGAGCCAGCCGCTGGTGCTGTACGGCGCCTACCGGTGCCGCAAGGTGCACGCGCGCTCCCTGGCGCCCGACGCGCGCAGCTCGGGGCGGCTCGGCACCACGGGCCCGCCGCTCGTCATCCCGGACAGCTACGCTGGTGAGTACGCGCCACTGGACGATGCCTTAGAGAGAGCCGATTGGTCCTCTTCCGGAGCCGATTGGTCCTCTTCCAGAGTCGATTGGTCCTCTTCCGGAGTCGATTGGTCGTCTTCGGGAGTCGATTGGTCTTCTTCCGGAGTCGATTGGTCCTCTTCCCGATAACAATGCGCGGCAGTATACTAAACTAGTTGAAATAAATTCTTGATTTGGGCCGGAGAAAAAAGTGCCTAAGTGCCTCAGCTTTCCATATTGAAAAACGTATCGCGAATTTGCGAAGACGAAGGGGGGGGGGAGGAGGGGCGAGTACGGGAAACGAACGGGGACAGGTTCTTCTAGTAATCCGGCCGCTATAGACCAAACTTTCCAGATCAAATTAAACTCTTAAATATTGGTACGTGAAACGACACGAGGCGTGACTATTCACAGTGTGCTTACAACGAGGTACACAGCAGCAACCGAGATGGTGGACAGCCTGCCCACAAGACAGACCCGCCTTCTTCGTCTTTGCTCCAAGCAGAATGTCCCTCTCGGAATGAGTTGGCTTCGTTACAATATGCTTTTTTTAATACTACGAGATGTATACGTGTAAGTCGCGTTTGATTTTGTTATACGTTGTTATGCGTTATGTTATGTAGATGTGCGTAGATACGTCGGCTGTCCGTCCGCAAAACTCTCGACTATATATGTGCGCGTGTTTTCAGACTCTCATACGTACCTTCACTTGTTTATATGGTACTCTGTGTGTCTCAGAGCGTCATTTTATTCCATTTTGTGTCTTCCTTAACTCGTGCGAGGAACTTCGCAAATGTTCGCGATATTTTACTGTCTCCAGATTTTTTTTTCTCACTATCTGTCATGCTTTCAGTTTTGCGTGCCCTGCGAAGACGAGTAGCCGGCGCCAATGAAGGCGCAATCCTCTCATTTCATTTCAGATCAATATAAAAAACTTTCTCCCTGAAACGCAAACGCTCCCTCTGGCGTTCACCAAGGCATCAGTAAAGTGTCTCGACGCACACAGAAGCGAAATTCCATGTACAGCTTTGTTTCCTATATAAGAAGTCATCAGCCATGCATTTGCAATTCATGCACGCTATCTTTCCATAAATGCGATATGGTCTGCTTACGTCAGGCTAGGCTAGTTCTGCGTCTCCGAAACAGCATTCCCGAGGTGTTTATGGCTTTCGTCACGGAAATGGTAAACACTTTACCACCACCGTAGAATTCAGTAGATTAACCCTCGCGGACTGGCGTTAGTTGGAGCGAAGCGAACACATCTTCGGAGCTAAAAGCTAGCCGGGTTACCGCGAAAAAATAGCGTGCCGCTAACCACAAGCCAGGTTATTTCTATTTTGCTGATCGCATTTCAGTTCCACCATGTGTAAGGAGCACGGCATTTCAAACGCCATCTCAACAACACGTTTTTTTAGTGGACTTCTCTCTCTCTCACTCTCTCTCTCATTTCTCCTTTTATTTTTTCACATTCTTAGACCTTTATTCGGTGAAAGAGAAAAAAAAATTATAAGTCAAGACGGAACGGTATATCACGAAAACATCTCGTTGCTAACCACTCGCTGCAGTCCGTCCGGATTCCTGCGTCGATAACATTCCTGTTTTTCAGTATGCACCTAGCGTTGTGATGTCGTTACCTCTGAGGGTCCTCGTGGCATGCCGAAAGAGGGTATTCGACTTTCCAGAAGGGAAGAAAAAAGAAAATTGCACACGCAAATTCAACTCAGCACCTGAAGCGTGAAGCAATTTCTCTCTCGCCTTTTCCTCAGGGTGGTTAATCATTCACGTTCGACGCGCTGCCGCGTTTCCGCCCCTATCTCTTGCACGACGAAACGCTTGAAATCGTGAATCACGTCTTTAGGTATATGCATCTACTCGTCAGTCTTTTTTTCTTATCTTCGTAATTTCTCTTCGATAGTGCTGCTCCTCCTCTTTTTTTTTGTTCTTTGCTTTCTCTCGTTCTTCATTTCGAAAGGGCGCGCGTTTCTCTTAAACGTCGCCTGGTGGTGCCAAGCGCATATTGCACCCGGCGTTAGAAATCGCAATATTGCGCTTCTTTTCTCAGTCTGCGTTGCTAGCAATTCGAATTGCAAAATTTACGCTAGATTTATTGCCCGCATATTGGCTACCGCGAAGCCTCCAAGTCCGTTGTCGGGATTACCGTGCAGCACGATGGAAGCTGGTATGGTTTCAGCGACAGGAGGGTGGAACGCGATTCACAACGCTCTTACCGCTTCCCAGTATTTAAGCAGTCTACGAACTACGTCTATACAGATTTCCCAGAGACTCCTTTTTTCTTCGTTGGGACTTGTCGTTCGGTGTACATAATAGCTGAATGCATTGTCACAGACTGTTTTTCCTTGTATTTCGTTTTGGTCAGTTTAATATCTGTCCATCGTGTACAGGCACATGTATATGGGGAGTGCGCAGACAACATTCTCTGTTATGGCCGTAAGTTCTTAGTTCGTATCTATAGACAGACTACAGATGCCGTCAAATTCGTGTTTAGCCTAAATTAACTGGTGCGAAAAGTGGAACCCTTATTAAAAACGCACGTGTCTTCCTACGACCATACGAGATCATTGGATATGCGGCATATGTGTCATATGAGATTTTCTCTAGGGATGGTGCACGGTTGGTCGCTGCACGGAGCGTGGCATGGCGTCGGTGACGCTGGAATTCTGCTGCTGATCGTGAAGTAGCGGGTTCGATCCCTAAGGTTGCGGGGCGTTAACAGAAAGCTGGTGAGCCTATTGTTACGTGGTCGTTAGAGCCGTGCGGCTGGTTAAAGCTAACGAGGAGCCCGCGAGAGTGGTTTTCCTCACGTTCATCGCCCATCGCGGGCGTCGAACGCGGAATCCCCAACCCACTCTAAACACTGGCGCCCAACGTTGGATCCCACGTTCGGCCTCAGTGTTACACGTGGGCTCCCGGACTCATCTGTGGGCCCCCCATGAATGATGCCGATATCACTTTATGCAGACAGTCGAGGCTTAGGTATCCATAGTAAACCATGGTAAGTTCTGCCAGATGAGTGCTTCTATGAGCGCGCGTACATACACCACACTTCGGACCACCTACATGCACTCCCGGAGATAGTTCTTGCAGCGGTCGCCGGGAGGCGCCCCAGAACCCCACCTGTAGCTAATAACTGATCATAATATCATGATCATGAAAAGACTATGATCATGATAACTCAAAGGGAAGCTCATTACTTTTCGAAGCGAGATCAGGATGCCTTAGAACACGCACCTATAAAGCGAGATATAAGAAGGAAGAAGCGTGTGCTTGCTGCGGTAAAGTTAGGGAAACGATGGAGTAGGTTTTATTAGAATCTGAAGATATCTGCCAAGCGGTCGATTTAGGCACCAATGGACTCCTTGAAGCCCGTGGGTTCAGCGATGTCCGCAATAGAGATTAGTAAGAGGCGATTGGAAGATTGGTAGAAGAAAAGTAAGGGAAACGACAAAAAACGGATACGTACAAGAATAAAGTTCACAATAGGGGGTCAGAAAACTTGGTTATGGGCTTCATCATGCGTTCTTTTTTCTTTCTTTTTTCTTTTTTTCCTAGGTAGGATAGTAGGCAGTATAATAGCAAGAGCTTGGTCGCGCAACCCAAAGGGGCGCTCATATAACATCCATCCATCCATCCATCCATCCATGTGAAGTCACCTTGTTTCACAACCATGTCATTAACCAAATGAATTCTGCGGAAATTAACAAGAAGGGTAAGGTTCATAAGAGGGAAACGTGGCACCCTCCTCTCTGTTTCACTCGTAACCACGCGCTAACTCGCAATCACGTTATATTTTTTAGCGACACGGAGGTAGAGTCTCTTGGCAGCCCACAAGGCTTTCACTTTCGCTTATAACACGCGCCGGTTAAAACTCGCTCAGTACTCTGCGCTAACAAGCACTCGTTCGAATGCGTAAGCGTCGCTGTGAATCAGGTCAGCGATAACGTACGCCAGGTGCCAGACCCATCTATCGTCCGTATAATACTGCACGCTTCTCTCTCTCTCTCTCTCTCGAGATCGCACATAGGTGTACGTACGCAGTCGACGCCAAAGGTACACTATACAAGCGTGGCCGATGGGTGTGCACGACAACCTTGGCACGATCCTTCTGGATCCGTCGGCGCGCGTTCTCGGAAAAAAAAAAAAAAACGAAGGGAGCCTCTAGGTGGAAGGCGAGGCTTGTAACGTTCTCTTTTCTCTATCATATATGTATTTTTTTTCTTTTCTTAGCACGTACGTGTCGGGTGGGTTTGGCGGCGTCGAAGGCACGCATGCGAAATGAGCTACGCGAGAGAGCGCGCAATCCCGCGGAAAGCGAGAGAGAATCGAAAAGAACGAAGAAAAAAAAACGGCGCGAAGAAAAATCAAGAGTGCGCGGCGGCAGCAGGAATGACGGAAGTCGACGACGACGGCGTCGATAACCGCAGAGTTGGCACCGCCATCGCTGTACACCCTCCAACGATCGGGCAATGCATCAGAAGGCTTGTGTCAGCCAACCAGAAGAATCAAATCAAATCGAATCAAACCAGTTCATTTCGGCACCAGAGGAGACAATACAACAAGAAGAGAGCCAGACGTATAGGTGGGAACGGTGCACAGGGCGTTTGTTTTTGTGTTGTCCGTTTCAAAGATGACATCAAATCAAGTCTTTATTTCGACCTTGTGTGCAGAATGTTATGGAGCGCCCGCAAAAAAAGCCAAAACAAGAGGTGCCTTAACTGGGCCCGTGCCCACTACACAATTGAAACGCGTGTTCGGATAAAAAAAAAAAGGCGCTCCTAAGACAACTTTCGTATACCTGTGTACACTCGTGTCCGTATTTTGCACGACTCCCTTTCAGTAACATGAAAGCCTATACCAACTTGCCCAACTTTTGGTCGTTCTGAAGTTGAGCTAGTTGGTAAACGCTCGGTCCTATCGTTTGTGTGCATCCAATCAGTATTTATCCTTTGAGCCGTATAAATATAGAAGAAGCAGTTATCCGGCGTCGCGCGGAATACAATGAGAGGCGAACAGTGGAGTAAGCGCGTCTTCCGTTATTCTGTTTTGATTGGCTGTCGCGACCCATAGTTTTCGCCGCGCTACAGTTATTTGGATCATCAGCATCAGCAGCAGCAGCAGCAGCAGCCTATTTTGTGTCCACTGCAGGACGAACGCCTCTCCCTACGATCTCCAATTATCCCTGTCCTGTGCCAACCGATTCCAACCAGCACCCGCGAATTTACTCATTTCATCGCCCCACCTAGCTTCTGCCGTCCTCAACTGCTCTTCCCTTGTCTTGGCACCCATTCTGCAACCCTAATCGTCCACCAGCAGTTATCTAATCTGCGCATTACATGACCTGCCCAGCTCCATCTTTTTCTTTTAATGTCATTTGGAATATAGGTTATACCCGTTTGCTCTCCAAAAGCGACAGTTTCTCGAAATAGAGGGAAGGTGGAAGAAGAAACTAAAAGAAAGATGTATGATTGGGGCGCTAAACGGCCATTTGCCTATACTTATCGACTTGTCTGTAGATTGCCACGACCACGGTACGTATATTCTGGTAGAAGTCAACGAGCCTGTCTTTTTTTTTCTTCTTCTTTTTTTTTCTTGGTTTTGCGATGGGTGCGGCATGAATAGCTGACTGGGGTTGCTTGACTTGTTGCCCCATATTGGGAGCGGCACAATTCAGCTGCCGGCGAAGGTGCAGCTCTCGAGCATATAGCGACGTGTTAGCTATTCACACGGCGAGCAGCAACGAGTCGGTTCGATTCGCATCTGACAGATGCGAGAACGCCCGTGTATGGTGATGTTTGAGCATGCACTAAAGTTCTTCAATCGACCGCCCGTCGATTGAAGCACACACCTCGTCCCCGTCACACACACACACACACACACACACACACACACACACACACACACACACACACACACACACACACACACACACACACACACACACACACACACACGCACACACACACACACACGCACGCGCACGCGCACGCGCACGCGCACGCGCACGCGCACGCCCACGCACACGCACACACCTGCATCACATGTGGCGTTACTCAGAGCCTAGATGTCCGTTAATCTTCACCAGCCACCGGGTATTACACCTCCTGACAAGTGGTCTCACTTTTACAGCGGGCTTGGACGGACACACCACGCGGCAGTCTCAGCCCGTAGCGACCGTATATATATTTTTTTTGCTTTTTTGTTTTTTTAACCGAGGGGACTCATCTCCGTCAGACTTCTCTTGCCTGAAGGCGATCGAAACGTTGGCTCCTGGCTGAGGCTTCTCTGTTTCGACCGAGCGTTGGTGGCCTGAACTCGCCGCCTTGTCCCCGAAAAAAAAAGGATTCTCCGCCCGACTTGCGAGAGAAACCGCGAGTGTCGGATGTCGCAACGAAGGAGAGTGTGAACGCTTCGCGAGGCCATCGACGACCTGCTTTATCTGCGCACGTGTTGTGTTGCGATCGGGCCACGAAAACGAGGTGGTGTCCGCGATGACCTAGGAATCGGTGCTCTTTTTTTTTTAAGGTCACAGCGATGACACGGTGAGATTTGGCGCCCGCGAAATCACGGAAGCAGAGATCCATCGCGCAGCTGCTGTTGCTTTCTCGCCGACCGACCGACCGAACTGCCACGCTGACCCCCTGCACGGGAAACGGGAAGATCCGAACGCGACAAACTCGTGCACGGCGTGTGCTGACTTCGACGATATGCCATGGACGCTGGCCTTCCGCGTGTTGCTTCGATGACATGGTTTTGATGTTTTTGCACGGTGCCCCACTGAATATTGAGGCACGGGCTAGGATCCACTGGGCCTCCCGAACGAGAACACCCGAAGAAAACAAGATAACAAGATAGTGGCATATAGAAAGTTAGAAAGAAAGAGAGAGGTAAAGGTTTTTGGAGAGAAAGGGAAATATATAGATAAAGAGAGCGAAATTGAAGAGAGATAAAGGGGTATACAAAGGGAGAAGGTAGGGGTAAGGAAGGGAAGAGAGATAAAGAGCGAGAGTCAGTGAGAGATGCGGTGTGTTCGCGAAGAGAGATGGACAGCTGATAGGTGCGTCGACCGAACTGTGAAGGCTCTGTGACTGCGTCTTGTAGCGCTGTGCGACCGTAGTCTTTTTGCTTAAATGCCGCATTTTGGCTGTTCGACAAGGGTCCTCCTGGTTATACACGCAAGCCTGTTTCACTTCAAACGCGCGTTAAGAGGACGTTTCCCACGGCTTCTGCAAAGTTTTGCAAACTGGTGTCGGTTCGATTCCCTACCACGGCCCGGATCGAATCGGTGCGTTCGTCGCTCGGCAGGAGAACGCCACAGGCACTGATGTACCGCGACGAATTCAAACGCTACTGACCTAAACCTTACGCCCGCGGTTAAAAGGACTTTCTACATCCGCCACCATGACCACGAGGGGCGCTGGCTAATACTGCCAGGTCTAATCATCACCCTCCTCCTCCTCCTCCTCCTCCTCCTCATCATCATCATCATCATCATCATCATCAACAACAACAACAACTACCACTACTACTACTACTACTACTATTACTACAACAACAACATCAGAAGCAGCAGACCATCTTTTCGTCCACTGCAGGACGAAGGCCTCTAGCAACAATCTCCAATTACCCCTCTTTTTCGTTAGTGATTACAACTTGCGGCTGCAAATTCCCTAATTTCATCACCCCACCTAATTTTCTGCCGTCCTCCACGGCGCTTCCCTCCCCATGGTACCCACTCCACGACTCTAATGGTCCACCGGTTATTCGGTTCACGCGTCACATGGCCAGTCCAGCTCCATCTTTTTTTTTTCTCTTTTAATATCAACCAGAATATCGGCTATCCCCGTTTGCTCTTTGATCCACACCGCTGTCTTCCTGTCTCTTAACGTTACGCCTAACATTATTCGTCCCATCGCTCTATGCGCGGCGCTTAACTTGTTCTCGCGCTTCTTTGTTAATATCCAAGTTTCTTCTCCGTATGTTAGCGCCAGGGGAGTGCAACGTTGTGATCATCGTACACACACACAAATACCCAAGGGAGTGGACGGGGCAATATTCACCGCGGTGTAGCAGTCCTCCGTAAATCACCGCACGCGTAATAACTGTACAAGTGGGTTCGGCTCTCACCTGCGGCAAGCTGCCTCTTCGTACAGTTTCATTTCAATTTTTCATATATATATATATATATATATATATATATATATATATAGAGAGAGAGAGAGAGAGAGAGAGAGAGAGAGTCATATCATAAGAAGCCAACAGTATATATTCGTGAAGTTTTCTTTGACGAAGGCCGGGCCCCCGTCCAAACGTTGGACGTAAAAACATCTTGCTTTTCGCGTACGTGCATCTACACACACACACGCACATATATATATATATATATATATATATATATACACACACACACACACACACATGTGTGTGTGTGTGTGTGTGTGTGTGTGTGTGTGTGTGTGTGTGTGTGTGTTTCGCTCCTCGAAGAGGCAGCACGCGTCTCGAATCAGCTCCTGAACAACCCTTTTGCAAATTGGTGAACGCGGTTTAAATCGTGCATCCGTCACCTATAGAAGTGCGACGTAACGCCCATCGCATTTATCGCGCATTACCGCCAAATCGCCACTGAATCTTTATTTCACCGTTACGATCATTTCAATCGAACATAACCATTAATCCCTTCCATTCTCTCTCGGGCTTCGCTATCTCTTTCCTTCATATTGTTACGCGGAGAAGGAACTAACGTAAAACCGGGTGCCTCCGGGATCCCCATGCGTTCTTTACCCTTCGCGCATTCAGTAGCTCACGTGAGCTTCGAAATCCACGGCGAGCATGATTCGCGCTTATAACAATGTCGCCGCGAACTGAACGCGCCCCTTTTACGCCTCCTCTTGCGGGTCCAGGAAGCCGGCCGCCGTAATCGCAGCGGTCCTGCCATTATCATTCGCGGGCATGATATACCCCTTATTTGGGAGAAAATTCCTCGCCGCCTTTTTCGACTCGTGTCTATGGCGGACGCCCGATGGCAGTATTCCGGTATGACGTTCGAGAGAGGCGCCCGCCTTTTCAAGCGAAACCCGGAAGGGATGAAAGCCTTTGCTTTTCAGCGCAAGCGTGGACAACCGGCATCTCCACCGATGAGCCGCCTGCCACATGCCCGCTGGTGCTCCGAGGGAACGTGAACGGTCGCCCCGGCCAGGCGATGGCCATCGCGCCTCGATCTCGGGGACGCTCTGGGTCGACAGAAAGCCGCCCTCCGGCACTTTTCTTTCCTTCTTTCTTTCTTTCGTTCTTTCTTTTTTTTTCTTTGTCACGCATTTATCTTTCAGTGCCCTGCGAGGCGGGCTAGTCGGTCGACGTTGCACCTTAGTCGAAAGAGAAAGAAAGAAAGGTCAGCGAGAGAACAGAAGGAGACGAATCAAACGCCAGCAGACGACAAAGAGAGACAACACACGACATAGAGATGTAGCAGACAGCACACACACACACACAAAGATTATGCACATCCAATGCAGATATGAATATGAAGCGGTAGTTTAGTGACGCGATTAATTAAATGGTGTATACAAGTAGCGGCAATGCGTGCGATTGCGCTTACTTTAACTCTCTGCGGCGAGTAATCTCGTTAAATGTTTATGTTTATCCAGAACAAAGTTTACGAGTTTATTCTCATGAACTTTCTTTATGTTTATTCGCGGTGCCACTCACAAGCGATGCCGAAATACAAACACCGGATCAGACGTATGCACACTCTGAGACGCCTAAGCAAAGATGTCACAAGGACGAAGGCCGTGTACGACGCTTGTTGAAGGGGAAAAAATGCCGATAGCGCGTGTATATGAGCAACAATGCTACATTAAAAAAAAATTATACACATCTTGTGGCGCAGTGGTGCGTACCCGGTTGCCGAATGGCTAGACTAAACAGAGTCAAATAAATCAAAGACTCCTTTGTATACAGTGCGCCATTCCATTATAGGACGTCGTTCTGCCTTATAGAGATAACGATGGGCCGACGTGTTCAGATTTTATGGCAGGATTTCTTTTTGTTTTTCATTACGCAGGACGCAGGTGCGCCTACTGGCACTACAGGGTTGGTCAGCATCGTTCCCCTCATTACAAGGGTTATACGTATAAACCTGTTTGATAGTATGCTTGAATTCAGCGCACGTCTGACCTTCGTATATATATATCCACAAGTATACATCAGCCGTGATACCGATATATATATATATATATATATATATATATATATATATATATATAAGGAAATTCCCTCTCGCTGCATTCTCCGCTCGGCGGAATCGCGTTGAGACTTATGGCTCAACACCGGGTGCCTTGCGTTATCCCGTTCCACCGAGCGAGACCGGCCAGCCAACTATATCTTTCACTCTCTTTTCTCTTTCTCTCTCTCCCCTTCAATCTGCTTTCCATTGCTCGGCGCACTCCGTCACTTACGGCATCGGCCCGTCTGTCCCGGGATTCTGGGTTGGCGAGAAGGGCGCTCCCTTCAAGCTGTCCCGCTTGATTCACGGCGACGAGGCGGAGTCCTATCTCTGCCCTCGTTTTCGACAACGCCGGCCTCTGCCCGCGGAGTGACGGCGTTCCATACCTGCTCGCCTTTTCTGCCGCAGCTGCGCAGTGACTGCAAATTAGGGGAGAGTACGGAGAGAGAGAGAGTATGTATGGTTCCTGCTTTTAACGTTCCTCAACCTTCGGGCCTCCGTTCGGCGTGCGCGTTAATGCATTCGGCTCTTCGGTTAGAAATCAAACGCGCTTGTTTACTTACTGATAAACAGAAATAAGAGCTGAGCCTTGTCAGAACGTAGGCGTTCTTTCCTTCATTCTGTCTTTCTTCTGTCACGTTCACTCGTTCGTCTGTCTGTCCGTCTTTCTGTGCGTCCGTCTGTCCGTCCGTCTGTCTGTCTGTGTCTGTTTTCTTTCGAGAAACCTTTTTTGCCGAAATACCAGGAGCGCCTCGACGGCCCGAAAGACCGGAAGACAAGGACCGGGAAGTATACCCGAATTTCGCCGATTCTGTGCACCTTGTTACCTCAGCAGTTGGCACTGGAGTGAGGCTACGCAGCTGCAGCCAATCGAAAGCGCGGTCTTGCGAAGGCACGTTACCCTACGAAGTCACGGCGTCGCATGGTCAGTCTAGATCGCAACCTGCAACTCCGGAGCGGCCCTTCCACCACTGCGCCGAGTCCAACGTAAGAGTGTTGTGAAAGGGAGTGCAGTTGCCTCTTACACCGAGCCGATGGGTGCAGCGTGCACTCCGAGACGTCGACGCAACGATGTCGTCACAAGGACGAACGCGACGTTCGGACACCGAGGTTCGATCCTACCACCGGGCGCCTGTATAGGTTTTTCTTATTCTTCGGTCGGCAAGCACGCGGCAGTGGCAGCATCCACCGGATGGTTCGCTGTACGAAAGCTTCGTTTAAAAGAAAGAAAGAAAGAAAGAAAGAAAGAAAGAAAGGAAGAAAGAAGGAAAGAAAGAAAAATATTCGTTAAATCTGGGCGAGGCGTTGAGTTTAGTTCGTCGCTTCGAGGCTTTTCAACTCGCTTTATAGGCTCCGCGTGAATGCGTTTCGGGCAATTCTATACAGTTCGTTAAATCGAAAATTTCGTAAAATCGGCTTTGTTTGGGGCGAGGGAGCAGTGACACGACATTTTGGACTTGCCATTCTTTTGCGTCAAATTAACGTATACATGTATAGGCGTAAACTTTGTAAGCCCTAAAAGATATATCGACAACTTTCAGAGCGCCATAAATAATTTATAACGGTATTTGTTTCTACGCACCAGTTTCACTTTCGGTGCCCGATTGGTGGCACCATGATGACGTCATGATACGCTGCTCGCTTCGTTCGGTCCTTCTATCACTGCAAGCGCCGCACGCGAGCGCAGCCATGAGAAACGCGCGCAGCACACTTGCGTGCGTTTTCATGAGCAACGTCATCACACCTAGTCTTACCGCTACATGACGTCGGCAAATATTGCTGTGTGTCATGACGTCACGATGATATCGATTACACCGGAGCGGCATTTCGAGACGAACTTTAGTATAACCTGAAAATGTGTTTCCTGCAAAGCGTCGTCGTTCTTACGTGCGCAAAGCTTGTGGCTGCGTGCTCAAAACTTCGAAAATATGTGCCAGTACTCCTTTGAACATCCGTTGCATGTCCGTCGAGTTATCGGTGGTGGGCTGCCGCAACGCGCTATAATCCCAAACGTGCCCTTGTAACCGTGGCCTCCGAGATCTAGTAATGCGATCTCGGAGGCCACTCTGTGACAATTCTCCGTTTATGCTTAACCAGGCGTTAACAGCGGTAAAACCACGCTACGACTTGCGGGGGCTGCAAGGAGAAGCAACGTGAGCGTGGGTTATTACTAGAGTTCGAGCTTATCTTCGACCTACGCCGAGCACGTTTCCTCCAAGGTGATTTCGAACGCCCTGTACACTGCTAAACAGCGCTCCCCCGCGGTCGCGCGCCTTTGCGGCCCACAGCGACTTTGTTCGCCAGTGAATCTCAGGGTCGTCAACGTTTGCGCAGAGTCCTTCGAGTGGTCGGGAATGCTCTCAGGAGAGCAATCTTCGAGCACACCTCCGAAGACGTTTCGACGACGACGAGAGGCACTTTAAGAAGAAATGAAAAGAACGCTTCAGGCAAGGTCATCTCGAAACGGGGAAAAATAAAAAAAAATAAAACGCGTCGGCTTTCGGCGCCTGGCAAACCACTCGGAAGAGACGAGTGTGCGATTCAAGGATGCTTCGTTTGAGCCTCTATAGATTAGGCACGCCAGTTTTTAGAGTATCTGGGCTGTCATTCTTTGCTCATCGACCTTGTACGCTATCGCCGGACTCGTTCGGTTTTTCGCTCGCGATGTGCCATGCCCGTGTTTTCTATTCTCTGACCTATTTTCGGGGCTATAAGCTCTCTCTCTCTGTGCGCATACAGTCTCAATTTGTCGTTTCACATGAAGGTTCCATGGTTCTGTAGTTACATGGTTACACGCAATTATAAAATACAAAAGAAGCTTTCGTATAGTCATCGAGCGCATTGCGTTCTCCTCTCGAGGTTAAAGGTTGAAAAGGTATAACTATATTACGCAGCCAGCAAAACGACAAGTGTAATTCCATTGTTATGCGAGTTTCGAAAGCACACTAAATCCTGGATATATGCAAAGCTGGACTTCGCAGGTATATGAATCGAAAGGCGCTGTTACCAAGATGCCTACAAATGTGTTACAGACAGGTTCTCAGCGAACCTTCAGGAGGCCCCTTAAGTGCGCTGTTAGCAACAAAACTTCCTTCATCAACTGCCCATGCATGCACCAACAGTAAGAACAACAAAGTCCGAGAGCTCGCCAAAGAAATCAACTAACAGAACATCCGGTTTGCTATCTGAAGCACTCAACAATTAGGTTGGTCATACGATAACACGCGTGCCAGACTGAGTACAGCGCTTGTCTTTATGAGGCGTTTGCATCACATATAGCGTGTCCATGTCAGATACCTCGAACGCTGTACCAGCTTACTCGGTACCGCATTCTGCAGGAACGAGCACTGAAACAGGGTAATGGAAAGGCACCGCAAAGTAAACACGGTCAGAGTAGAACGTTCTGCTGTGAGGGATTTTTTTTTTTTTTCTCTTTTTCAAGTGGTTTGGAGAGTTTGGACTTTCATTTATTGCAATAAAAAGAAGAGGCGGGGGGCAGAAGTGGAAAGTGTTATTCCAGTACTCCTCCAGAACCAGAAGGCCTGCGCGAACGGACCTAACTGTACGAGTGGTCCCCGGGTGTTGACCGGGTCAGTGGAGCCTGACCGCGGCTCCGCCCTGATCTATGGCACCCCGTGCACGATCGAGACGGCTGCATGCCGCGCGCCCTGTTGGCAGCGGTGAGAAATGGAAGTCGCGCATACGCCCGTGTATTCCGCTTGGCAAAGTACAAAAAAGTAAAAAAAAAACTGCGCAGCATTGCCGAAGGTGTACGAAAAGCGCGACTCGACAACAGGCTGTTCCGTCGACGCAGCGGTTTCAGGGAGAAGGGGGCATTGCGCCTGTTGCGCTACTAAATCTCTTGAAGAATGCAACGCCACTCCGTCGCAAAACATTGTACCTTCACTGACACGACTCTCACCCGAAATTTCTCACTCCACAAAACATATGCGCACAACTAATTCGAACGGCAATCAGATGCAAGACAAGATACCTAGATTTGCAGATGTTCGCGTTAACGAACTTTAGGGGGATAAGGTTAACCCAAAGCCCTCGGCAACATACGGCGTGTCTGTCGCTCTGAGACGCTAATCCCCACGAATAAATCATACCGAGGATGTGATCGCGCTTTTCGACAGTGGCCCCGGTGACAATGTGGCGGCGCGGTTGATCCGCGCAGCGACTGCTTTATACGCATGCAAATGCATATTGTTGCATATGTAAATACAAATTAAATTGTGATGTTTAGCTTCTCTATAAACTGCACAGTAAGTTACGAAGGACGCCGTGTAGTCCAGGGCTCCGGAAAAAAAAGTTTGACCACCTGGTGCTGCTCAACGTGCACTTAAGATCCAAGTGCACGAGCGCTTCTTTTTCTCTTCCTTTTTTTTCCTTACACCTTGAACTAACTGCGGCCTCCGAGGCCCAGATTCGAACCCCGGGACCTCGTGCTTAGCAGCCCAACACCATAGCAACTGCCCTCATAAAAAAAAGGTTGGAGGGTTGTTGGGGTAACTACTGTATATACATACATAGTTGCCACAGCGATCACTACGCCCGTATAACTGCAGGTGGGAACACTAGAGTTGGTAACATAACTGATTAAACAAGGTGTAGTCGCTGTTATACCTAAAGGGTCTCAGCTAACCAATTCGTAACGCAGTTAGCACTACACCGGATGAAATATTTCTGGCCTAAAACGCATTTATCGGATCCACTCTGGCATATTTCCTAGTGGGTGCGATAAGTGCGTTATAGACTAGAAGCGTCCTACACATTCAAAGGTTCCAACTGAACTTGGAATCGGTATCTGATAACATTTACTAACAGCGAGTAAATTGTTTAGTCAGTAATGTTACCAACTCTAACGTTAACAACTGCAGCTATATGCCAAGGTAGTGAATGCTGCGACAACAGGAGGGATTAACTACCAACGGCTTTATTATTTTTTTAAGAGTGTGAGTCACCACGATGTGACATGGTAAAGACTATTCACGTGTACATCCGGCTTTGACCGGCCTAAATTTAGCGCCCATAGACCGCGTTTCACGGTACTTCAAAAAAAAAGGAAAAAAAAAACTAGCTCAACTGTTAATTGTACGCAAAGGCGGGCGAACACGGACGCAAGTAGAACGCAAAGAACATAAACGTCTTTCTTTTTTTTTTTTTCGTTCCGCTTCTATCCGTGTTTGCACTCCTGCCCTTTCAGTACACGATGAATTCCTGACCAAACCCGCGCAGATTTCCGTCCTTCTAGCAGTTATAGCTATGCAGAAAGCGCAGGACCCACGACGGTGCACGCATTTAACGATCCACGCAGTGTGTGTAGTCTACATGCATGCCAACCCGTCCGCGCCGCGGTTTACACAGGCTACGTGGGCGTCCACAACGAAACCCACTCGCCAACGATTCCGGATCTCGCAGCGCGTTGTTGGCGCGTGGCACGAATCTTGCTCACTTTGCAACGTCTCCGGCAGCTAAAGCTACATCCAACTGCGCCGAGCCACTCCTTCGACTTGACGCGTTCTCGGGGCGCTGCTGCATACAGCAGGTTCGCAGAACGCGTGAGCAATGGCGCCTTCCTCTGGCGATCGCCGACTGGCGTCCTGCGCGTTCCCCCCGCAGTGAAGAGAAACGTTTGTCACCGCCGACTCCGGACGTGTGGCACACAAACAACGCCACCCCTGCAGCTCCGGCGTCGAATCGCGGGCACGGCGAGAACTAGAGCGGGAAAGGGTGTGGGGGAGGGGGGGGGGGGGCACAGACCGCGAGCTCATTGTAACTGATGGCCATCCGTGCGACCTGCTTCGGCTCGATTTATCCGCACACACGTTGTTGTGCGTCCTCAGGTATAACTAGTAGCAGAACGCGAGGCGTGTCACCCGACCAGGCGTTTTTAATGCAATTAGCATTCTCCGGGAACTTCGCATAGTTTGCTGCATGTTTGTCCGTAGATTGCTGAATGTTCATCACCAAAATGTTGAACTTGCTTTCACTGTTGCGCATCCCTCTTTCTTTGTCATCATTATCATTTTATGTCATCGTCATCAATTATAGTGCAAGCCGCCCCTTGTACCGCGGCGTATGGAGTTCCCGGGCGTGCAAATTCTGCAGTCTGCCTATACAGACGCGACGCATTCTTGAGCAATACCAGGAAGACTTGCTCGCGGAAAGCATTTCACACTTTTTCTTTTCAGCGAAGACTTTCCGGTCCTCGGGTGCAAAGGTGACGCGCACAGGTATACCGCAGCGGCATGCTCGGCGCGACTTATGAGGCACTGTGGTGCGGGCCAGATGAGCTATCGCTAAGACTTTAAAAGAATTGCGCTGCGTCTTATACGCGTAACCGTGAAAACGGAAGCCGTTCCGGCCAAGGTCGCGTGTGTCTTGCTGCTGCATTGCATAAGCGGTTATAGGCAAGCGGATAAGCTGCGGATCATGGGGACCTCCCGGTGACTCGCCAAGTGTTTGCGGAGGCACCCATCCTTCTAGCTCGTCCGTCATTCGCATATAAAAGCTGACACCCAAGCGCCAAGGGCGAGGCAGTTGTAGGAAGTATCGCTGTCAGAAAGAACTGACCCGTAGTTGATTAGGGATGTTTGGCATTGCATAGTTTCGTAATAGCGCTGTCAATCTGCACCTCGGCGGCAATACATGCTCCTCGCGGAAGAAGGAAAGGGGCCACACACGTGTACTGTCCGTGGACGGCTCTATTCCTTCTCTCTCCTATATTCTCTCTTCGCCTTCTCCCTTCCCCCACTGTAGGGTAGCCAACGAGACTCCTGACTGGTTAACATCCCTGCCTTCCTGATATTCCTCTCTCTCTATCTCTCTGTCACGGACGCAGCATCTCACCGTGCTATAGTTACCCGAACATGGCTACCGCGATGACGTCAGCTCACTATATTTTCACCCACACATTGCCTTGCTTTTCTAATGGTGACCTTCTTAAACCGAGTTATCACTGTTGTAGCATTGTCGCCCGGCGCGAAACGCCCCTGTTGGGCTCTCGTATATACTGTGATGTTTCTCGTTTACGCGGCTCCTCGACGTACTATGGTATACTTTCGCCACAATGACGTCTGCGTAAACCATCTGTACAGCCGCTATATCTGAAGGACGAGGAGGATCGTTCTAGCTACACAGCTGAATCTAGCCTTGCAAAGACATGTCGGCAATCGCATCAGCTGATCGAGCGTTTCACTTTAACTTGTGTGAGTTTAAATGCATGCGTAGCTAAACTTGATGCTTGAAACAACGGTTATATCTAACATGAAGCGAGCTGACTGTAAATGTTTCCACCCTTCCCGTGTTCTCTATTATTATCATGTCGTCAGCTCGCGATGGAGGAACTTCGATTATCTTTTTCTACGCCACAGACCTGTAGCCTATAGCTCCCTGAATTAAAATAAGAAGGCGAGAAAACTCAAGGCAAGTGCTGAAGCAGCGCATTAGCGCGTCTCAGTACTGTTTCCAGCGCACCGCGTAGAAGCCAGAAAAGTTGGCAGCGCCTATAATGTGAGCGCGTTACACCAGCCTCTCAAGAGGCATTTAGCCGAAAGCGCGAGCCAAGGTATAGGAGTTCGCTCGTAATCGTTTACAGGGCTTACGCAATCACCTCAGAGCTCAGAAGTGTCTGAATACTCGTGTTCGCTGGCTGCAGTTTTCTTGGGCCGCCAACGAGCTCCTTGCTTTGCCTCCTGCTAATTCCGTACAGCGTCGTCAAAGCTGAGAATTGCGCTCAGGCTCAGTGACGAGTGAAGGCGAATCACAACCAAGCAAAGCCAACAGACAATGACGACAGGGAAAGCATAGGGCGAATCACTTTTTTTGTTGTTGTTGTTGAATTACGGTTGTTGTTTTTTCGTCCACTTCCATTCTCATTTATCTATTACTTTCTACATTTCAATTAAATAAACAAGTAATTCTCCCTGTGCTTTCTTTGTTGTCATTTTCTGCTGGCTTTATGTGGTCGTGAATTACGGAAAATTGGGCCCGTTTGTTACCCTTCTTCGAGATGACGGTGAACTACTCTATTCATTTTGTCCCCCTGTACGTCCGCGGTTTCAGAGGTATAACGAGTTCTACATTTTGTTTCACATGCACTTTCGATCCCGATCGAGCCGCATCTGTATCAAATTTGTCAATCGCGATTGGCTCATTTGCGTAAGCGACGGATGGTAGCCCCTCGCGATTGATAAATTCGATCCCGATCAGGCTCGATGGTTCTCGAAAGGGCCCCGTGTGACCGGGGTATAATGGTCTTTTGAGTTTGGGTTATTACGTGTCGTATGCTGACTCCGCAAGGCTGAGGTATGTGATAAAACAGACAGTATAAATTAAGTGAGCGGGATTCAGAGTAGGTTACAGCTCTGACACCACAAAGGACACTAAGTAGACGGGAAGGCCTTATATGCAGACAGGCACAAACATACTCGTTACCGACACAACATCGCATGCACTATATATACGTGGCAACGAAGGTACACCTGCATACGACAAAGGCGGGGGAGTGGGAGGACAGGACGGGGGTGTCAGGGGAGGGGGGGGGGGGGGAGTTGAGCTGTACCCCACACCTAGCAGAGTGAGAGACTTTCTGCACACAAAAGCAAAGCTCATCGGCCAACAACGTCGCAGCAACCATAGAGCTTTGTCACAAAACGAATGATGAGCTCGATTTTGCGGGTTTGACCTACCGGCCGTTTTGACCGGATGGATAGCCTTCCGTGTAACCTGGATTTTGGTGCACGCTAAAGGAACTGTCTGAAATTACTCAGGAGCCTCGCTTCTAGACGGCATCTCTTCGTGCCGCGTACATAGATTCGGGACGTAAAATCTCATTGTGTCATATCCGGGTCACTGCGGCCCCCTCTCTGTACACCGGCACCTGCTTAGCGCGTTCGAGAGCAGACGACGTGGCGGCATGTAGGTGCATCGCTCTGCCATCTGTAACCTGGTCTATACAACCGAGTGTGTACTATTCGCATGTTGCAGGGGGCACTATGTGGAAACGAGTGAGAAAAAGAAATTATGCGGATCCAACGCACGTGTTGGAATTGGGAAGCGTTCACACGCACACGTGCTCATGTGCTTTCAGAATGTGTGCGGGCGGGTGTATAGGTGGGTGTGAAGCCAAGCTATAGTCCAGCAGTGTGGATTAAATGCTACGCAACTGACAGTAATGCATACAATCGTGTTTACCTTAACCTTGTGGCAGTTTATGTGTACGGACCTCAGGTATGCTATAGCTGGAAGGCCACGAGCAGGCGTCTGTCGATACCTGCGGCATCGTCGCGCGATAAACAGCTGCGTTAACGATGAGGGCGTGCTCACGGCACATGTTATCCGTTTGCCTGGCACTGCATATGACGCGTGTACCTTCGTATACCTTTATATATATATATATATATATATATATATATATACAGTTTATGTATGGAGTCCCCCGACAGTTCCTAACTTCGGAGCTCCATGTGTATTAACAATATTCTATGTACTTATGCGTAAAACTGACACCGTTGACGAACAATCTCGACATTTGACACCCGAAACATACGTATACGTATATCTGAGCTCTGTATACACGCGATGTCCCGGTTGGCCGAAGAGAGCTTTAATACAGCGCACGGGTCCCCGCTGCACGTTTCTAACGATACCGACAACATGAGCCCCGACAAGGATTTAACGACAGCGAGTGCGCGTATTACACCTTTCTCCATGGCACGCCAACAACGCCAGCCGCTGCTCCTCACTGCCACGCCGTGCTGCCCCCGTGCAAAAAGCGAGCCGCCCTCCCTGTGGCGAGAGCGCTTGCCCGCGCGCCCGCGACTCGTTACGTAAACGCCGCAACCTTGAGGGTGCACAGTGCCAGGCAGGATACGCGCGGAGGCTACACAATTGCGAAGAGCTACACAGCTCTTCGCAATTCGCAGCGCGGGCACGCGAAACGTCCCGCTTACTCCACGCGCTGGCCTCCACAAAGTGCCAAATTGACTCGAGGGCTGTTTTCTGTCGTTGTTGTGGTTGTTGTGTCTTCGCTTCTATACCATAGGGTCGCCTTGCTCACAGCTGTCCTCGCCGTATAGGATGGTGGTCTTCAAAGGCGTAGTATATATACGCGGTTTGACAGCGGTCGCATTGGCAGTGGTATTTTTTTTTTTTTTTGAATTTATTTCCACTGCCTCAAAGGCTCCTCCTGCTTAGGGGCTTTACGTGAGGGATGGGCAACGGTTTACAGAGCACAAGATGTGCAATGTCTTCCTTGGAGTTTGTAGATGTTATAGATTCTTGAAAACAATGTTGCCGGCGTAGTCGGCCTTTTTTCTCACCTAAAGGGACACTAAAGAGAGAAATAGGTTGGTCTGCATTACCAAATTACCTTTTTACGATGAAAAATATTATTAATAATAATAATTCTGCGGTTTCACGTGCCACTACCATGATTTCATTAAGAGGCACGCCGTAGTGGGAGGTTCTGGGTTAAGTTTGACCATCTCGGGGCTCTTTAAACGTGCACCTACATCGAAGTACGTGAGTGGTCTTGCATTTACATACATCATACCAAACGGCGGAGGCGGAAAGGCGCGACGCTGCGCAGCGGCGGAACACCTGTGGCTCGGTGCTACTAGTGGCGCATGCGCAGTAGTAACTAGGGAGCGAGAGAGCGAGAAATATCCGCGGCTAGGCGCGCGTTGTGACGTCATGTGCCTCCTCGGAGCACCGCCACGGCGAAATCGCAAGTTCGCGGCCAGTAAAGCTTTCGCTTTAAAACCAACTTGCCGCAGGTGGGGAACGATCCCACAACCTTCGCATTTCGAGTTCATCCTCTAGTGTTTACCGGAAAACGCTGGCTGGTAGAATCGTTTCTGGTAGAAACGCGGCCTCTTGCGTGGGTCGATCTCCTGTTATTGTTTCGCACATTTAATATTTCAGTTCGAGAAGAGCTAACGTAAAGCACATGCGCTGTCGGTGTTTTCTTCCAATACATTTGTTTGTGGGCTGCCGTTCTCAAAATTCCGAGGAATAACTTTGCAAAGGATGAAAGACAAGGTATGAGCAATTTTGATGGTGCAGCGGTGGCGTAGAGGTAGAGCATCCGCCTCGCGTGCAAGAGGACCGTGGTTCGAATCCCGGTGCCGCGCAATCTTCCACCGGATATAAAAAAAAATCGCGTGTTGATAAAATTGCATAAACAGGCCAGGAGTGCGGCCTGACCCCGGTGACCAGAACCGGTAACGCACTCCCTCACCAGAGCAGGATTGGCCACCCTGGTGCAGCACTTGGCCACAACCTCCTATATGAATAGAACAACCAAACCCCGGCCCCTCAGTACCCAGCAGCTGCGAAGAAACTGACCACGGCGGCGGTCAGAACTGCGACGCAGCAGAGGGTGCTAAGAATCCCTGGATCCGGACAGGCCGCCATTGGAATCTGAACCTGGCAACGTTTAACGCTAGAACGTTATCTAGTGAGGCGAGTCTAGCAGTGCTATTGGAGGAATTAGAGGGCAGTAAATGGGACATAATAGGGCTCAGTGAAGTTAGGAGGACAAATGAAGCATATACAATGCTAAAAAGCGGGCACGTCCTGTGCTACCGGGGCTTAGCGGAGACGCACGAGAACTAAGAGTCGGATTCCTGATTAATAAGAATATAGCTGGTAACATACAGGAATTCCGGATCAAGCTACAGAACAGGTATTCGGCTTTAACTCAGGAAGAGGACCTTAGTGTTGAAGCAATGAACGACAATCTTATGGGCATCATTAAGGAGTGTGCAATAGAAGTCGGTGGTAACTCCATTAGACAGGATGCCAGTAAGCTATCGCAGGAGACGAAAGATCTGATCAAAAAACGCCAATGTATGAAAGCCTCTAACCCTACAGCTAGAATAGAACTGGCAGAACTTTCGAAATTAATCAGCAAGCGTAAGACAGCTGACATAAGGAAGTATAATATGGATAGAACTGAACATGCTCTCACGAACGGAGTAAGCCTAAAAGCAGTAAAGAAGAAACTAGGAATTGACAAGAATCAGATGTATGCGTTAAGAGACAAAGCCGGCAATATCATTACTAATATGGATGAGATAGTTCAAGTGACTGAGGAGTTCTATAGATATTTAGACAGTACCAGTGGCACCCACGACGATAATGGAAGAGAGAAAAGTCTAGAGGAATTTGAAATCCCACAAGTAACGCCGGAAGAAGTAAAGAAAGCCTTGGGAGCTATGCAAAAGGGGAAGGCAGCTGGGGAGGATCGGGTAACAGCAGATTTGTTGGTGGTGGTGGTAGCGAAGTGGTTGGGTATGCGTGGTTCGGAATTTTGTTCGAAATTGATTTTGCCGAAACGACGTCCAACGCCGACGCCGCGTTTTCTGCGACACGGGATCCTTAACGCTATCGCGTTAATGCTCGAGTGTGACCGCAGAATTGGATCGGCCAGACGAGTCTCCTCTAATGGGCCGCTACAGAACCCTGGCGACAGGCCGCGTGATTTCATTCGTGCCCTCTCTGCTGTCAAAAGTTACCGGGACAACGGATGGGCGTCGCGGATCTGACGTCACGGCGAGCGAATGCGCTGCCCCCATGCACTGCGCAGCGTCGTTTTTCCGCGTGTTCGAGGCGAGGCGGGGGGCGACCGCGATCCCACTTGTTGCACACAGCGTGGCGTCAAGGCGTCAAAGCACCAATGGCGGGGCCGGCGAAACCGATTCGCCATGCCCTCGAAGCCGTCGGCGGCGGCGCGATGCGCCTCTACACGTGACGAGGCGCTGAATGCGCATTGTACGTGACAACGGGCTAACGCCGCAGCCACCTCCCGTAAAAGCGTTTGCCAAGTCCTCAGAATCCGGTCTTTTGATTTTTGTTTTGTTTATTTCTTAGTATTTTTCCTTCTCAAGATAACGTTTATGCCTCGAACCGTTCATCCTCTAGCTTCATTGTTGGCTTTCACATAAAAGGACTTTATGAACAGCGCGAAATTACTGCTCCTTATTTAACCTTGTGATTCCGACAAAAGGGGGCCATCAGCCGTCGATGCTGTCCGTAAACGTCAAGTGGCAATCACATGAAAGCGCGCTTTCTGTATTCGAAAAGCTAAGAAAGCCTTACTGACGGCCATACAGCGTTTCTAAAGCATTTCGCATCTATCTATCTATCTATCTATCTATCTATCTATCTATCTATCTATCTATCTATCTATCTATCTATCTATCTATCTATCTATCTACATGTGTTGCTATTTATAGATCCATCAATAGATTTTCTCCATCCGTCCGTCCGTCTGTCCGTCCGTCCGTCTGTTCGTCCGTCTGTTCGTCCGTCTGTTCGTCCGTCTGTTCGTCCGTCCGTCTGTCTGTTCGTCCGTCCGTCTGTCTGTTCGTCCGTCCGTCTGTCTGTGTGTCTGTCTGTCTGTCTGTCTGTCTGCTCGTTCGTTCGTTCGTTCGTTCGTTCGTTCGTTCGTTCGTCCGGTAGTCCGCACAGGTATACGGTACAAGATTGAGCTTATTGCTACGCATAGTATACGTTCCAACTACGACTACGTGTGTGTACCGTTTCTGGTGACGAAATCGTAGTAACGTGCTACTAAAACGTTCTGTTGCATTGTGTTATGCGCACGAAATTTGTCACCATAAGCGTCACACGCGGCATAAAGCACAGCAATATATATTTCCGTTCAATATATTTCGCGACAGCCTCCTCAAATATGGACAGTCTTCAGCGACCCAAAATCGGCTCTTCAACTACTTAGAGTGGTGTTGAAAGAAAGCGCTTACAGAGTGTTGGCTCTTCAAACTGCCGAGCTCTACACTTTAGCACAAGAAAACGGCCACCACATCACATTTCAGTGGATTCCCAGTCACTGTGGTATACAGGGCAACGAACTGGCCGACGCCGAAGCGAAGAAAGCACTCGAAGAACGAGAGTCACTGCTTTCAATTCCTTTTTCAAGAGCGGACGCCAACTGTCTCCTCTCCAGTGTCATCCGAAAATTGACAGCACAGCACTGGGACAATCCGGATAATCGCCACTGTTAGAATCGGACCGCTGGCACGAGTTGTTGGAACCTCAGTGCTGACGCCCGATGTTGCAAATGGGTCGCAAGCCCCAAGGGTAGCGTTGGCCTGACGGCCTGGGGCACTGGAAGCATCCGAAGGTCCCGGCAAAGCATGAGTCAACTGGTAACAGAACAACTTGTTTATTCTAACATCGCAAAAGAGCGGGCGGTCAGGTCGACCGAAGTGGAGAGACGGGAGAGCACGCAACTCAACGGAAGAAATCGGAGCCTCTCTCTCGGCGTCCGGGGGCAGCTGCTCTTATACTCTCGGAGTTGAGGGCAAGAAGGAACGTCTCGGGATGAGACCACGTGACTCTGGGCCCGGACAGGCTGAGAGACCTGTTGAGACGAGTGTAGTGACGCATCGCCGAGCCGGCGCCGATCAGACCTCCTCGCTTCACACTTGGGGAGCTCCTCTCCCCGGCTGCTGCGCTTTGACAAGCGTGGGCACACACACACACACGCACACACGAAGACACGTGGCACTGAAACACGCCTGGACGCGCTTGGCGGGGGCGCTTGGCGGGGAGGCTTTGCGGGAGCTCCGAACGGGCCAAAATGTCCGCCGCTTTGAACGAAGCCCCGGCGTCCGTTGCATCCGCGCCGGCTATACCGCGCGTCGTAGGCGAAACGTAACACCACAGACGACTCCAAAGATTGGACCCTGCCATGAATTTTAGGCTACCACCGAAAATTCATCGAAGCGGTGCCAGTCTTCTGCACAGACTAAGGCTGGGGGTAGCGTTTACGCGCGGATACGTGCACCTCATGCGACGCACCGAGTCTCCACACTGTGAGGTGTGCAATGTGCCTGATACTATAGGTCATGTGCTTTGTGACTGCCTTAAGTACGTGGAAGAGCGTGAAAGGTTGGACAACGACCTTACGCGTCTCGACAGCGCACCGTTGTCGGAGGACGTTATTTTAGGCCCTTGGCCAGATGCTCGATCAAGTTTCAAGGCCACTCAGGCATTACTGAACTTTTTAAAAACTACGGGCTTGGATTGCAGACTTTAAGCATGCCAAATTGCTTGCGATATGTTCTACATCTTCCTTCTATCGTCATCGTCACCCATCATGCACCTCTTCTCTCTTTCTTTCCCTCTTCCCCTTCCCCCAATGCCGAGTAGCTGGCTAGAGGAATATACCTCAGGCCGACCTCTCAGCATTTCGTATCATTAAACTTCTCTCTCTCTATAAAGCACAGCAAATAGAGGCGCGGTTTGCGTGATCTTGCTCGTACGCGAGTCATCACATACCGTATATAAAGCGTGGAGGAATATCTTTCTTCTTTAGCTTCTTTCTAAACACATGGGAACGAACAAGTCGGTTTTCTCGGCGTTCGTTGCATTGATTTTCATGAGATTCCTTGCATTTAAATGAAAATACTAAAGTCTGCCGACTGTAAGAAATAGGTTTCTAATTTAAGTAATAGGTATCTTACAGAAAAATTCACAGAAATACCGAGATTTAAAACAGTTCGAAGTATCATGTTTATAGCTCCGTAGCTCAACGTTCACAAAAACGATGTCACAATCACGTTAGGTTCGCCTACTGAGTCGTCTGGAGCTGACAAGTTTGATTTGTCATACGTCACTCTGCAATATATACCACGGTTTTCTGAGCAGGAGTTTTGCAAAGGCTTCGTACGCATCGCAGCGATATCTCAAGTAAGCTGGTAATTCAATTTCGTCCGCTTTACATGCTCTACAATAGATGGACTTTACAGAACCGCGATATCTGTTTTAAGTCACAGAATTACAGAATTGTAAGCATTGTGCGCCAGTTATTTTTTTAGGATAATTGCCGATTTCTGCAATTTTCTAAGGCAAGTCAGGTTCAAAATAAAAAAAAATCTGTTTCTACAGTCTGTATAGCACTTAGCTTTGCTTCATCTAAATGCGGCAAATTTAATTCAAAATCGGATGACTGAGTGGTTGTGTAACGAGAGCGTTTCTGCGTTTCACATGCATTTGAATAGGGGGTGAATTTTGACCGGCCGCGGTATAGGTTAGTAGCTATACGACGTTGCGCTGCTCAGCTCGAGGTCGTAGGTTCGATCCCGACCACGGCGGCCGGATTTAGATGTGGGTGAAATGCAAAAGCACTCGCGCACTTAGATTTAGGTTCACGTTAAAGAACTCCAGGCGGCCCAAAATCCTTCCTATCGCACAGTACTCCATCCGACAAATTAGCCGTCCCGTCGAAGCCACTCCACCAGCGCTCGGTGCAGACGTCTTCATTTTTTCCGTCCTATCTGTAGACGACGGCGGTCATTCGTCACTGTCGAAGAACGAACTGCAGGGCTATATAGCTGGCCTTGCATTCTAACTACAACTTACAGCGCGAAGTGGCGAACAGACACAAAGACGCAGTTGATAGTCAGCTCACGTGTCCTCGTCTGGTTCGCGCCTGTGTGTCTGTCCGCAGCTTCGTGCTTGGTTAACCGCACTATAGTAATTTGTCACGAGATAGGCTGACCTGTAACTTGCCTAATAGTGAAACGACTGAGCGTGGCATGCAGTGCTTTAACGTTTATCGAGGGAGCGCGAGAACGAGAAAGAGTCGTCTCCCCGCTTCTTATCTCGCTGCTCTCCGACGTTCTCAATTCCCCGCTGAGTGCATCTTTTCGAAATGAGTCGCCCCGCCCTAACGAGGTGATAGCGGGGTTCTGCCCTCTCGGCCGCTTGCTTTTCTCCTCGCCTCCACATCAAAGGCCCGCCGTAAAGTCTATAGGGATGACCTCCGCTGCACCCCCTGAAATAATAACGAACAAATAAAGAAAGGAAGAAAGACATCGCGCAGCGACGACTAATAGATCCTGCCACGTCCACACAAGTCTACAGTCGTCTTCGTTTACATGTAGATTTTCGAATATTTCTAAATCGATATGCGCGTATCGATCAAAAAAAGCTAGGTCCGCGAAGGAGACCGCGTCGCTAATGCGACCGCGATAAGTCGTGTCGTTGCCTTATCAGTCACGTCGTACAACGAGAATCCTTCTTCAACCCGCGTGGCGTTCTACGAGTTTTGTTCCTTTTGCTCTTTGCAAAGGGGGGGGGGGGAGGAAAGGGGGGTGCTTGCGTACGTGCGTGGGGTAAGGGAACTGTGCTGTTATCGCTTCTCCAGTTTTCCGCCTAAACGTTGAGCAATGAAAGTATCGCGCAGAGTAAACGCTATGTTCTTTCCTCTCTCTCTCTCTCTCTCTCTCTACCGGCTCTCCTAAACGGTCTTTTGCGGTACACACTACACTATACGTACTCGACTGCGCGCAGAAAAGCACGCCAGGTCGACGCCGCGACGATCTCCGTATCGCATCGCACCACGTTCGAGTTCGCCTACGCTTTAATGTCTCCCGCACGCCCCAAAACCACCGTTTCCCTCTTTCTTTTTTTTTTCTCTGAATTTTTTTTTTTACGCTGTTCTCCCGCAGTATACCTATACACCGCTCTCCGTGACAATGTCGAAAGTGATGCCGGTGTAGGAGGGGGAAGGAATGCATTAAAACGAAGCTCATGAGGCGGAAAAAGAGAGAGCGAAGCGATAGGAGAGTGGAGGGGGGGGAAGCGATTTCTCCGCAGCTGGCGCTTGCAATAAAAAAATTTTTCAGCCCCTCGTACACCTTCGCGCAACAAGCGTGCCGCCTTTTATAAGCTATTGCATCACCTCGTGGAAAAAGTTCTCGTTGCAGACGGTTCGCTGAACCTTTTCCCTCTGAACCTTGTGTATCTGCTTCCCTGTCGAGCAGTAAGTCTTCATCAACGGCCGGCCGGCCGCAGCTCTGTACTCGGAGTCGACATTCTCGCAGCCGTTATTACGTAATATAACGCTCCATTTCCATCCTCCAACCCCTCTCTCTCTCTCTCTCTCTATTTTGACGCAGCAACACACACCGATCTTTCCACTGCTGCTTCCCGCGGGAGTCTCTGGCGACGCGTGAAATTGCCGGGTCGTAGACTCGCAATCGACACATGCTTACACAACGTCTTGTGTTTCTTTCCACCGCGGTCAGCGCATCGGTTGTGTCATCGGGAAAACTGCGGATACGTAATTCTGAAGCGTCCATTCGAAAGCGTTCTACCGGGCGCGGATCGAATTCTCGGTTGGATGCGCGAACACGCCTTCACCTCATCCCGCGACGGAAGCTTTGGACGCGGTTATTTCGTCACTGGAAAAAAAAAATGTAGGCTGGGAATCCGGCCATTGCATCGCTCGAAAATTTGCTTCGTGACGTTACATCTTATCGATAGTTGTCAACCACATCGTGTGTTGACTGTCGTCCCCGATATATGTGCGGTCGACGTTTAAATTGACTACAAAGGACAACGTTAAGTGTAGATTAGTAAATTATTGGTATTATTAAAGCGGAGCTTTGTTTGGCTCTTCCTTTTAGTCTGCTCTAACGGTTGTCCGACCGAATAAACTGGGCCCATCCTGAGTCGGTACAAGAAAACGCTAACTTTTCTTTCTGAGAAACCCGTATTGGGTTTCTTTGGTAGCTTCGTGCTATTATACACTCCTTCCTTCTGAAGAGGAGGCAGGCGTAGTGCTTTAGTTTTCCTTTTCCTGTCTGGTGTACGTACGTTTTCAAAGCAAGTAATAATAATAATAATAATAATAATAATAATAATAATAATAATAATAATAATAATAATAATAATAATAATAATAATAATATAATAATAATAATAATATACACAGTCTGGTAGCTAATTCTTTTTCCATATCGTGGGCCTTAACTCCACCTTGTGGTCTTTCGCAGAACTGATTTGCCATATTTGGCGTCCCTGCGCTTCGGGTCGTCGATTAATTCACGTTCGCCCTGTGGTCTGCTATAGCCATACTGATTACTGATTAGCTCGGATCGTTAACGCCCCGGAAAGGCGTTGGTGCCAGGTTTGATTCCCGGACCAGGGACGACTTTTTCTTCCACTGGGAAGCTTTCCGAGAAACCATGTACGGCTTTCCTTCGTAGCTTCGTGCTGTGCAGTCGGTTGACATTTTTGTTCTTTTTTCCTTTAATAAACCTTGCTCCACCTTTTGGACTTCCACATGGTGAAGGAAAACGAACTTTGTGACTCACTTTGTGTACACGACAGACTAGTTTGTTTATGCTTATGCTGACCGCATTTAACGTATTTTTTTTTTTCGAGAAACTTAAGCTGTGAGGGTTTTAACGCCCTGAAACTGTCCAGCAAGTTACGAGGAATACCTAGTGGAGGGCACTGGAATAGTTTTGACAACGTGGGCTTTTTAACGGGTACATAAATCAAAGTACTCGAGCGTCTCTCTCTCTCTCTCTCTCTCTCTCTCTCTCTCTCTAGTTTGAGTTTTGGGGCAGGAAAAGTCGCCAAAACTTGCCGAGTTGAGCTTTTTGTTCCTTTGGAATGGTACGACATCTTTCTTTGCCGATAAACAACTAACCAGACTCGGGTGGGTCGACAGGAAAATGTGTAACGTAGCGGGGGGGGGGGGGGGGGGGGGGGGTAGGTAGTGCGCGAAATTGAAGATGGTGGCGCCACCTATTCTTTACATGAAATTGTCTGGATAAATGAAAGATGAAAAACAAGAAAATATATTTTAAATATTTTAAATATACGCCACCGAATGAGTACGAAATCAGAAAATTAAGTGCTCATGTGCGCACGTTGATGCTGGTTGTTACCACATCTCTTGTCAAATTTGCACATGTTTTCTTCTTCTTTTCTTCTTTTCCTTTCTTCTTCTTTCTTTCTTTTCGTTAGCTGAGCACTCTTGAGACCAAACTTTAGTTCGAGGTTACCTGCGATTTGTCTTATTCGTACCATCTTGAAACGCATAAATTCTCACATTAAGTGATATTTCAATGAAAGTTCGAACCGAATCAAGGTGGGTGCTGTTAACGACTTTTATCCCAGCCGACTATCCAGCATATATGTCGTTGACAAGCTAATTTATTTATTTATTTATTTACTTATTTATTTAATGAATGAATGAATGAATGATGGTCGCATCTGAAGAACGCGTTCATGACTGAAAATCGCGGAATATCTATTTGTTAATTTCTCACTCAGTTGAGTTAATTTGTTAGCGTGCCTTGTTTACCTTATTGTTTGTTTGTTTGTTTGTTTGTTTGTTGAGCCACTCGTTCGTTATGCGCCAGCTTGCCACGGCATTTTGTAGGGGGAAGCAGGTCAGCGCGTCAATCAACGACAAACGCAGAAACAAAGCCAACGATGACACAACTCTTAAGAATCGAGGACTCTGGTTAGCGCCATCGTTTCGCAACCGGCCGAAGCGAAAAGTTCACCGCGGCGCGTTCCACCCACTGAATCAAAACGAGTGCATACGGAGCGTGTGTGTGCATTCCGAGCCGCAGTCTATCCTAGAGAGAGAAAGAGAGCTTGCGCTTCGATCGCAGCCGAACGATTTTCGAGCGAGCTGTCGCACACAAAAAAACAGGACTTGCGGTCCGCTGCCAGAGAGGTCAGAGGTCAAACGTCATTTAGGCGCGCGCGCGTGTGTGCGCGCGCGCGCTTTCCTGCCCACCTCGCTGTTTCTTGTGTGTTTGTTTGTTTTTTCGTTGTTCTAGGTTTTCCAGCCGCACGAGCGATTTCGACCGGCTAATCGTTCGACAGTCACCGCCTGCGTCACAATCTCTCGAAGTGAAGCGGCCAGTCGGCATCGCGTCGGCGCAATGCATGTCAACTGCGAGGCGCGCGCCGGCGCGAACCTTTTGTGTTGTCGGCCTCCTCGTAGCTTTCCGCACGGTTTAGGCAGCATCGTCGGGGTTTCTGGCGAAACAATACTAAAGGCGTGGCGTCGAAGGATTGTGCGCGCAATTCTGGAGGCCGTGTCAGAGGGAACTGTGGCTGTAGCGTACACACGAGAACTGTATATGACTGCATATGAGATACTTCTCAGGCACATGACAACAGATACCGGGAAAGACTGCTTGAATTCATGCACACAACACAGTTGCTATACAGCACACATTTAATACATGAAACACATTATGCCTTAAGACAAGTCTATGACGAATATATATATATATATATATATATATATATATATATATATATATATATATATATATATATATATATATATATATATATATATATATATATATATATATATATATAGTACTCCCTAGTAGTATACTTTTGCAGAAAACTCTATAGACATAGCCAAGGTCTCTTTTTTTTTCTGTTTACAGAGGTGGAACAGCCATTTCACCTTTCCGCGCAGGTCCTGGCGCAGGCAAAAAGCCGATTTGGCGCAGCAGCAAGCACTTTTGGCGCAGGATCTAGCGCACGTGTGCTTACCGTATACCGTGCAAATAGTATACCGCGCTAATACCATTCTGAACTACGCACCACGTGCGATTCTGATCGAAACGGCTCTTTTGCAAAGCCCCGCTATCGCCCATAAACATCGAAAAAAATGTACCTTTAATCCTGGAATGTGACATCCTCGTTCGGCAAACTCCGCGGTACTAAGCGTATTCGATGGCCACCGAAATAAAGCGCCAGCAAGACGGCACAGCGGCACTACATTGTACGAGAAAAATCCGCTAATGTCCAACCGGACAACTCCCATAGGGTTTCTCACTATAGAGTGAGAAACCTTATGGATGGGCCTCTGCTTCTTTCTATAATGATGATGATAGCGTGCTGTTAGTTTTGATTTCAGTTTGCTAGCTGCCAGGCATCGAGGGAAGGAGGGTTTCGCTTTTATGCATACTTTGACGCAGGCTCGGCGCAATTTTCTGCTAAAATGCCGTTATGGCGCAGCATGGCGCCAAGCGTCGCTTCTCGGCACACTTTGGCGCAACTGGCGCTGCTGTTCCACCACTGTTTTTAGAACATTTGTCAGATAATATTGTTCAGGGCAGCGAAGAGAGATGAATGAGCGTCAAAGTTGCCCCACGCGCCTCCTTTTCGCCCGCGCTACGCGCCCCACTGTTTACGAATACGGCGAGTCATTCGGCGAAAAACACGGTACAAGCAGACGGCGCAGCGACTCCCCAAGCAGTCATTAGGGGACGCCAGCGAGCGCGTCGTCTTATACTGCAGCATATAGAGGCGCTTCGTTCTCCGCGTCATTGTCTCGCTTTCCAGCCGCCGAAGCGTCCATCTAATTGTTCCACGTTTTCAATTTCCTTGCGCGCTTTCTTCGCCTCCTCACCCCCCCCCCTCTCCCTAGGGTAATCGCTCGCGACTGACAAAACTTTCGCGCAGAGCTCGAGCACGCGGGCTTTCTTTCGAGTTTCAAGTCACTTCGCTCCACAAGAGTCCGTCTCAGCGAGCGCGTATCAGCCGATTGAGTGTCGCCAAAGTGCCGGGAACGTCGCCCAGGCCACGCCAGCGGTTCTGTTGTTGCTCAACGCCTCTTCGCGGTCTTTATGTCGGGCCACGGCAAAGAAAGGCCACGACAGAGGTAACGGTCGATGCAGGGAAAAAAATTTCAAAGAAATACGGCAGAGAGAGAGAGAGTGAGAGCAGTGCGGGCGACCGAAGGCTTCTCAGCTATGTAGCACGTCATTGACTTTCCGCGGCGACCTATAAGGTATTTCGAAATGCTTACGTCGCCGGAGTTCTAACGGCTCCAGCGTGGATGCGAGACTGGCCGTGCTACATCAGTGACGGAGAGCGAGCGCTGGATGGCGATCACTTATTGCAAAGAAAATCGGTGCTCCCTCTCAGTTTTCCCCTACCCACTTTATCATTATTGGTTCTTTTTTTTTTCTAGATGCGTGCCTTCAGATGTACCGCATGAGATGTTATGCGTTCTTTCTCCTATAGTTTAGCTGGGACTCCCGAAAGAGCTTTGAACAGTTTTCTCTGGCTTTCTTTCTTTTTTTTTTTCTTAAATAATGCTCTCCGTTCTTTTATCTTCACTAGGCCCTTACTTTCCCTAGACCTATTCGCTGTAAATTCTCTATAATCTTACGTTAGGATATCGGACAAACTTTTCACATCTTTGTAAATCTGGTTCAACGTCATCACCGTTCGGGAATTTGCCCGACGTGAGGCTGGTGTGAGCTCGATGAAGCCAAATTTGTGCATATGTCGATGGATACCTTCATCAAAATGTTTTCATTCGTTCATTCATTCATTCATTCATTCATTCATTCATTAGCGTCCCATGAAAGCCCAGCTACCGGAGTCAGACAAAAAAGAAAACGGCAAACATAGTAAAAAGCGAAAACATGTTTCGCAGCTAACGTGGAGCAGTTTTCATTGACTGCAGACTTGACTTTGTCTTTCCGTCGCACCAGTGAAGTGTGGAAGGTGATTTCGCTTGTCTCCGGTTCGTGAAATAACGCTAAATATATTGATGCGGCAGTAAGGAATAGTTGTGTCAATTCTGGGGAACTGAACAAGCATGCGCACATGCCATTGTCGCATCCACAGTGCCGAAGTTGTCTGTTTGGGCACATATACCCAGCGGCCCGTATACCCGTTGACCCAAGTTGGCTACTAGGCCAGACAGCAGCAAGTGGTGTATTCCGCTCCCTAACGCAGTCAGTGGTCATTGTTGTCCACTCGGCAAGACAGCAAACAGCCAGCGCATACCTATCGGACCGAGATATAGCGGACAACTTGGGTCACCATGGGTGTGTACTTGTCACAGTTTATTGCGCGAGATCGTCCAACCATCCAAAGTGGAATAAAGCTATCGTTTTAAAATCGAGCCCTTCGGTTCCCCTATAGTTTGCCCTCCCATCGCATATCGAGGGCATCGGATTTGGCGCCATGAGGCAGTATATATGCGAAGGATTGTTGGCCCTTGCCTGCTCCTAAGCTTACGTTGCCTGCTCCTAAGTACACGTTGCCGGCTCCTTCTTTCCTTTCCTCCTCTCTCTCTCTCCCTGTTATCTTTGTTTCCCCTTCCCCATTCCCCCGGTGTAGGGTAGCCAACCGGACGTTATTCTGGTTAACCTCCCTGCCTTCTACTTATCTCTTTCCCTCCTCCTCCTCCTAAGTTCACGTTGCCTGCTTCTAAGTTTACGTTGCCTGCTCTTTGAATTCTGTGGGTTTACGTGCCAAAACCACAATCTGACTATAGAAAACGCCGTATAGTAGGGGGACTCCAGGTTAATTTTGCCCACCTTTCTCGGAGTTTTTGAAAAGTGCACCCAATGCACGGTGTACACACAAGCGCTTCTGCATTTCGCTCCCGCCGAAATGGGGCTGCCGCAGCAGCCGGGAATCGGACCCGCGTCCTAGAAGCTCAGCAGCGCAACGCCATAGCCACCTCATACCGCGACGGGTCACGTGCTACGTGACGCCTGCACATGAAAGCACGTTCCGAATTCGCCGCCAGGGCCCTTAGACGGCGGTCTCTAACAGTCCCAGGACTAGATGTTTAGCACACATGCACAAATACCAAATAAAGTGTAAGGGAGGGCGACCGTTGGCAGTGTATAGTACCATCGTAAAGCACCGCACCAGTGATGCGCAAGTTGTGGATTCGACTCCCGCCTGCGGCTAGTCGTGCTTTCTCTCACCTTCATTTCCCTTCTCAACATCATTTCTTCATTTCAGTTACAAGAAATGAGCAAATTGAGCAGCCACGCTACCCCCTGCTTTTCCTGGCATCAGTGTGCACTTCACTGCATTTCATTAATTCCGCCCCCTTCTCCCCTGTGAGGCATCGTGCCAGTCGTTAGGGTCACGCAACATCGATAGTACGTAGCACTCCGAAAGTGATCGACCGGGGAATACTGAGCTGAAGTTTGGTGTACACGCAGCTCGCCACCACGAACGACTTCCTAATGCGGCGCGTGAAACAATTGCGTCCGTGTGGGCCAAGGCCGGCGAGGCTCTTTGTCTCAATGTGACGACGTATATGGCGACGCCACAAAGCGTGAAGCGCGCGGCCACGTTTATCGGCAGGCCTTCTCAATTTTCACTTTTGCTTAGGAGATGAAGAAACATACATATATAAATAAATGTCTCTCGGTGGCACGTGGCATAAGCTTGCCTGGAGTCATCAACAAGACGTTTTCTTTCTTTCTTTCTTTCTTTCTTTCTTTCTTTCTTTCTTTCTTTCTTTTGTGTGTGTAGTGCACGCGAAGATTCCTTGACCCTCGATGTCTTCTTATGCGTCAGCCCGGAGAAAAAAAAAAAGAAAGGCACTGCAAAGGCAGAGAAGCAAGACAAAAAAAAAAGAACAAAGAAGAAAGAGAGGCGGTGGTAAAACGGATGTATATGCGTGTCACGGACTTCTCCGCCATTGTTGCCGGACACTCTCTCGGCGGACACGACCGCGCTCACGTTCCGTCCATCTTCGTTTCCGTTTCTGCGCCTCGCCGCCATTTCTTACTCTTCTTGTTCATTTTTTTTTTTTGGCACACGCGCGGCTTTGCGAGATGCGGCTGTGACGTCACCCTTCCATCTCTCGCACTTTCTCGACGAGAAACCGAAGTAAGGGTCGTTCTTTTGCATAGTCTCTCGCAGTAATTACCAGAGACCGAAGCTTTTAAGCAATATGCATTTTTTTTTGCTAAGTCCTAATCGTGTCTACTTAACATGTAAGCACGAACTATGGTTTAGAAGCATTGCAGTTACACTTTTATTTGTGCCTATACATGCCTGTTTCGATGTTGGCGCCTATACTCGATTTTCAGAGCACGAAAATGCTTTTTTCTTGTCGTTTTTTTTTTTTCATATAACCTTATTGTGTTTATGGTGTTACCAACCCAATAGAAAACATAGGCTGAAGGTAGCCGTTCATTATCTCAAACACATTGCCGGTGTACCTGGTTGTTATTAACAGCTTTGCAGCAGACGAGAGCATCGCTGTGAGAAGGGCTGAAACTGCGCTACGCGCCGATACACTTGAAGGTGACTTTGCGTATTCGTGCGCTCACTACACGCTTTTATCTGACGTCATCGAGAAACTTGAACGCTCGGGCGCAACTCTGACCCGGAACGCGGGGCTAATTTTGGACATTTAGGAAAGGTTCGCCTCGTTTCCCAATGGACCTGTGGTTGATAGAGTTAGTGCGAAACTTCTATCTTCCTCGAACAGAAATACCGGGTTTTTTTTCTTTTTTCGGTTCTGAAAGAACTGTCGGATATTCTGACCGGCGAACATTCAGGAATTTGCGCAGCTCGTTGGATCATCGAACGTTCCCAAGTGCAAATATATATGCCCCTAACTTAGATTGATACTGGGCCTTCCGTCTTTTTCTGCACACAAGCCCAATACTTAGCGAGAAAAAAAAAAAAGAAGACTGAACACGATACCTCAAAATCTTGAGACGGCGTTTGTTTGCCACTGCTTTCACAACTTTTTCTCGTGTGCGTCTAGTCGCGCTAAATTTCAGATAAATCTTGAAAGCTACACGCAACTTGCCTCTTTCCGTTTTTACCGAGAAAAATAAAGTGAATTGCACTAAACAGGGGGTTCAGTGGGCCGTGTTCCTTAGAAAAAAAAAAACCGTAACTTATCCTCAGATATACACAGCGAAAGTTCTTATTAATTGAGCCCATACGTGCCTAAAGGACTGTATTTGGGGCCTACAATATGGCCCTGAATGATAGCCTGTAGTGCCTCTTATTGGTACCTAAAACAACATTTCGTAGTGCCTAAACACCCGACCTGTAGTAATTACTATAGACCTTGCGCGCCGCTTATCCGAATCGGACATGCAGCGCCAGTGCGCAGAGTGCCGGCGATAAATCGGTAGGAATGCAGGTTTTTTGCGCGCAAGACGAGGACGAAGAAGAGGCCGAGGCACACGAGCACAGACTTACAACACTGTTTTATTTCGAAGAAAGTGACCACATATATAACACAATCCGTGACACATCAGGTGTGCGCCGCCTGCAGGAAATCCCTATCTCTACGCAAGATTCCTATCTCCGCACAAAGGTGTCACCACACCTGTCGATCAATTCCGCTTCGATGATTTCTCGGGTTAACTGATTACGATTTCTTCGCTGACAACTCGTATTGTCTCGGCCTCTTCTTCGTCTTGTGCGCAAAAAAGCTGCATCCATGTCCTACCAACACGTCCAAACAGTCACCTTAGAGAAATCGGTGTTCCCTGCTCACCGCCTAGCAGAAGTAAGAACGACCACCATGGCGGCACGAACCTGTGCACGCAGTGAAAGAAAAAAGAAAAGGAAAATCAACTTAGGTTTACTGTTGCGTGTAGAATATAAGAAATTGCTATAAGAACACCACTTGGAATCTGGTGAAAGTAAAATCTCATCGTCTTTTTTTTTTTTTTTTTTTTTCTGGAAGTCATGGGAAGCTCATTGGAGCAGTCCGGCGAGCGCAAGGAAAACAAAGACGTCTTTTCTTCGCGCGCTTCCTTCTGTTTGCTGTTTTAAGGTGTTGACGGGACGTGGTCGTGTCCCTTTGTTTTCGTTTTATTATTGTTGGTGAACGTACAACGTATCGGAACTCGAGCCACTATACCAAGAATGCTGCGCCGAGCAAAAAAAAAAAAAGCGGATAGCAAAGTTTGCACGCACCCGCCTTCGTTGACGGCCTGATCTGACAGGCGCGAGCTCGCTTTCAAGCTGGGCCAGCATTCACAAAATTTTTTTGTGAATTGAATTCGTAAGAGAAAAGTTACAGCCGATCCTGATGCCCAACATCTTGTTACCGACGCCGACTGTCCATTGGCAAAGAGCCCGCGTACGAACGAAAAGATTGTGAATTCGGGTCCCAAAGGCTATATGCATTCTACACAACGGGAAGTTTATTGACACATACCATAAGGCTCACCAATACTCTGGTGTGTAGGAATCACACGATTACTTAATATAAGATCGTTATACGTTTACAATGAGCTAAAAAATATAAGCTTTTTTGTGTCTCTTGCCACACAATAAAGGTTTTGAAATAATGCACTCTAAATACATGCTGACAAGGAAATTTATTCACCCGTAGGCACGCTTACAACTGTGGTATGAACGAAAAGTATAATATAAAGTACAGCACATGTAATACATCATACTTGATGTAAACAAAACAGATTAACAAATGAAATGTTAAATGGTGTCTACTTGACACTGGCTTTGCCACACACAACAACAACAACAACAAAACTCATTACAGCGTCCACGCAAAATCATTATTGTCAGCCTCGAATTTATGAAAGGTACCCGGGGCACATACAGATACAGTCTGAACTCAGGCAACAGAATTGAGCATTATTCTGGATGTAGAAAGACTTTGCCTCGGGAGACAGTTATGTACCGCGTAGACCGGCGGCGAAGAAACTCGGCTTCACCGAGTTTGAACAACTGTTCTTCAAGATGACCCCATACTATCACCCGTAGTTTTCGCATTCTGGGGTACATTGCTCTATTTGACTGCCGAGATCGTTCTGCGATGTTGCGGAAGCACCACAAAACGTAGCTAGCGCTGTAGTAGACGAGACTCGCAAACCGATCTCGGCGCTGTGGTGGCCGCACGATGGATATTTCGAACATTCTTGCAACTAGCTTCCAGAAGGTGCGTGCTACAAGGCAGTCCTTTACTACATGCGCGTTGGTCTCTGTTTGTGTGCAATATATGCATTTATCATTCGCTACCATATGCCAGCATTCAAGCCTGTCTCTTGTAGGTAGAATGCCCCACTGATATTGCCAATGAAAATCCTTCACTTGAGAGGGCAAATCAGGTGAAAGCACGGCTGTCCATGTTTGTGTAGTAGCTGTCCGTGGAGGTACAGCTGTCTCACACAACATTTCACAAAGCCTGGAAACTGGTGTCGCACGCCACTTTGTAATTCTTAGTTGTACAAGCTGGCTTTGCAAGCGCGCAGCCGCCGCATACTGCGGTGCTGGCGTTACTGCCGTCGGTAGTAAGTTGCCTGTACTGTGCGGCATAAGCGTTCAACGGTAATGGCCCAGCCAATAAAGGAGCAGTGGCCTACCAGGGTACTCATCATCATCAAGTAGGTCACATGTCCTCTTAGTGCACAACAGTCTACCGAATTTTACTATGCACGGCAAGCTCCATCCTCCGCTGGATTTTGGCAGACGCAAGAATTGCTGCGCTACGTATTGCGACTTGTTTAGCCAGAACCATGAGAAAATAAGTGAGTTTACTACTCGTACTGTTGGTGACGGCGGGAGAGCTACCCTTGCAGCAAACCACAGTTTACTGCACAACACGTTCTTGATGAAGAAAGCCCTTTCTGCCAGCGGCAGTGGCGACGCCGTCACTGCTTCCGACTGTTCTTTAATGGAACTGACAATGTCTCGCCACGTGTGAGGTGAAACACCACTGGTACAAAATTTGATATCTAGTATTTGCATATGCTCGCTCTGTTTAATGTCCCCTGGTAGCGTTATTTCGGCGCGACCTAAATTTAATGCTTCACATTTTCTCATATTTATTTTGCCCCCTGACATTGAAGCATATTGATTATAAATACGAAATACCTCTACAAGACTGTCCCCATCCCGTAAAAATAAAGTGATGTCATCCGCATACGCTGATACTTTTATGCACCCGGTTCCCGGCATAGGAAGACCTCTTACGAGCGGGCTCTCGCTAAACCGCCTTAAGAACGGGTCAATCGCAAGCACAAACAATATGGGTGACAAAGTACAACCCTGCCGCAGTCCCCTTGTCACATCAAATCTAGGTGTTAAAATGCTGTTAAGCAGTAGCTCAGCTGTTGTTCGCGAATACAACATCCGCAGGAAGTCTACCAACTCTTCAGGGAAGTTATAGCATTGTAAAACCTCAAATCAGTACTGGTGTTCTAAGCGGTCGAACGCTTTGGCTTTATCCGAACTTGGTCCAAGGAATGAATGTTTCAATCGAAATTGGTTGCAGTCGACGCTGGTTCCGGAAGCCAGGCGATTTCACAAGGTGCACCGTGGGGCACGGGTAGCCAGGAGTCCCTTGCACGAAACAGCACACACTGCTAAGCGAGGAACGCCCTCGAAACCTCTTACAACAACGCAGAAGCACTCTACCCGTAAACCTATATTCCTAGTTTCCACAGTTTGTTTGCTTGTAAGCACACCAATCGGATAGAGAGAGAGAGAGAGAGTGCCGCGAAGAAAGCTGAATCCGATGTGTCCGTGCCGCACCACGCCACGGGCGCGGAGCCGAAAGGAGGAATCTCCCGTTTCTCCTCGAGCGATGGCGTCATTCGGTCAGATTGACAAAACTGCTACGGTAGCCAAAGAAATCGAATTGCATTCTGGGGTTTTACGTGCCAAAACCACGATTTGATTACGAGGCACGCCGTAATGGGGAGGCTTCCGGATTAGTTTTGACCGCCAGGAGATCTTTAACGTGCGCCCAATGCATGGGGCACGGGTGGTTTTGCACCCCCCCCCCCCCCCCCCCCCCCCCTAGAAATGCAGCCGCCACGGCCGGGAGCCAAAGAAATCTATTCGCTTCGATAACATGTGCGGACTTATGAATCTCGTCCTAATGCACCAGTTGATGTTCGCCTCGATGTCAGTGAGGGACACTTGAAGATATTGTGGATGTCGCGAAGTCACATTACAGTAGGCAAGCCAGTGACGCTGATTGCAATGGGGTTAACTGTTTATTAAGATAGAATATGCAAGCGATAGAATGGAAAGTATTTACACGGACATCACACTACAAGTCCAAGGTCAGAATCTTGGTCTTCTTTCTTAGCCAAATCTCCACCGAATCCCTCCAACGGCCCCGCACGTACCTAAAAACATCCCCAGCAACCCCCTCGCCCCATCGTTCGTCCAATCACACTGCGGTGCGCGCCGTGTGCACACAACGGGGCTCCAAGGTGACACTATCGGGAGTTCCAATGCGTCCAGGCCGTTGCCACAAATCTTTGAAGTGCAACGAGTCCCCTTTTGTCTCACAACCTCGCATAAGACACACTTCCCCGAAGAAAGCACTTCCACGCTCCGTTGGGGCATCTGGACAGTTTGCGAATGACTCGGCATAGTGCGGTTCAGTGACGAGGGGCTGACTTCAAGGCCAGGGCACTGCTTCCGCGAACCGACTGGCGGAAGCCTGACACACAGTCACCCCGCCTACGCGCTCTTCGTAGACCGCGGGGCCCCCCACCCCCGATGGATATAAATCGCCGCCGTCTTGGTGTCGAACCACGCGTCTCCTTTGACCACCCCGCGCGACCCTTGCATGCAGCCGTCCGCACAAACAATGCCGAACTCCACTGCACCGTTACGCTTGAATGTTGTCGTCGCATTCTCGGAGCTCATCATAGGTCATCAGACATCACTTCTGCAACTTTCGTTGTCACGAAGCACTTAATGACGTAGGTTTGGAGCGTGGCTCTGTTTACGGCACAGTAAAGAAAGTCTTTTGGCACACTAAGCATGCAACAATTTTGGATATGGAAACTGATGGTGTAGCTTTCCTTGCTATGTTAATAGCGAACATAATTTTAAAGAAAGTCTACGCTATGAAAGAGATTATTAGTCCCTGGTAGAGTAACTTCGCATTCCTCAAAGCTACTGAAGAAATATCTACCTAGAACCTGCTTGTCGCGGATGGCCAATCAGCAGAGTTTTGTCGGTCCTGGATATCTGGCACAGCGACGTGCAGTGCTCGCAGTTTAACAGTAAATGTGCACATATTCTTTAAAGGACTCGGACACTACTTTGGTAACGTGTCATGTATACAATCCTTCGTTTCTTGTACATGTTATTGTCCTCGTGCCATTTTGCCGTGATTGCGACTCGGCGTTCGTATCGTCCCTTGTCCAAATAAACTTTTTCTAAACAAACGTGCTCGTTTTTCTTTTTTTCTGTTGGTTCAATTGAGAAGTTGCGTACAGTATACAGCGGCTGCACCTTAAAACATTTCTGTTGAAGACGAAATGCGGCATAGCTTTAGGGCGCGGACGGTCAGTTTATAACGGTTTCGCGAAAAAACAATATTGCCACATTCCGGAACAGCCGCCATGTTTGCTTCCTGATTGGCTGAGAGGCTGTCGCTCGCGTTACATCACACAACGTCAGTCTCTGGCAGTGTCAGTTTGACGCTGCGTGACGTAGCAATAAGCAGTCACGCGTGGCAGTTCGCCTCGAAGGGACGCAAAAGAAAGGCGCGGACAAAGCCACCGTGAAGGAAGTTTAACGTTACGGAATAACTGGGAATGGGGGAAGGGGGGGGTGGAAGGTGTGAGGGCACGAACGTGAAGACGACACAGCACGTTGTGTTACGGTTTCGTCGCATTGCGTTCCGGCTTGCCGGACTAAACAGACCACTCGTGTTGGGCGAGAGCCTGCTGCTAACTATACGCCAGGTCGTGGGTTCTATTCGAGGCCACGTTAGCCTCATTCCGAGAACGCACGATGCAAAAAGAATGACAGCGTCAGGAAATTTATGCGAACGTTTCAGAAGTTATTCAGGAGCCATCCAACACATAGAGTTTCTCACTATAACACCTAGAGGGAAATCTGGCGCCACCGTCTATGGGAGTTTCCTAAGGGGTGCTGTGCCCTCATGGGAATGACGGTATATGTGTCTGCGAGGCTTGTGTTGACTGGTGTTGTAAGAGGCTTTGTCTAAAACGTGGGTATGGCTACACAAATAACGCGTGCTTAAAGTAAAATTTTTATGGAATGTTTCCATTCACGCGTATTATATCTTTACTCACCTACAATGCATGACCAAGCGAAGAAAAGCAAGAACAGACGACAAACTGTTTCAACGCGAGCGCGAATCTTGTCGTCTGTCCTCCAACTTTAGCGGCCCGCTGATACTTTTTATGTACCACATAATTATACATGTAATAACAAGTTCTCATAGTTAAACAAAACATGTTTTTGTGTAATAATAAAGCTAAAACAGCTTTTTACGTGCTGTTTTAGTAGAAAATGAATCATTGTGACAGACTGAACGGTGCTTGCCAGGCGCGTCTTCAAGGTGTCCTGGCTCTCCGAGAACGGTGCCAATCCGAAGTCAAAATATACCGGCATTCCCATGCATACCACAGCGGAGCAGCGCCAGATTTTCCTCTAGGTAATATGGTGAGGAACTCTATGATCCACCACGAGCGAAACCCCTGGATCTTCTAAAAGTAGCGAAAGGCTTTGATCTGGCCGCTGCGAGCTACGTCATGCTACGCGATTGGCAGATAACTTCAGCGCGCCCCCTGGTTTGGGCCAGGAGCAGCTGTTGTGCGCGCGCATCGTTTTCCGTTCTCAACCGGCGCCCACGTCCACGCCTGGACGTGCCCTTTGATTCTGATACGGCTTTGCTATGACGATAACTGCTCTGGCTGTTGCCGGGTTCCGCTCCGTTTGTAAACGCCGACAGGACGCCGAACTCCCTGATTTGTCGCCTAATGTCACACAGCTGCTTAATGTATACGCGGCTTGTAGCGCTCGCGCAAAGAAATGTTTTTCTTTTTTTTAAGCGCAAGCATTTCTATGCCTACCCAACGAGGAAACCTGTCTGTCACGCAAGACGAATCATTATAAAGATGTATAAACATTGTTACATGTACATGTATGTTACGTGTATACATGTTACATCTATAAACAATGTATAAAACATTGTTTCTACAAAGGCTTTGTTGAAATATTTGGTGCTGTTGGAAATAAAAGCCATCTCTAGAACCACATGTAGAGCCGACTTGGTGCAATGTAGACGTCAGGAAAAATTCGCAGTTCCTCCTAAGAGAGAAGCACCGATTGCGATAGCAAATTAGTAGATAGCTGTACGAAGTAAGCATAGTGATCGCATCGGTCGTATAAACTTGTAAACATTCACGTACTAAATTAACAATGATAGAATATGGAAGCGCGACTCAACGAGGACGTAGAAAGAAACAGACACGCAGAGACAGAGCTGTCTTTGTGTCTGCTTCTTTCTAAGTCCTTGTTCAGTCGCGCTTACACATTCTATCATGGATTCAAACCAACTAGCCCGCCAACGTGTTTTAACTAAATTAACTAGAACGGTGTCACGCGCGCAAAGGTAAACATGAGCACAGGTCGCTCGATGAGTGCGGAAACTCGCTGTCAGAATTTTTGAGTGAGGAGTCGTGGCAGTAGCAAGCGAATTGACCTTCATGCATCTCTCGCTTCAACGCGAACTAAACGTCGAAAGCACAGCGCATACGAATCTACCGGCACTACACGCACTCTGCTAACATCGCAGATCGCTTTGAAGATGAGGCCCGCGCGGGCGTGCACTTTGACCATGTCGCAGATCGCTTTCAAGACACACGAGCGCTGGCAACGCGTCCTTATGGCGTCCACCAAAGGCGTCTACTATGGCGTCCGCGATTCGCGCGGCCAACGCCGTAGTAGACGCTGCGGTTGTCTCCACTCTGTGCGGAGCGGCGGGCGAGGAGGACATCGAGGTGCCCTAGCAGCCGCCGGAGAAGAACGCCCCTCCTCCCTCGCCTGACCCCTTGCCTCTCGCGCGACAGGAGAGGGCGCGCATCGGGGCCGCGTTCCTCGCTCGCGCTCGCGACATTGAACTGCTTTCGCCGGCTCACCCTCGCAAGCTTTCGCTCATACGGAACCTCACGGCGACGTCGACGGCAGAAATGCGCCTGGAGTGCCCATATAATTGCTATAGCAATCGAATTCCGATATTGCGAAAATTTAATGTCAAACACGTTAGTTACATCCCCGTTGCGTTTCGGTGGGCGCCGGATGCGCCTTCCGTTGTGGCATTCCTTCACCGACCAGAATGCCACTGATCATCTTATGAGTGCTCATGCGCTTCACGTTGCGCAACACAGACAGATAAGCAACCAATGACTTGATAAGAATGATAAGGTGTGAAGATGGGTTATATGGGTCTCATCACGGCTGATAGTGGTTCGACGCGGATCGATAAGGTGCTAAGAGCGAAAAGGGCTTGTAATGGTCGGATCAATTCTGATAATATTAATAAGCACTGACAATGGTTGATAAGGGTCGCATCAAGTCCGATAAGGACCGATAAGAGTTGATAAGGGTCGGATACGTCCGATAAGGTTGGTAAGCGTTGATAAGGATTGGATCAGTTGCTTTAAATTTGATAAGGGTTGATAAGGACCCAGTCCGATAAGGTTGATAACGATTGACAAGGGTTGACAAGCTTTATATTGTCCGGATCAAGTTCCATGACATTGATAATGACACCGGGCTGCATGGAGATGAGCTAGTAGCACAATGCTTGCGGATACATAGACAACTCCCAGAGGAGTTTCTGCATAAATTTCTTAGCCCAAACCAGTAGGAGCTGCCGGCAGTTGTCGCTACTATTGGAATAAGCAGGGGTACCACCCACGAGGCCGTTTGTTGCCCCCCTACAACTTCCTGACGTTAAAGTGACAGCACAGAGAAGCGCTAAATCAATGTAAACCAACCAACTGCTAATTTAAAACTCGATTTTTGTTGATTTCATAGCAATAGGTTGATCACTAAAAAGGGAAAATTTTGCTACTTGTCGCAACGGCACTGCTTCTTGAAAAGCGTATACTTTCTAGGCTTGAATTACTGGAAGAACTCAGACGCTAATGTGGTGGTATTAATGTGGTAGTATTCTGAACATTGTAGAATTCCTCCATAATGTCGAATTCTGTAATGGCACCATTTTGAGCCAATAAGAGAGGCCGTAGCAAGCCTTTGGGCCAATCAGAGCTGACAATAAGATGGCGGAATTCGACAATAGCACTCCGGTATATGGTAAGTCAAAAATAGTATGGATGGTACTTTTGATTTTATCTTAAACTACGTGCCGTACTGGCTTCAAGCGGTTTTGTCGCTTTGCAAATGGGTGCTTTCCAACAAAATAATGAATTATACATGCAAGCATTAACAGCGATTTGCATTCGCGCGCAGAAACTTCTCCTTCCTGTGTGTAGAAATGTACACGACTCTTTGAAAGTTTAGAAACAAAGCTTAAAATATATGACGTCACAAGGACGTCTGAAGCCGAAAGCATGAAGAGTAGACAAACCTGCGTACTAAGAATCATTCCCACTGTAGCTCAGCGATCACAGCACCAGATTTCATTATAGTAATTTCTGTAGGAAACTTTAGGCAGGGAAGCACTGTATGTGTTTATAAGGTTCGAAGGGCTGAAGCTTTAGATAGATAGATAGATAGATAGATAGATAGATAGATAGATAGATAGATAGATAGATAGATAGATAGATAGATAGATAGATAGATAGATAGATAGATAGATAGATAGATAGATAGATAGATAGATAGATAGATAGATATCAGTAAGCGAGGTTGGAAGCATGTGCTTCTATCTGCTTCATTACACTTCTATATGGTTTAAACTACAGCGGCGCCCGATACTATAAAATATGTAGATCAACCTGAAAAAAAAATACCAGAGACAAATCGGAGATGACATAACGACACACAAGTTGGTTGAAAAATAAAAAAACGATATGTACATAGAAAATTGATTAGACTGAAAAAGATAAAATAAAGTTCGAGATTGGATACGCGCTGTCCATTCTTTGAAGCTAGGTTGCGCGGAACAAGAAAACAAAATTTCCACACTGCCCATAATGTCCTCCTCGCAATGTAAGGAGAAGGTCGCGGCCAAAGAATACATATATCCGTATGTATATACCCTAGTATACTCTGTAATAAAGATACTTCTACGCTCGGCCGCCTTACAACGGACTCCACAGCTGTCCGTTGTGTGGGAAGGAAGGGTCGGGCGGTGAGGATGGGGCTGCTCCTGCCTCCTCCGCACGCCGCTACGCGGCGTGGACGGCAGTTGCGAAGAATAGCGGTGGGCGTCGCCGTCCCGTAATGCGCGCGCGCGCCGCGAGTGTCGTCGCCTTCGGCCAACTTCCGCATATCGCTGCAGCCCCGATGTACCGCGCTTTCCGCTGTATAACCCTCGCTTCGTCTTACTTCGCGAGGTGGCAGTGGCGGTGGCGTGAAATGCGCCAAGTTAAAATATTCGGACAAGGATTACACGTGTGATCGTGGAGACATGAAGTGATCAGCAGTGCATGGTCGTATCGACAGTTATGTTCAGCAGTAAAGATTAGTTAGTAACCCCGACGAAGATGGCCCCTTTGTCGAAAACAAATAGCCCCAATCCGATCGAGGCATCTCTTGGTTCATCGACTGTTGATCGAGTTACTACGTTACCGTCTTCTAGGAGAATGCAACGGTACGACAATATGACAGCGCGTCTTCGCCCACTTCTTATGTTTGTTTAAATCCACGTACAAGTATTCGTTATAACGAACTTTGAAACAAGGCACAATGCCTAATAACGAAACAGCAGACGACGCTCACAAGCATTGAATACTAACCGTTATGTTTATTCGTAATGAAAACCTACCAATAAAGATTGATTGTATGACAATTAACGCGAGCATCGTCATGTACGATAGAAGGAGAAAAATTCACAAATTACACTCAAGATATGTCAGCTCGACCCAAATTAGCACTCTCCTGATGTTCCCTACCCTAAGATATGGAGTTCTTTCCCACTGAACATTAAGAATGGGGTCCACTTTATAAGCTTTGGCAAACAGCAATGTTTGCGCCGGTAGAATGCAATGATTGTGCACTCTTAAAGGATAGCGTTAAGCTGCCAATCGTGTCTTGGCAATGCCTGCCGTAAGCCAACCCATTTTCTTTACCTCATGTTTTTTTTTTCTTCTCTTTAACGCGCATTAAAACGTACGTACAAGAGAGTTCTTAAATTCCACACTACTTGGATAAGTACTCGGATACGCAACTTACCCGGATACGCGCGAACTGCGAAGCAGAACGCAAAAAAAAAAGTGCTAGTTTGGGCTGGCTGTTAAGCGTTATAAAGCTAAACTGACTGACGTGACATATAGGACAGGGCAAACGGAGTGATGAACGGAATGAAAATTATCGCTTCGCCCACTTGCCCCGTCCTTTGCTCGGTTTCTCCATTTACCGAAGTGGAAGCCACTAGAATATCTTTATTATTATTATTCACCACGGGGGGGGGGGGGGGGGGAGGGGGGGGGGTAATTGCCGCGGTAATTGCCATAATGTGGGAATAAAACTACATGCGCACTCTTTAAAAAATTTACACCCTTTGGGGCTTATCTTGTTTCCCACAACGACAATAGTCTTGTGTCTTGCCCGCGTTTCCTTTCTTTAACGCTGCGAGCCCCGGCACTTCCCAGTCACGAATGGTTTGCGCGTTATCAGTGTGACACAGCATTCTCGACAGGAAAGTAGCGAGTGCCGAGTTTTCAAGAAAGGAAACCTAAGCAAGACAGATGACGATTATCGTTGTGGGACAAATATACAGCCCAAAATGTGCAACCGTTTTAAGAGTGTAAACCTGGAGGCTCGCGTTTTACGCAGATATTGAAACAGTTACTTACGAAATGCACTCTCCTCGAGCCACCGTTCATAGCCTTTTGTCAGCCAGTACTCAACTTCGCATAACCCAATTACACTTGCGCGAACTGTCTTTGTTCCAGGGCACGTTCGATGTAGATGGCGGGCATCCGCTGAAGACGGAGCAGCGATGCGCTCCACACACGGCACACTCTTAAAGAAAGAGAGTTTACGCCCTTTAGGGCTTATGTTGTCGCCAAACGATATTAGTCATCGGTCTTGCTTCCGTTTCCTCCCTTGAAAGCTCTGCGCTCGCTTTTTTTTTCCCGTCAAGAATGCAATGTCACGCTGATAAAGTGCTCGCTCTTCGTGCCCTGGAAGTACACCGTTCGCGAAGCGTTCAAGAAAGGAAAGGCGCGCAAGCTAGATTACGATTACTGTTTGGAAACGAGTTGAGTTTCAAAGGGTGCAAACTTTTCTCGGAGCGATGGGCATTGTCTTCGTACGATCGACCCTATGGTGCAGCCACAAGCCTTGTGACGGTACACATGAGAACGCGGCAAGTCGTGCTTACGCAAGGTGCACCGCATAGCGGAAGACACGGCAGTACCCGTTCTCCTCGGCGCTCGGCCCCACGCCTTCGCAACACTGCTCTCGCATAGGCGCGAGCCGTCATCTTCGCTTTCGGTCAGCGGCGGGCCAGTCTGACCCGGCCGCGAAGAACGGAGCGCCGCTGCCCCGGCTCGTCATCGTGGGACGCGTCAAGGCAGAGGCGACCCCGGAGGCTCGCGGACCCGAAAATTGAGTGCGCGCGCACGACCGCTCCACGCCACGCTCCGGGGAAACACCCGCCCCATTCCGCGCGGCGTGCCGTGACGTAGAGAGACGGATACGTATACCAGTTCATACTTGGCGCTTTGACGTGTTGTGGGGCCGCCTCCGCCTGAGCGATCCACGACGGAAATTTGAGACGTCGGTGAAAACCTACGAGTGCAGTGGCACTCTTCGTTCGACTGTTGGAACAGAATTTGTATGGTGGATCCAAAACGAGTGAAAGGCTCGCAGCGAGATGGAGGCTTGACGTGATTGACAGTCGTAGAACGAGGAATGTCGCTGGAGCCAACGTGTCGACAAGTGGGCTTGGGCAGTTGTTGCCCCGACGAAGAATACGTCGAAACGTTGGCTTCAGCGACATTCCTTATTCCACAACTGTCAATCAGAATTCGTATAGGCACGTAAGCTAATTCCCCTTCCTTCATTTCTGTGACGTCTCGACAGAGACGAGCTTCTTTCAGTGTTGGCGTCTCTCAAGGATTTGTAGAGGCGCAGTGCGATGTTGTTGGCAGAGCTTCTTAGAGTGTCAATATTGACAAAAAAAAATGTTTTTTTGAGCTGTATTAGTAAATTATCGTGCTACAATACCGATAAAGCCAGCCTCACGCGAGAAGAGGATAGGTAATCCAAAGAAGCAGTAAAAAACGCAATGCAGGTGGCGACGCCTTCTTGAAGTTTCCGCACCAGTTCACCGTGACGTCACGGATTCTGACGGCGCCCTGCTAGAGCCTACTTAATTTTCTATCGGTAAAGATGGGCTACAGTGGTATACTAAAAGAGCCGTAGACAGCGCTTAATTAGCAAGTTCCAAGAACTTCAATTCAGCCGCATTTTTTTTTTAAGTAGAAAGCTTGACTCTTACCCCCGTATTGAGAAATGCAACTTAAGTTGAAGCCCGTGCTTGACTTTATCCGAGTGACGCCTATCGGGAACGCGCCGAAGGAAACGCAGTGAGGGTCTTTGGGCACGTTAACGCCAGGCGTCATCTAAATCAAGTCAAGCATGTGCTTCGACTTAAGTTGCATTTCTGCATACGGGGGTTAGTATTGTCTCTTGCTTTCGGCAGCTCGGGGCGTAACGGAATGGTTCGGGTGGACTTCGAATGGAAAATTGAGTGCAGGTGTGCGAATATTAGAAGTTTCGAATACGAATCGAACAGTCTTTGCTATTAGATTAGTGTGCGTAGTATACGTGTTTGTGCCACGGATGTTATACATTTAAACTTGTTTGTGCGCAGGTTGGTTCGCCATAATCTCTGAGGACGGCCACACGGCGGGCTACTTCAGCTGCCTGGAGCAGGTGGCGCTGGCGCAGGTGTCGCACTTCCTGGCCAGGGAGCCTCTGCAGGGTTACCGGCTGCTGGGCCACAGCCACGAGACCGGCAGGGCCGAGTACAGCCGCACCGTGGTGCGTATTGCACGCTCGGCTGTTGTTGAGGTTTTCTGTAGCTTGTCCGTATAGCGAGTTACCCCTTTACGGTATACCCGGATTACTGTAGAGACGTGGGCAGCAGTGGCTACGCTGGTAGCGACATCTCGTGGCGAGTTGTCCAACCTGAACCCGTTATGAATGATTTTGTTGCGTGGGTGTTCTCGTGTTCTCTGGCGCCGTTCGCCGCTATATAATGAACCAACTAGCACAACTCACCGAAGTAAAACACACACACACATACAAGCACAATGTATGCTATCATATCATGTCGACTCTTTACACCAGCAGCTAACTATAAAATACGTTTGAAATCCAAACTAGACGAAGTTGGCTTCTAGAAACATGGAGGCTTGAAGCTGAATAACAATGGTCACAAGATATGTCGATGGTTTCAACGGAGTCCCTTGTTGTTCGCCGACTGTTATTCACTAGAATAAGGTTAGTCGCTGTTCGATTGAAACATTTATTATAATGGATGACCTGGCTCTCTGTCCTCTACGTGAAACTCTGAGCCATAGGATGACGCCACCAACTCAGCCGCTCACGCGAACGTATCCGGTATTCCGTAAAGTGCAATAAAAGAAAGTTCTCTATTGCTGCTACCTGAGAGCATTGAAAGTCGCTGGATAGCTTTAGCCTACCCGTGTAACCTACACTCTAAAACAAAATTACACCCTTTGGGTTGTATCTTGCCACACAAAAATAAACGTCATCTGTCTTGTCCGCATTTACTTTCTTTAACGCTGCGAGCCCGGTACTTCCCAGTAACGAACGGCATGCGCGCTATCAGCATGACATAGCATTCCCGACAGGAAAGTAGCGGGCTCGGCGTTTTCAAGGAAACGCAAGCAAGGCAGATGACGATTATTGCTGTGTGGCAGATATACACCCCAAAGGGTGTAACTTTGGAACGTCTAAGAGTGTATTACGACTTACGGAAGACCGCGGTTTACCGGACACGTAGGTGCGACACGCCGCGTTGGTGGCGCCTTCTTGTGGCGCATTACTTAACCGGAGAGGACCACAACGCTACCATATTCAACTTAGATTGTAAAGCGTCGACAGCGGCCGCTATATCCTTCCACGCGTGGTTTTAATTCTTTTCGTACGACGAGAACACCTACACAACGCAGAGACGTTTATAACCCGTTGTGGCTTGACAAGGCGTTCAAGGCTGTGGCGACCAGCATTCTTGCTGCAGTCGAATTAGAGAATTTTAGCGCGTCCGGTATTCCGTCAAGCGCGGTCGGTTTGCCGGTTGAGCGGGCGCGTAAACGTGAGCGGCCAGATTGGTGGCGCCAGCTGATGGTGCAAAGCTGAACCACAGAAACACAGAGCTAATTATTATATTCTGCTTAGCGGCTGGTGTAAATTTTCGACAGCGGCGTAACCGTGTTCACAATTACGCCGCTACCGCAAGTTTGCACTAGCAGCGAAGCAGAATACAGTAGGTCACTGCAATTTTAGCACTGTGTTTGTCTGGTTGAGCTCTACGCCACCAGGCGGGTGCACCGCTCCGGCCGCTCAGGTTTACGCACCCGCCGATCCGGCAATCCGCCCAAACCATCCCCGTTTGCCGGAATAGCGGACAAGCTAAAAGTCCCTATCTCAAGTAATCCGGTATTCCGTGAACGGTATGCACACAAGAACACGATAAAACTAGTTTTCTCTTTCTGTGGTATACCCCGTCTGCCTCTTTTTGGTCGATCGTTCCGATAAACTACACAGAAGTCTCTTTGGTAGGTGTCTATACTTCAGGTCTGAAACGCATTTGTTACAGCGGTTTAGAAAGACGCGTTTCCGCCATCCTCCAGCGAATTCCGCCTCTGTCTTCGATTCCGACTAAGATCACTTTTGCTTTTCTTTACGTTCGCGCAGGTTCTCCCTGGCCAGGTGCTGGGCTTCCTGGGCGTGTACGAAGACGTCAACATCCGGGCCACGTGCGTCGGCATGCTGCGCCCCGCGCCGGCCGAGTGCCGCTACGCGAAGTGCTGCCACGGGGCCACGGGCGACGTGGTCTTCGTGCCGCTCGCCTCGCGCGGCAAATTCTACTCGGTGGCGCGCCGGTCGTCCCGCTCGCCGAACCACGTGTTCCCGCTGGCGCAGCTGCTGCGCTTCGCCAGGGTGCCGCTCACCGTGCGCCTCGTGTGCGGCCCGCTGCTGCGCACGCCCACGGGATTCACCGGAATCCTCAGGCTGGAGCACGTGCAGGTGCGGTGCGCGCCACAGCTGCGATTTCTTCGGCGAGACAGCGTGGACGCTGTCGACGTGTGTTCGCGTCTGGAGCGTGGAGAAAGTAAAAAAAAGGCCTAGGAGGGAGCATTGCACAAACGCGATTGGCGAAGCCAAACGAGTCGGCCCAGCACGTGATCCTCGCGCGAGAAAGCGTGTTAGGTTAGGTGCTCCCGCTAGTGCAGGTAGGGACATAGCCCGCTGGAATAGGGGCCGAAGTACATATTGATTGAAAGTTACCGGAAACCAAACACACTCGGTCAGTAAGCACACTCTCAGGAGGTCACGTGTTGGCCCGACTTTTCGAACGAAAAAATAAGGAAGGGAATGGCTTAGCGGAGAGTTGGCTTGCCAAGGCTGACTGCGTGACGCAATGCTTCCACCTAGTTCATTTCCATCCACCATTGTCTCGAGCCAGTCAGAGAGGTTGCAAGCGCCGTTAACCATACTTGACGGCAGGTGTTATTCTGGACGCCGTCAAATTCGCCACGTTGCCTTCTCTGATTGGCTCACAGGGCTGCTGCGGCGTCCCTTATTGGCTCAAAACGCCAACATGGTGGAGTTGGGCAGTGTCTAGAACAACACTCTTGGACACTGGCGATGTTTTTTTTTTGTCACACTGTGCACTCCTCTCTATATTCTCCCAGCGCTCCGGGGCCAGGGCCTATTTCTCATGAGCCCTCCTTCACACTTTTTATAACTAGGCTTAATAATTGTCAGGTGACGCTTCCCCCTAGTAATTTCTTTTCTTTCCCTCCTGGTAAAACAGAGCGACAGTATCAGCGACACAGCGCATGTGCAAAGCCCTTAACCGGCTTGCATTCTTTCTGTATGGAAGGCAGCTAGCTCATGCTAACCCCATGTACATTATAGTTCCAAAGTTTCCTACATCTTATTCACTAGCATCGCGAACTTGAATTGCTCATAATGTCCTGGCTCCTGTGTATGTTCCCGTAGTTCTCTGCGGAAGCGTACGCAAGACCGTACAAGGCCGAAACAAACGCAATCTCAGCCAGCATTGTCTCAGCATAGTAAAATAAGCGGATATAAGAGCACGCTACAAAATTCCTTCGCAGACAAAGAGAATCTCTGCCAGTCCGCGTTTCTCACTTGCTGTACTGCTTCGGCGGGCTGTCTACCATTACGCTTGCGCTTCGACTGCAGAGCACATATACATGAAGAACTGTGCCTATTCAGACGATGAAGGAGCACGAAACCGCACAGTGCCACTACAGCGACGGCAATTGAGGCTCCTGGAATCGTGCTTTGCCAACAACTTTAGCGCTTGCGGTGAAGACCACCCGCTGGAGGCAAGCCTTCTAGGGGTAGCATCGCCGCGTCTACTTCAACGCTGCTGCAAAGCGCGATAACCGTGCTAATTACGCGTTCCACAGTTCATCCCCCCCCCCCCCCCGATTTGTTATTTGTTCACCACGTACAAGAAAGAAAAGCTAACGTACAGCGTAAAATGGACGTAGCAAGCTGCGACGCCAGGTCGCGTGCGTTCCATTGAAGCGCGAGTCACTTAACAGCTTTAGCGTGCATCTGTTCACTCGATGAGTCTGAAATTCTATGTCTACGAGTTTAAAGCAATGGTTGATGAGGTAGGCTCCTGGAGAGGGAGGTGGAAAAGAAGTCGCGTGAGGGTGGAGTCTGTTCCAGAGGGGAGCAGGCGGAGTGGATTGGTTGGAGGGGGAAAGCGCAGCGGGCGGAGGAATCGTATGAAGGCACCAACGCTAATGTCTTGCAGTCTTTTAAGTGTTACATTAATACCTGTGAGCTCTTCTTTCAAGCTTGTCTCATTACGAATAAGTGCACCTGTCTCACGCATCGCTGTCCCACGCTGTTCCGCAGGAACAAGAGGTGGTACTCGCCTGCAGCCTCCAGGAAGGTCGGCCCACACTGCTGGAAATCGACATGGGCTCCACCTTCTCGTTCATGCCGGAGCGCGACTCGCGCAAGATGGGCAAGTCGAGCCAGCTGTACAACCGCATGCTGCGTCACTGCCTCGAGGAGGCCGACAGATGGCGCAGCGAAATCAAGGTGGCGCATCACGTGGTGCCCAAGCACCAGCTGCAGGCGCCGGGCCGAGCGACGGCCCTCAAGAAATCCCTCTCTTCGGCGAGCAAGAAGTCGGCCTGCTCGTTCGCCGACTTGCCTTCTTCGTCCGGCGTCCCCACGCTCAAGTCCCAGATGTCCACGTCGTCCAAGAAGTCCTCCGCGTCCTCGACGTCGAGCAACCCGTTCAAGAGGCTCTGGTCCCTGCACAGGTCGTCCTCTTCGAAGAAGGCCAGCGCGGCAGCCAAGTTCGGTGACGGCTCCGAGACGACCGACGAGTTCGAGAAGCTCGGGATGTTCCGGACGGTCGGGCCAAACGCTTCCACAAGGCTGTTCGCGTCCACGACAGACCACATATACGAGTCCATACCGAGACCCCGCGCCACTCGGACCCCCCGGTACCTGATGGCCAGGGACGTGCTTCCCATCAAGGCTGCCAAGGACTTCGAGCCAGTGGGCGATGACGGCTACGGAACGTCGCACATGGACAGTGACTCCGTCTATGACTCGATTTCGTAGCCTCCCTCCACTGTTTTAACGTGCGGGCCTTTTCTTTATTTGTTGGTGCTTGCTTGCTTGGACAACCCGTGACACTCCACGTGGTTTGATGGCGGAACTCTTGTGGCATTCGTCTCAGAATGGTGGTCTGGAACCACGAGTGCCTGTTCGTGAAAATCAAGCAGAAGTGCTGTACACGACTTCCTTCAGCAGTTTACGCCAACTGTAGAGTGGTTGAAAAAGGATGTCCGCACACAGGCGTTTTGAGACAGCTCCCTTGCCCAGTTTCTATGTCATCAAGAAGTGTCGTGTGATGCAGGGCAGTTCAAGGTGCATTAGCTTTCCCAAGGCATACGACACACACAAGCAAGTCGATAGTGGAGTAGAGCGCAACCGCAGTATGGCCATCATCATGGCTGTAAGGTTAGGGCATGCCACATGGACAACCTGTGAATAGGACGAAGTGCCACAAGAGCTAGGCAGCTTGGCACAAGCACAAAGAATTCAAGCACCAGCGATACAGACTGTAAAATGATTTTGTGAAGTGCTGAAAACTAGCAGTGAGCAAAGCTACAGTCGCTTGTTCCAAGTTCTTAGAGCTGTTTCATCCAGTGCATAAAGACTGAAGCCGACGAATACTAAGGGCACTTCACACAATGTGCATTGTGACATTTGGGACCATGTGTTTGTTTTAATACTAGGAGTATATTCATGCAGTTGCAGATCTTTTCTGAAGACATGCGAGAATAAGGATGTTGCACGCAACAGAAAATGTGCCTTAGGGTGGCCCCAAGTCTGCTATAAGCAGCGCCATTAGAATTCAAATCTTGTGCTTACAGTGAAGATTTCTTTTGGAACTAAGAATGTCACTATGAATCACTTAGTTTATTGAAATTTCAGCAACATATTTGCTCACTACTTTATAATATTTGTAACAAAGGGCTTCACTTGGAGTATAACTTGGGAGAACTAGTGTGACATGCTCGACCTCAACCTACATGAACAAGGACTTAAAAAAACGTCTCAACCTTTGCTTCTAACATCACTTGCACCATGGCTGAGTGAACTTAAGCACTGTCACCTGACTTAAGTATTTCAACTGACTCATTTTTCCATCACTTCTGGCTCATAAAGAGTCTGCTGATGGTAAGATTGCTTTGTGATTTGACAAGTGTATGCTACTGCAGCTTAGGTTAACATTTCTATACAAAGATGCTGTAATGCAAGATCACTGTAAACAAAATGCATTGGTTTCAACCCCATTCAATGTCATTTTGGAATATTGCTTGTATTTAGGACATATGTTGTAATGCTCAGAAGAAAAATTGTGCTTCAATAATTCAACATTTAGGTCCATACCATTTCGTTATGCATTCAAAGCAGCAGTTTGTGGGAAAGAAGCGTAAAAATTCCACATAATCACAAATTCCTGTTTCTACACTTGTGATCAATATATGTTTGCTTTATGCGGTTAATAGTGAAACCGACAGAGATGCTCGATATAGTAGATCCCTTTTGAGTTAAATTTGTGGAAAAGCAAGCAACATAGTACATATGGCTGGTATCCTAAGAGCATGTGAGAACAGTCCAAAGCAAGCATTAAGACACTAAATCTATTTATGCTAGCAGATTCAAGATTCTGTTGGCATTCCTCGGTGGAAAACACGAAGTATTCAGGAAGACAAACTTTAGTTCTTGCATTCTGAGCCTGAGCTGTTTGTTGTATCTGACATCGATGATGTCACGAATTACATGGCATTTCCACACACTTGAGCTTCTTTTGTGCAGATCAAGGCCACAAAAGTTCACAGGTTCATTTGCCTTCTCGGAAATGCAGTTTTTTTTGTAGCCAAGCACTTGACTCCCACCCAGCAGATGCATACAGGTGCTGGAACTTCCCTGTAAGGTCGCCACCTGTCCTTTTTTCCCCATCTTTTCTGTCTTGCAGAGCTGATGGCAAGATTGAGTTGGGATTTAATAAGTTTATTCGCCCGCTGCTTAGGTTATTTCTACTGATGTTCCTCCAAGGGCACAGAGATAGTTCCACCCACTGGCACTAGCATAGACAAGTGTGGATACTACGATGGATAATGAAGTTTAGTGGAAAGCGAAAGTGAAGTGAATCTTAACACAAGTTGCTGTATAAACCTGACATGTTAGTGATCATTGCAGCAGCTCTGCTGCTCGCAATCATCCAGCAGTAATGTTTCATATTGCTAGCTCTGCATATGAGCCACACAGCACCTTGCTAGTTCATGTATGTTGTAGTACTAATGGCTAAACAACTAAGATAACAAAAGCAGTAAGTGCTTACTGGCTCAGCAACTACCATGACCATCTTGTGCATGTAGAATTAACTCGCTACATTTGAGCTCACAAGTTGAGGATATACCACAGAATTAAGGCAAACTCAAACCTTGCAGCAACACTTGCAAATGTCTGCAGCTAACTGCAAGCATGCATGAGGAGGTCACGGGGCACGTATTCGTTATACCGTTTCTTTTTTTTTTTGCATTTAAACACTGAACATTTGACTGCCAGCGCATCAACTATAATGCAACATAGAGTCTCACTTCGCACACAGTGAATCTGCTTGCTTTTCTATAAACTCCACAGAACTGAATGTGTCCACTTATTCACATAGGACAATTGTACAGTTGCATTAACAGCCATGTACAAACAAGCTTGTTTTAAGCAGCCATCAGTCCATCTTCATGCGTGTAGCCCGATTTCTTCCCATTGCATCTTTAAATGCGTATCTGTTGCAATTGCAAGAGGAGTATGCTCACAGCAACGCCATGGCTTCAGTTTGTACAAAGCACGTCTTCTAGTACAGTCATGTGGCCTGATGGCGAGATCAGCAGACTACAGCCACCAACTAGGAATAATGACATTAGGCATGCCTACTTGCAGCAAGAATGCTTTGAGAATTTTTCCCCTCAAGTCCCTAATATAAACAAATGTCAGTGCAAGAAAATTAGTGCTGTCGTGATACATTTGACAGGTGTACAGGCTTACAGAGTGCATAGCTGTAGCAGTCGCATAGCCCGGAGCACTTTTCCTATGAAACAAGAAAGCTTTGCCCATCATACGGCACGACCTTGCAAGCTTGCAAGGGTTGCACATTCGTGAAGTATTCTTCCTTTGCCTCTTTAAGCGCACAATATTGCCACTGCTGCATTTCTAGGCAGCCGAGACTTGCAAAAGCATGCGCACGTCAAATCCACGTTGGAGCACGGTTCCCACTTTTCCACCGATGACATCGTTGCATTTCACTTGCCTGCTCAAAACAGAAATTGTGAAACTTGCATGGCAAGCAAAGCTATAGTACTTGCAGAAAGAAGTAATGCAAGCACAAGTTTGTGAACATGCTCACAGCCATGCCAAGCTACTTGCAAACGTTATTTCTTGAAAAGGACTATATTTAGTGCAAGACCGCTACCAGATCACTATTCTTGAGCACAAGAGGTGAGCTGCCGAGGAGGAATCTTGTCACGCTTACAGGAAACAAGTAAAACGCAGAAAAAGAAAGTCTGGAAGGTTGCTGCTATACAGCAATTTGTTTTCAACGAAGATGCCGCTGTGATGAAGTGTCTTAACAAATTGCATTTTGCTACGCAGAAAAATGCCATTTACACTTGTCTGTTGAATAAAATGGGTAACAAATGATTTTACGATGGTCTCTCGCATAAGTTGGCAAACTCACTCATGAGTCGCCTTACTCAGACTGACCTACAAGTCTGAATGAGCTTGACTGGATCCTTGGTGTGTGAAACCAATCGATGCCTGGATGAGTATAATTTTGGAGATTCGGAGTTAGTGTCCCATAAGCAAGAAACATATTTTGTGAGCAAGTCTGGATTAGTTTTTCATTTTTTTTTTCTCAACCTATGGTCTATTGTGCATGAAAACACCATTCCTTGTTCAGGATTAAGAGCCTAATGTATTGCCAAAAGGTGTTTTAAAGATTGTGCAACACACAACTCTGCTATGTCTTCAAAAGGAAATGCGCACCATGCAAAATTTAATTGCAAATGTTATTAACTGCAAAGGAAAACTGGCAAACTGAGCTACCATGGCTAGCCAGCTTCTCATCCACTGTGAGGAGCACCAGAAGGTTGCCATGGTCTGTTGGTAAGCAAGAAAATAGTCCCAAGAGTGTGGGAGAGGCTCCTCCCAAAAGAGCATGATGCATCTGCCCTTTGTACCCCTGTACTTCCTAGAAATAGTCCCCTTACAAATGCCATCTGCACTAAATGGGGGAGCCCTGGCTGCTCAGCAACAATGAGCACACCATGGTCATGCACAACACAGGTGAAGTGCCGAAATCTCCCAAGTTGGGGGACAACAAGCTCTGGCTGTCTTTAAACACGGATAGCAATGTCCAATTGTCCCCCTCCTTTTAGGGAGGGTGAGTACCACTGTGGTGTACCAGGAAAGGCAGCATGAACAGAGTCATCCCTGCAGAGACTCGTCACACACATGACGCTCAAGAAGCTCCCCCAGCAGAGCAAGGGGTTTCTTGGAAAAACTATGGTGGCCCATACAAATGACAAGGACTACCTTAATACGAGGTGATTCGCTGGCACATGTGTACATGTTCCCACTGAGGTACACTTGCTGCTGCATTCTTTACCTGCCACCGACTATAGGAAAAAATTGAACTGAATGTTTGATGTTTAATGGCACAAGGGCCAAGTATGGCCAAAGAGCGCCATGCCCGTGGTAATGAGTTCATAGTGTAGTTACACGAGTTCTATGAAATTTCTTTGACGTGGCTGTAAAGGGGCCTTAAATATAGTCGCTCTAAAGTGTGTAAAATTTGTATAATAAGATTATGGCAATGACAAATGATGTGTACTACGAACGTTAAGATGCATTTCAAAAGAATGATACGATGTATAAAATATAATATCAGATTCTAAAATTGGCTAGAGCACTACTGCCTCCTTAGAGTCCTTGAAACGCAAGGGCCTGGAGGCATGCGCTATGCAAAACAATTATGGCAGTGGCATCCTCTGGAACGAGGATTCTCTACGAATTTAATGGACTTATAACACTTAAGATAACATCATTTAAGAAGACTATCGGAAGGAGCATGACATCATGGAGCCATCTTTTGTAAGTGAACGTTCCGTGATGCCTCAACCTTAGCTTTTTCACTCTTCTGTATCTCCAAAAGTCGGCCAAGCATGTGATGTCACCATTGGCTGCATTTGGCCGACTCCGCCCAGTGTATGTGGTTCCCGCCAGGGTTTAGTCAATGCAAGCTTACTCGAGTGCTTTGCCAACTGCTCCATGCGCATTTTTGCTGCCAACATGCTTGTACAACTTCGATAGTTTAGTGTAACAAATACATTTATCGTCTTCACTGCAATGCCCGAAGTGCGGCAGCAGCGCAATACTGTTGAACCCAGTGACCGTCTGGAAGCCCACAAGCCAAGTGTAACGGTGGGTGACACTAAAGCCCATGGCAACATGACCACTTACTGGGCTGGCTTTCTTTGCCATCCAGTTTACCATGCTACACTCCTTCCCTTCTTTCCTTCCTCCGCACACAGCTGACCCTTCTACAATAAGACAAGCACCACTGTTACTGTACAAAGTACGTCAGAGGTCTTTATTTTCTGTCACGATGGTGGCATACGGACCCAGCTTAAGAGTCGGCGATGGTGACCTCAACTTCAACACCAGGCTCGATGCTGATGGATGTCTGTGCAAATCAGGTTAAAGAATGCCAGACAATGTTGTAATGCAACACATCAAAAGTCACTTTGCTCCTATCATAAAATGCAATGTTATGTTAGGAAGCCGCCAAGGGCCAACAACCCTTGGCCAAAACCTAGGCGGGGTCCAGGACCACCCCACGGAATCGCAGGGCACTGAATAACTTGAATGAATGAATGAAGTTGCAACAAATGAGGCCTCTTCCAACCAAGTTACAAACAACGTAAATTAACGGAGAACGAGTGTTCTTACACAACATCTGCTACACCATGTAAATTACATATGGTCATTCACATGGTGTAGCCTAGGTTGTGCAGCAAATACTCAAATCAAAAGTCGTGTTTCTCATGACTCTTTCCAGGATCACTTCAGATGTACTGTCAGGAGCAATATGAACGGGAACATGCAAATGCGTGGGAAATAGTCTCGAAAACGAGTTAGCGTGATATGTGGATGGGGCTGTCGAAAACAGAGGGGAAAAGGGGGTGCTCTTCTGCTAACTGTTTGCTTTACCACATGGCTAGCGATGATAAGGCGGTTATCGTATGCAGAACTTGGCAATGTGTTGCTTATAGTTCTGCGCAAAATACCCTGTGTTGAGAATTGCTAGCGACCGTCGCACGTTTCTTGCAACCATGGTTGGGGGCCCGGCGACGCATCAAGAGGGAGCCGGCGAACGGACGAGGGGTGCCCCGCTGGGCTAGCGTCCCGAGCGGTGCCTCGACCCGCAACCTGATTCGTGCTCCGTGTTTCCGCCTGCTGGGTGCGAATGGCCGGTGCCTCCGAGAAGAACGAAGACGTCGGTGTGGCCAACGGACAACTTGGATTTTGTATTTTCTTCTCTCTTCCTTTTCTCTTCACTACGATGTCTTTTGTAAAATAAACGTTCAGTCTTGAAGCGAACCCCGACGAGTGAGAATCGTTCCTTCGGGCTGCTGTACACCGCCCAAAAGGGTCTCACGCAGTTTTGCAGTTGCACTCGCGAAGTGACCTCCACAGCGTTGGTCGTAGCCTTTTATTCCACACTCCGCTCTCTTTCTCTCTCTGACATGCACTGAATGTCCGGCAGTGATACCGGCTTGATACTATACTGCCTGTAATAGCATTCATGCGAAAAAAAAAAAAAAAAAGCAGTAAAAAAAAAAAAGACGCTGTGGTGCGGTCGTTTGCCAAATGTGAAATTTCGCGGGACGATGACGCACTTGGGACTGTAGCAACAATGATGATGGCAGCACTAGTGAAGATGAGTAGTCTAGTGACCATGTCAGCTACTAATAAATTTTCGTTATCGAATGCGCCCTCGGGTTTTCTCTCCTTTTCTTTTTCCTGTCGCACGATATGAGGGGATCGACTTACAATTGTGTAAACACAGTACGTGTATAACAATGCCTCGAATTTTTAATTCTTGAAAGGTCATTTCCTTTTTTTTTCTTATTCATGAATAAACAGTACATATGTACCAATGCAAAATATTTCTTTCCCACTTTACGGTCAGCCTAGAAAAATTATATATTTTTTTTAAATAGGCCCCCTGAAGAATTTCAATCTGCAATAAAAAAAATCGATCCTGGGCAGTCGCATATGGCGAAAAAAGTCGACCCTGAGAGGGTTAATGCATCCTTCATCTCAGTATGCTTGGACTATCCTCCTGTTGACGGTCTTTAACTGGTAGCCTGTCAAGGCAGCAATGTTGCGCTGCGTGCGACCTTTGACAATTTGACAACTTCTTCCCGCTTATGCAATGGGGGCACTCGCTACATCGTTAGGCGCTGAAACACAGACGACCCCTAGGCACGAACAGCCGTGGTCTCCTCTATAAGCATATTCCATGGATGGGGGAAAAAAAAAAAAAAAAAGACTAAAACAGGCAAATCAATGCTCAGCCAACACCACCTAGATATAAGCAAATCCCATGTATCACAGCAGGCTACGTCATGGCCAATCCCTCAGTAGTTATGTAGCCTGATGGGTCATTGGATGTGGCTGCATGCGCTGATACAAACTTATACCATTGCTAGCAGCTGGTGACACGCAATCAGCTACCATTTCGCAGCAATGCTAGCGAGGCGGGAGTGCAAACAGTTAACGGAATCGCAGTGGCCCTTCCACTTTGTTTCCGACAGCGGCCACCGTGAATCGCCCCCCGTTGGGTTCTAGACTATTTGCCCTGCGTTCGTGTGGTTCCGCTCATACTGCTCATGATAGTACATGAGAGTGTGTGCTAATTTAATGAGAAAAACAACAGAATAAGTACTGACATGTTGCCACTTTCAGCCTTCAACTGCTCTGGTAGGTGGCAGAATGGTTTGCGCAAGCAATCTTTCTCTACTTCTGACATAGAGACCCTCAGCAGCACAAAGCGGGGTGCGGCGGTACACTGCGTCAGTGGCACCAATTCCCAGTAGGGTGCCACATTGCGTGCTACTGCCTTTGCAAACCATGCATTCTCATGTGCGCACTCGTGACTATTGCAATACAATTACAGGTCACTACACTAACGAGAATCAATGTACTGTACTTATTAGGATGCAACTGTTTGCACAAAAGTTTGTAAAAGGAGATTTGTTCGCAGTGTGCACGATGCTTTTGCTTGCCGCTGTCTGCTACAGCTTGCACGCGAGTCACCTCCCCAGCATGCTGCCACCGTCACACAGCGAGCTATGCATCAATGTGCAACAGAAACCAACCAAATGTACTGCGACATACACTCAATATGCCACAAGTCTCCAAAGTCTCCACCCAAACACACAACTTCAGCTCGTCGACTAAAAGGATACGATCTGCTTGACAATCTCCGAGGGCGAGTGCAAGTCAATGACACGCTTGTAGATGCGCATCTGGTAGCGATCCCAGGTCTTGGAACCCTCACCACAGGGGGTCTTGCGGGTGGTGATGCGCAAGGTCTTGGTGGGCATCCGCACGGGTCCCTTCACCCGAAGCTCCTTGTCCTTGGCGCCCTTGATGAGGTCAGCGCACACTGCAGAGGAAATGCGAGGTCTATCAACCCTGTGGCTGCACCTCTTGTAAACAACAGATGCAATGGGCTGCAAGTACAACTCCCAAATATATTAACAATATCAAGCGAGCATTGCCCCATCGTTCAGCGCTGTATTCTAGTGTCATCTGCTAGGCTGTTCCATGGAACTCGGCTTAACATACTATCAGCTCGCCCATCGTTTGCCCTCAGTTACCGCAACTTATACATCCTGGAAGACACTACAAAGGATCAAGTCATCATATTCCTCAAAAGTAAACAATGCTGTTGCTTTAAAGATCATAAAATGCTGCTACAGAACTCCACTCATGGTCCCTAGCAATCACTTTTGACATACAAAGCCTCTATAAGCATAGCAAAGACACATATGCTTCATCCACGTGAAGTTGCACAGCAAATGTCAAGTGTACTTGTTACATGCACTTGAATAGCAGCGCATTTGACAGGCAGAATACTGCAACAAGATTGCCGCGGGTCCTCCAACCAAACGCCGAGAGGAACAGCTCGAACGTGCCCACAAGCCTTCAATCTTGCACAAACGTGCGTCAAGGTTTGGAAACAATCGCACAGGCATGCCAAGCGTTTTTACCGTGGATCCGCGCTAACGGAACACGAGAGAATCATGCGATGCAGTGAAATCACAAGGGAGAAAAAAAAAAGGCGGGGGGGTTGAGGGTGTGCTGCACAGCCGTGGCAACCCCAGCTTTTCAGCTAGATTGGTGGCGCTTAGGTGCACACGGTACAGCACACATCAATAGTGCTGTCATACCTATGCGTCAACGACACGAGATGGAAATCAAACTGATGCCGCAGTTAACTTTCGGCAACTTCTACCTGTTCTTGAGATGAAACATGGTGATAATTATGCGAGGTCTCTTAAAGCCAACGACCACTTTCAGAAAGGTTGGCAGTTTGGGCAGACTGACATTCAATAAGAACGATTAAAGACGCGAGAACTGGACACAGAAAAGAGCCAAAACCTAAGCCTGAATAGTTCGCGCTTCTTTAGTAGCCCCCGAAGGAATACTAACGTGCACAAACTGCCACCTTGTCAGCTTTCATAAAAGTGCGCCCTTAGCCAATCAATCGGCGACAGCGTTTTAGATCATGTGAATTCGCCGTTGACAAATGTGCTAATTAGCAACGCGAGAAGTAAACGGCAGAATCGACAGAACTTCTGCCTGTACCGTGACAATGCATCACTAAAAGAACCTTCGCAACCGCAAGGCAAAGCTATAGTACGATGTCGTTACCAGCATGCCAGTTTTTGCTCACCCTTCTCCAGGCTGGCCACATTACGACTCGTCAATGTGATCCTGATCCGGTGGACGGGCCAGGCTTGCGAGTCATCGACGGGCTTCGAGTCCTTGTACGCAGACTGTAGGCACAAAATGAAAAGGACAAACGATCTGCTCAGCACTCTTTGTCAAACACGATGCAAACACGGCACGCTTAATCGAGACACCAGTTGCACGTTGCCCGGCACTAGGCCTAGCGCACGCGCGAAAGTACGACTATCGCGCAATTACTACGAACCAAAATTAAAGAAATCGATGATCGAACAAGGGTAGCTTACCATGACGACCTAAAGAAACACTCCTCTGGCCGACTTAATCAAGTTATTTCACGTCGAAACACTTGAACAGCGGTGAGCCAGGGACTTCGCGTCTACACGCTACGCAAACGTGGTAGGAAAGAGAGTCGGCACTAGCGATCGCGCTGCCACCAAACGCACGCTACGTTAAGAAGGTGCAAAGCTAAATACAAATTACTGTAAATAACATTACTTTTGCATAAAAATAAGATTATATAGTAGCATTTGTATTGTAACTACAATATTATGCGAAGAGCAAGGAGATTCGTCTGCTTTTTATAGCGTGTCCATACCTCGCGCTTTGCCTCAGTTTATCTAACATGACTTCATTATCTTCCTCGAGCAAACCTATCATTATACAGAAGCTAGGCGACACCCATCACCTACTGAATAAGGCAAAATAAATAGCTTTTAAGCGTAGACAACGCACTACAGCAGTTTTACGCGACTGCCACAACGCATCACCTGTGTGCGCTCCCATTGCCGCTGACGTAACTTCCTCCTTTCCCAGCATGGCGACGTCTACGCTGTGCCGATCGGTGAGCGCAATTTTTTGCCAAAACTACCCTTTAATGCTCATGTGACGCACCGTACGGTAGCAGTAAATCGCCAACTGCGACCGGATCTAAGTTTCGCCGAGCTCAGGCAAGTGCGGTAACCCGCCGCACCGCGTGTAGGCGGCTGCGATTGCGTTTGTATGAGCGTCGCTTTCGGCCCTGAGCCGCCTGCGTCTACTGGGTGGTTGCGCGACGAAGCCCTGAACAGCTTTCTCAGTTCCTCTGAACTTCTCAGCGTTGACGCCGCCTGGTTCAACTTATAGCGATAAGTTGTGTCGAAGCCGGTATTTCGTGAAAGTCGCTTGTGTACAGCCTTTATGCGCCTGTTCACCGTCTTCTGAAACTCGGCAGCTCAGAAAAAAGAGTGCTACCCGAGGAATTTGCCAATCGTCGACGAGCAGCTGCTCTTAACACCCCCGTGCGTTTCACAGGCTTGTCAGCTTCCCGACGACGTTTTGCATTGACTGGACGCTGTTGTTAAGGCAGCTGCGAAATGATCGCGAGTGTCCTGTTTTGCTTACATCTGTGCGAATAGCGAAACAAGCGATCGGCTGCCTTTGTTGGACGGTAACGAATGAAAGAGCGCCTCACGCTACCATAACATATACTCAGATAATATTCAGGAACGGCCGCAGAACGTGTAGTGTTTACATGTGTTGGTCAGCAACCTACTCGCAACGCATCACTGGCTCGTGATTGGCTACAAAAACGTGGCTCACTTGTCGAAGACTTGAAGAGTGCGGGCATTGGTTGTACATCTTGTAAGAATGTTGCGTCTTTGTAATCTCCGTTGACGCAAAGTCGTGGCGTCAACTTACTTCGCTGTTTAAGTGTATACTCCACCCCTCGGACCTTTGCCAAGAACGAAGCAAACTTTGATATACGACATTTTGTTTAAGTGTATACTCCACCCCTAGAACCTTTGCCAAGAACGAAGCAAACTTTGACATACGACATTTTGCTCAACATTACTCGGCACAATTGCGGCTTAATGCATCAAAAGTTGCTTGTGCAGTCTCAGTTTGCAAGCTGTGTACTTTCAGATTGTACGTACTGGTCCGCCTTTCGTGGTTGTGTCGTAAAAGAAGTGCGAGTAATTACCTGCCAGATTCTGCCTCACTCAGTTTAACTTAGGTTACAGCAGTGATTGTTACACTTGACATCAGCAATGCGAAGGCCATGTGAAGTGCTCAAGGCCTTACAGGCAATAGTTAAGTGTATAAAAACATGTCACATCTATTACAAGAAACTTGTTTTCATCCGTGTGTGTAGTTCAGCATTTGTTAGACCAAGCTACACGGTAGCTGAAGCCGACTTCGTCTTGAAGAAGACCCAAAACATGCTCGGATAACTCGAGCTGCACTCATTGTTACAGCTGTGCATGCAGCGAAAGCTTTGTCAGGTTGCATTGTCTGTATGGCCAATTCACAGCTGGCCTTGCGGATTTGCTGTGCTTGCCGGATTGTCACTGGCATGTTCTCCATATGCAGCTGTTGGCTTTATTTTTCTCACATGATGCTGCAGTACCCACCTGGAAAGCTGCATTACTTTGGCTTTGTTGAATCATCTTCATCTCTGTTTTGTTACTTCTTGAAGGGCATTAGAGGAAAGCTTCCGGGACCATTATGTATTGAATAGTACAGTTGATGAAAAACAAAACGAAAACTAAAGTAAATGCTTGCAAATGGTAGCAACCTGAAGATAAATACACCTTGTCCAGAATTGTAAGAGGTGTCTGCAACTTTTTTCATGGACGACTGGTTATTTGTTGCTTTGCATCCTCCAGGGTGGTGTCATGGTAGTTGTGTTTTGTTGGGGGCAGAGTGCGAAAACGCTCATGTACCATACTTTGGGTACACATAAAAAAAACGGCTGGCTGAAATTAATCCGAGGTTCCGTGCTTCGGCATCGTTCATAACCCACAGTTTCAGGATGTTAAACCACGCAATTTTTGTAAGTCAATGTTTTGAGAACATTGTCTCAATAATAGAATAGCTTATTATGAAAATTTTAAATAATGATATAGAGATGGTACGAATCTGAAGAAAAGCGCACTTTATTCAGGCTCAGAAGTGGTTAATGACTTGTCGGCAACTGCTTTTATGTAAGGGCAGTTGGCTATTGGATTGTTTCATAATTTAGAAGTATTGCAGGCACTAACATGAAGGAATCGCAGAAGGATGCTTCAAAAGGCGGCAGGGTTGTTTTAGAGAAAGAAAGGAAATGCTTGGGCAAAGTGCGTTTAAAAGGTAATTTATGGCCGTAAACAAAATTTTTCAGTGGTTAAACCCAAAGGTTCCTCCTGTTAAAATGTGCACACCATGTTGACAATAATTAAGCGTTTTGCACATTTTACCTGCCTGCATATGTCTCTCCCACTGAATTAAGTGTAAGAAATGGCAAATTTGTAGCTTATTACAGATACCAGACATCATTCAATCCAGTGCCATTACTTGGATATGAGCATCTTCCTGTGCGTAGAAATGAACAGCATGTTTTATTGCAGCTTGGGGACAAATGTAATATTGCAGCCCCCAGGCTTCAACTCTACACCCTCTATCACCAACTATTCTTTCTTATGCAAGCCCACTATGGAAATACAAAAACCCTGCTCTTTGTACAGTGTATCCATGCGCATTGAAACATGAAATTCTTATTTTATTATTATTAATATCTTACTATTAATATTGTTGTTAGTAGTAGTAGAAAACACTGATTTTGTTTTTGAAGGCACTCATATCCTTGAATAATGCAAGTGTGTAACTTTGGCAGCTTAGTTCTTGATAAGTCAAGTGATCATGGAAAAAAAAGGCATAAACTACAATTGAAATGTGTGGACCTGTTGGGCTGTGATTTTTAAAGAAATATGAAGCACACTGTCACCATTTGTATTCAGTTGAACTTCATCATAGCACGCTTGTGTCCAATGTGAGAATGCCTTCGGTGTATCCTAGTTTACGTAAGTGTATATTCATTACATCTGTGAGAAAAATTTTAATTTACTTTGTGTTATCTGTGTTTGTTATATCGTGGTTCTTTGACTGCAGCACATACAGCTCAGTTGCCTTTACCTATCCACTACCAAGAGAAGTGATCCGTGGTATCAACTGAAAAAAGCAAAACAGGCAGCTCAACTTCTCCCTAGAAGTTTCTTTGCTAAGATAAATGCAAGACGTGTACCCAACCAAATAAGACCCCCCAAGACTTGTCATGTCCAGTGAATATGTAAAAGAACTAGTAGTATAAAGATATTTAACATGGCCTGACGTAGGATTGTGGACAAATGCCGGGTTTTTACTGTGATGCCTGCCAGCAACGTTTTCTGACAGCTGCATTTGCGTCACTTAGTTGTGTTGGCCTGCCTGTCATGTAGTGATGAATAGTGCCTTGTCACGTTAAATCGAAAAAACTCAGTACATCTGTCACGGCTACAGAAAGGGTGTTTAGATAGCAGAAGCCTCATCATGTTTCACTTCTTGATGGAATACAGACAGAAAAATTTTGTATCTCGCTTCTTGCTTTATTATAAGCTGTCGGCACTGCAATGATGATATGGTGCCGGAATTCCCAAGATGTGCAACAAATTGCTGATTACATTATCTTTTAATGTGACCATCTCAAAATGCATGCCAAGAGCAATGTGGCTTCCTGGCATAAGGTGTATTGATGAGCATTCCTTAGTGAAAAAAAAAAAATTTGGAGCTAATTGTCACGTGGTGTGACAAACCGCTAATGTGTGGGTCAGACAGCTAGGTGGGCCAGGCAAAGTGGTCACGAGCCACACAGTGGCTGTCACCGAAAAGCTCGTCATGCTACATTGGCCATTAATTTCACGTTCATTCTGCACTTCTCCCCATTTGACACAGCTCCCCCCCCCGCATCCACTTCTCTCAGAATGTGAAGCACCCTTCTCAGCTTCCCTCCTTTATCAGCTCAAGTATGCAGAGCGTTCGGTCAGTCAATCGATGGGTCAACCATTTGCAGGCGGCCATGGGGAGAGCTGGCCGTTGCAGGGTTCCCCTGCCGTCCGGCAGGCTGCTGGTCCTATGGCTGCTGATGAGTTTATTCACGGGCTGTGCGGACACATTCTACGTTCCTGGCGTGGCGCCCGTGGAGTTCAGCCGTGGCCAGCCGATCGAGGTGAAGGCCGTCAAGATGACCAGCACCCTGACGCAGCTGCCATACGCCTACTACTCGCTCAACCTGTGCAAGCCCAAGAACGGCACGCTCACCTACAAGTCTGAGAACCTCGGTGAGCAGAACAGCAAGCTCCATGCCTCCTCAGAGTTATCTGCGTGTAGGCCGTCAGGACTTGTGTAATAGTCACGTTTCAACCTTTTGGTCACAGACAAGGCTACCTTGCCTCAACACGCATGCCACGTGCACGCACACCACATGCACGCATGCAAATATTTTTACAATGTGCTGTGGTTTGAGTGATCATGGGGTTTGGAACAAAATTTACTAGAGGGAACTCTGGCACTGGAAAAGTTCAGCTACCTTGGAAATTAGGGATAGTACACTCAGCCACAAAAGTCTACGAGCCGGGTGATCTTAGAAAACGTCGAATTCCCAAGCACTCTGTGACTGTAGCCAGTAAAACATCACAACACTATGTTGTTTGCATGTATGCTATTGCAGGCTGTAAATTAGTACACAGGGCTGCATTTCGAGACTGCGCAGATATTCAGCGTTTTCAAAGATCCCATGTCTGTAAGCTTTGGCAGCCAAGTGTGCAAATATGGTATTTGTGTAATCTTCTGGCTTGCAGCTTCAGATGTTCTCGTGGCTTTACATAATATGCTTCATTTTTCTAAATTTTCAAGCCTACATATTCTAAACAGAGGAGGCGATAAGACTCTGTGCGTGTGCATAATTATGGAGAATTGTTGCATTCATAACGCAATCTTTTGTTGAGAATAATCAATTTGCTAACTCATGATTTGCATGCAGGTTGTGTAGACTTGTGTAATAACCATATCTTCAACTTTTCATAGCAACTCCCCTGTCACACACATGTACATGTATGCATACGCACAAATTTTATTATTTTACCATTGTATGAGACACTCCTAAATTTGCGGGGCAACAAAAGGTGCCACTTTTCTGTGAAGTGATCAGCTAGCCAAACTTAGTTCCTTTAAGGCATAGCCATAGCTAATAATGTACAAGTTTAAAAGTTGAGTTGAAATTCAATAAAAGGGAAGTAGTTTGGATTCCATCTCTTCTATTGTACTAATCAACTTCTAATGTCAAAATAAGTTAAAACTGATTTTTGTAAATACTTGATCAGTATAAACTGATAAATTATTCTGATGATAAATTTAGTGTTTTTCTTTATTGTACCTTCAAGTAAGCTGCAAAAAAAGGTAATGATAATTTACAGAGCATTTGCAGTGACAGAAATGTTATTTTCTTCATGCATATAAGGACTTTGCATTCACTTGCATACGCTACTCTAAAGCTATCTAATGGCATTAAGTGCATTCACACCTCAGTTTAATAAAGACTGATTTTACCAAACTTTCAATTTAACAAAGTACTTTCAGTTCCTTTACGCATAATTATACAAAGCCTAATGCATTCACTACCTCGAGGCAATGAAGTGAACTTAATGTGTCGCTTGAGTTAATGAAGATTTTGGAGAAAGTGCGGGCAAAGAAAACAGGTTGCAGGAAATCTGTTGTGCTCTAAAATGCCTCAAAATTCACTCACATATTGCTGCAGTGAGCACATTACCGTGCTTGTCCAAGGCCAACCATTTTTCTTTTTTCTCTTCTGAACTATCAACCTATTGCCGTGAAATTAATGAAAAGTAGTGTTTTGAATGAATGCTGTATCAGTGTAAAGGTATCTGGTGCTTCTATGTGTAGTGTCTCTTTAACTGTAGCATGCATCACATGCAAAATGCAAGTGTATTCGTCAATCGTGACTTGATGGCCACCAAGAGTTCTGCTGTCACAGATAGAGTCAGGGCATGAAGAGCACCAAAATACTAGCCAGGCATTAGACGAGTCGAAAGATTTATAGCTGGAAAGCTCCAAAAGTAGCCAGTTTGGTGCAGAGTAGTCAAACCTGGGAACCCTGCAAACTGGCATGCGAGTGGCGAGTGCCCGCTCTTCTCCGCAACTCATCCGCCCGGCTTGCAGGGGAGGTCCTCCGTGGGGACCGCATTGTGAACACGCCCTACGAGGTTCACATGGCAGTGGACCAGAAGTGCAAGTTGCTGTGCCACATGAGGGACACCGACCCGCCACCCATCTCGTGGCAGCTCGAGGACTCCCAGACTGCCGCCCTGCGCATCCGGCACCAGTACTTCGTCCACCTGTGAGTGGCTGGCACACTTCTCGGACAGGCGTTTATTATTATTTGATTATTGCAGCATTTATTGTTTATTGCGATAAACGGCTTGTGCCGCTTACTGTTAACGAGCCCTCGCCAATCTCTTTCCACTGCCACCGTAATTACACAACCCCAGCCTATTGCTTTTGATTGCCCAACAACGCTTACAAACGCTGTCAAGTACCTTGACTTTCACTTTTCTCCTGTACTAACATGTGCCCTGCATATAAATCAAGTTACAAACTTTGCAACCTTACCCTAGCACCCTGATCTGTTGAACTCCACACCTACAAGACCTTTATGCATTGGAAACTAAAGTATGTTAGGTCTATCATGGATTTGCGTCACGCTAACCTAACCAGCACACTTAGGCCTGTTCAAAACCATGCGACTACGTTCATCCTTTACAGTTACTCCTAGAATGTCTGCATAACTGCACTAAAAGTACAATTAAGTCTCTCAACCTTAGCCTCTCACTGTAAGGTAGCGCATCTTTGCCTTTATTGTACATTATTTCATGCCCTCCAAGTTGGTAACTGCTTCATATGACCAGCCCATTGCATTTTCTGCCACCGTCACTCAAATGCCATTTAACGCACAGGCCTACTGATGCCTACGCACAGGCCAAGACTGAAATGATCTAACCACCTACATTGCCTTGATGTCTGACCACTCCCACTTCAGGACTGCCGTTGAAATCAACTGAAATGTCGTCTCTGCCAGGGTGCCCGTGTTTGTATTCTTCTGAAACAAAGTTTTCCTTGGCTCATCCCCTGACTTTGCTTGGGCGGCTGTTTGACCAAGGAAGCTGGGCCAATCCGAGAGATAATTTAACCAAAGTTCGGTAATCATCAAAGACAATGTCATCGAAGCTTGAAATTATACAAGAAAACTGAAAGCACTGAACTCAATACATGTGATGGTTCAATTGAGTCAGTAGCCAAGCAAGCATGCAGATAGAAGGAGGGGCTGTCTCACTGCGCTATCTAGCTTTGCGATTCTGGATAAAGTTACAGTTACAAAGCAAAGCGGAAATTTTATGTAAAAGGAAGTCAGGAGATTGTTTTCACCACTTCTGCCTTGTTCACACTGCAGGCTTGCCGACAACATGCCATGTGCGGTACGCCTTGAATCGTTCGACAGCAGTCAACCGGTTTACGAACATGGATATCGGCTTGGATTTGTCGAGAATGACAAGGTATTACTTCACTTGTTCTTGCTTGCTTTTTTTATCCTTTTGCAGAGCACTATTTCTCTTGTGTGTGTGTTGGTAGGTCTTTGTGTGTCTGCTTACTTGCTTGCATGCATGTGTGTTTAGGCGTGTGGGTTGTGTGTATTTGCTCGTGCGTTTATGTGTGACAAATACTCGTGCACTAAGTGCTTCCACTTGGAGTTGTGCTTGACGTCAGGGTTTTGTGGGTATACTCAAGTAGTCCACAATTACACCAGTTTCAACACACTTCCAGTGCACGCATGTGGTGGCTGCTTTCACCACGATGCTGCTCTCCCTTGCTACTTTGCCTGTGCGCTTAGGTGCTTATTTTATGAGTCAAGTTCAAGCAGTGCTTGATTGAATAATAAAAAATGATAAACATCAACAACAGATGACAACGGGCAGTAACTAGGCATGCAACCAAACACATCACCCGTAACTGCAATCTGTTGACAGCATTTATGACAGCCCGTGACATTTTTAATGCGTTAGGCTCAGAAGTGTCAAAGTGGAAAAAAGTGTCCAAGCATATGTGTGAAGTTTAGGAAGCTGGTCATGTAGTAGACGTATATGTAAATGAAACAGGGCAAGTCCAGCTAACATGCCAAATGATGTTGCTAAATAGTAAAAATTGAATTCATGAGGAATTTGCACAGCTATGGTATTAATGGCTGCCTTGTAGCATTCGCAGTGCATAGTTCTCGTGTTCCTTTGTGTCTGGGCAAGAAGTGGTCGTTGAGGACAACAGCACTAACGAGACTGGAAGACTTTCGAATCAGGTTGTTGTGACTGCTTACAGCAATAAAAGTGACACCTGATTGTGGACCTCCGCTCACAGTAGGCTTTAAGGACTGACCCAAGAGTCAGATACTAGTACATTCGGTGCAAAGAACAAAGGAATCATTTTCTTTTCTCTGAGCAAACTGTTGAAGATGTCACAAGTTTTGTGGGAAAGACCGTGATTGTAGTGACGATGACATAGTTATTACTGTTCTAGTGTGCGTTCCTGTTTTCTACCAAATAGAAAGTCTGAAGCTCTATTTTCTATTTTCTATTTAGAATGTGAGGGCTGCACGACTTTGGCATTTGGACAACTACCTTGTGGAAAAGAAGCTGCAACATTCAAAGCAGAGCTCAATATCATCTTTCTTTTTTACCACAGCAAAATTAAACTGTCCCTTCGAGTTCTGCATTGAAGTTATTCAAGGATAGTGGGGCTTCCAAGTCTCTCAGTCAGGACATTTGCTGAAGTGGACAGCACATATGCTGTGTTTATGCACTAGAGTATGGTCCTGTAGGCTTCCTTCTGGCAGTCCGTCTAGTTTCACGTTTCTCATTTTTACTGTATGCACACAGTGGCACATTTTTGGTGAGTTTAGGGAAAGTCGCCTTACCCAAGAAAATGCTTGGCCCAAATGGAGTGTGCGAAGGGTGGGCATGTAGACAAAAAGGTTGCACCATCCAGCAACCTATCTTCAACATCATACTGTGTACTTCCGCTACTGTAGTCGAGTCTCACTATAACAAAGTCACATCTGACACATTGTACCCTATATGTATTCATTATAAGCTCACGTGTGTTGCATGCCGAAGTCAGCGTAAAGTATTCCCGATTTGCTTTGTTACATACGATAATTGCTTGTATCCCCATTCTTTGCATTGAGGTTCAGCTGTACCTTGTTTTGAGCTACAAACTTTCTGCAGACTACTCAACGCTGAGAAATTGTTGCACTCTGCTACAATAATAGCTCTGCTGGCTGATGCCCACTGCTGTTTTGCTTTGCAGCCATACATCAACAACCACCTGAAACTCATCCTCTACTACCACACCGAGGACAAGTAAGTGTTTTGAGATGCTACCTTCATTTGCATTGCTTTTTTACTAGTGACTTACTTTCTTGTCAATTTGTCAAACTTGTCATTCATCTTATCACGCTGTATGATGTTCATGCTGATACTTGGACAAGTTGTAAAGTTGAAAAACCTCAAACTTGCAATTGAATTTTTAGACTGACTTGTGCTTCACGAAATCTTGGTATAAACGCAATTGAAGCAGGCTTTGTGCTTTGGCAAAATTTTGTCCATATTAATTTTTTAAAGTGTGTATTCAGCAGGGGAGCGGCTTTTCTGCCAAAATGCAAGAAATATATTAATGGCCAAGTACTCTGTGCAGCGTGATTCAGTTGCGTGGTAGTTTCATTTGCATTTCGACACCTCGAGGTCAAAGTAAACCACGTGCCAGTATTTTGCAGGTCTTCACTTTTTCTAAAATAAATATACAGTAGACTTCTGTTCATTCGACTCCGATTAGTTCGATCCCGACCACAGGTCCAGCGCCCATACATTTTCGTGGGCCCAAACTTCCGTTAATTCGATCTCAAAATTGGCTTTCGCAAGATAATTTGAACTTGATTGGTCAGCTTAGTTGCAATACAGCCGTATTATGCGGTGAAGCATATTAAGAATGGAACGGGGCCACTGCCACGGAACGTAGTAGACGTCTTTTTAATTATACATGCATGCAAGTGCCATCTTTGGTCACAGTATGAGCACCTAGGTGCCTAATAAACATACTGGAAGCCACTCGGAGCTGTTTCTGATGTTGCTGTGGTGATTTGAGCCCTTGTTTCAACAGCCATGCGTGTCTAGTATGTGAGACCGTTAATGGGGCCTAGTACGCTTTCCTGAACTATATGTTTGCACACACGCCATGCACCGAGAAGCGGAGAAAAGCCATCTGTGTTTTTGGAAAGCTAGCGAAAGGGAAGGCAGTAAGATAAAAGAACTAGGAAAGTTGAGGGGACACTTAAAGCCTACAAAAGAGTTGGGGTCTATCTGAAACTGAAGGCCTGCCAGTAAACCTGTCAAGCGTCTCGGTGTGCGTATTGTGACCAGAGAGGAAACACGTGCCATGTTCCATAACAGTGGCACTTCGCCTCCCCCCCCCCCCTCCCCCGCTTGGTATACTTCACTGCACGATCGACTGCTTTACGGCGGCAAAGCTAACTTTAAAGACATATACTGCCAAGTGAATCAATGGGGTGTTTCAGCGTTGTTTCTGCTTTTTGTTTAATTCTACCAGTTTCGTCAGTCCCATCAGGATCGAATTAATGGAAGTCGACTGTATAATGTGTGCTTTTTACTTAACCTGCCCATTACTCCATTCTGTTTCCTTTTGCAGTGAGCACTTCAGGGTTGTTGGCTTCGAAGTCGCTACCAAGAGGTTTGTGTTCTGGTTATTCAAGCCTACTGGCCTTCATTTTTTTCATTTTCCTTTTATATTGTCATTGGTCTTGAAAAAGCTTTTGTCATGCACAAGGCTGTGACAAATTGTTTTATATTACCCTAATGTTAGAGCCAACATAAAATAGTCTCCAAATGCAAGTTTCAAAACAGGGCCTAAGAAACGTGAAACATGAGGTGCAGATGGCAGTGGAGATGGCAGTGCAGTTTAGCCTCAATAATAGCAAACACTGATACACCGAGTGATCAGATGTAATGAACGAAGCATATAACTTGGTTTGCCATGCTGTATTTGAATGAGTATTTTACTGCTATCATGAAACCAGAAATGCAAGATTTGAGACAATATCGGTTACAGCAAAGTGAATGTTTGTTTTCTGAGCAGCTCGAAACATTTACCAGATTGATGCGATTGTAACGTGAGTTCGTTTCAAGATTTTTGTTGCTTGAACTCGTCCATCGCGTTACAGTTTAATAATGTCAAAATTGACCATTTTAATACAGATATTCTAAATCCCACAGTTTTTAGCGTTACATTGGCAACCTGCACCTTTACGTCTCGTTCCAATATATAGACAAGTTGACCGAAGTCGAAACATGTTTTTCGTTAAAATTGACGCCGTTTTCGCTTTGCTTGTGACTGGTGATGGTGCTGCAGTACCTTGTGGCCTTTTGCTCTTTGACTCGGTTCATTTGTGACGATATGGCGACGCATCATGTTTGGTATGATTGTTCCTTATGAGACAAGCAGTTCTGATGGCGGAGGAGCTGGGAAACACTGTTGCGCCTTGGGGTCTCAATGTCAACGACTCGACGATTCTCGGATGGCGGGACCAGCGGGAAGCCCTCTTTAAATGTGAGGCTGATTGTAAGGGCTCCGTGGAGCTGGTAGTGGCCTGGTACAGTCCCCGAATGAGATGGTTGTGCGGTCTCTTAAAAAGTACTTCATCTCAAACGAACCCGACGGCACAGAAGATTACTTGATTCTCATGCGACTGCTTTCAGAGGTAGTTTCGCTTTTGCGAGACATCGATCGTCCCGGCATTGAACCCTAGTATAACGCTAACCTGAAGTATACAGTCGACAGATGGCAAGTGTGGGACAGCGCCAGAAACAGTTGTCGGAGACGCTTTCGGTGCTGAGTCATGCCAGATTTAACGAAAGTGAAACTGTCTTTGAAAGAGATTGCCTGAGAATACTGCCCAAGAAAAGCTCTGTCTCCTCTTCATACGAAGATGATGAATGAAGAGAACTTTGTTTCCGAATGGTGATTCCTTGAATAAAGGTAACATTTCTTTTTTTGTTCATCTCGCGTTGCATCGAGTTTTTATTTTGCATGACTGTAAAGCCGACCCTCGTGTTACATTTGAGTATTCTGGTAGCAGAAATATTAATACTCGCAAAGAGCAACTTGAAATGGCACGTTGTAGATGCTCATGTGCGTTTTTGGCTGGCTGCTTGGCTGGGCTAGTCTACAGCTGTCAAGCCATTGTGTCGATCCCATGGAATCACATCAATTGCATGGTCAACAACAATAGTGTGAAGCACACATTTGTAGTTTAATGTTGTTCATGCTGGGGGCAACATATTGAACAACGAGGTTCCAGATGTAATAAAGTTCCACTGTATAAGCATGTATGCTTAGGAATGTCGAATGTAGTGAGGGTGTTTTCGTGTCGTATTCAATTTTAACGCGACAGCGTTAAGGAGCTCGTGTCGCAGAAAAGCCGGTGTCGTCGGCGTCGGCGGCGTTGGCCGTGAGCGATAAATCCCAGCAGGCACTTCATGAATAAAAAACAACTTGCAAGATGGGCTGGGTGGGAATCTAACCAGGGTCTCCGGAGTGTGAGACGGAGACACTACCACTCAGCCACGAGTTCGATGCTTCAAAGCGTTACAAAAGCGCGTCTAGTGAATGCGGTGTTGCCTTAGAAACGAGCTGTTTCTAAGGCTCAGGCATGCATCGCTTGCTCAGGCGCACATTTCGTTGCCGCGCCGAACGCTGCGTTGCTCGACGCTCACCGCGTCCGATGCGGGGCGCGTAGTCGCTTCGCCGTAGCCCATTGTCTTACACCCCTTGGCGGGTGGACAGGAACGCTGTCGCGTTCCACTGTTGAAGACGAAGCTTAAGCGTCCTCCAATTTTTGCTGTCCAACTTTGTTGTAACAAGGTTTGGCTGCAGACAACCAGTGCCGTGTGGGGCTGCTGCAAAGCCAGCGCTCATGAGAAAAAAAAATGCTTGTGCAAAGCAGGTGCACATGCCGACCTTTTCTTCTTTTTTTTTTTTGCCTGCATTATTTCAGCATGTTTAAAATTCTCAGAGGCCAAATGCGTTCTGATATAGTAATTTTTCATCTAAACAACCCTTAGTATCGAGTCAGTTCTTTTTCTTTTTGTTACGTAGTGAAATAATTATAATTGTGGCTTAAATGAAGGCGAACATGAACACTTGTGGGTAATATATTGCTTCAAAATAAAATTTATTGAGTCAGCAGATGGTTATGTCCACTCTCAGGAGTCTGCTGTGACTGTGCGCATTTATTGAACTTAAGTGCATTATGTTGAACTTACATTTGATGCTTTCAATGCCGGAAGACTGTAATGTATAAATATGCATAAAGCTGTGCTGTTCTTTCAGTGCACAGCTGTGTAAAAAGTGTTCGGTTATAATAAATTGCAGGCTTTAACGTCCAGATGCTGAAAAGTTGACTATGAGGGACACCAGAGTGGAGGCCTCTAGATTTATTTTGACCACCTGCGGCTCTTAGCTATGCACTCAAAGCACAGTACACAAGTGTTTTTGCATTAAATCTACTATATGGAAATGCGGCCACCATGGCTGGAAATCGAACCCATGGTCTTGTGCTAAGCAGTACGAATTGGCTAAGTAGACCAAATGTGAAATGAAAGAAATGAAAGTAATGAGTTTGAATTAAGGTTTATTCATGCAACTCACTTTCTGCAAACTTTTTGTTTCGTAATTATTGCTGGTTCTTTGACTGTCAAAACAGTATATATCTTCTTCCTGTTTCCACGAAAAAGTAGGTCCCTGGAATTGACAGGGTCTGCTTACACTTGAAGGTTCTTATCTATATTGTGTTTTTACTACCGCTTGAAAGAATCAGCTGCACCGTCCCTTCCGTCACATTGAGTATCCATGGCAGTTGTTGCCCCGACGAAGACAAGCCCCATTGTTGAAAGGCTGGCTCGAGAGACACCTCTTCTTCAACCAAATGTTGATCTTTTTGTGTGAATTGAATAAAGAAGCGGTCACGTGCAGTGGGAGCAGGGTGCGCCTAGCAAAGTGATGTGCAGAGCGGACGGGCGTGAACACCCGTGTGAGTTCGCTTTGCTCCTGTAAAGGGTTCTGGCTTGGGTGGAGAAACTTGATGTGAGGTTGTCTGTAGTGCTCTCACAACTGGTCTCTGTGCTCCCCCCCCTCCCTTCCTCCTCATTACATGCAGTGTGCACAAGGACTCGATGAAGTTCCTGAAGGGTGGCTTTTGCGAGTTCGACTCGAGCCAAGCGAAGAAGCAGGACGTGAACGAGAACGGCATCACAGACTTGTACTTCAGCTACGAGGTGGAATGGAGGCAGAGCAGCATCAGGTGGGCCTCCCGCTGGGACACCTACCTGGCCATGACCGACGTCCAGATCCACTGGTTCTCCATCGTCAACTCGGTCATTGTTGTCTTTTTCTTGTCGGGTGAGTCCAGCCCCTTGTATGTTAAAAACCAAGCTCAATGAAATTTGGCCTTGAATTGTTTATAAACCAATAAATGGGTATTGGTAACAAAAATGACGGCTTCATTGGCGATCGAGCGTTACGTCAGACGTACTGGCTAGGCTGACAGCCGTATTAGTGGAGCATTGATTTGAGTGCTGTGCTGTCCATGCCTGAAAAGTCTGGCAGCGGCGGGCTTCGTTGGACCACAGTTGGCAAGCGAATAAGCCAATCCTGCACGATAACATCGATCACATGGTTGCCCATTTGCACCGGTGCAGGGGATGTGTGTCTAATTTATTCTTCCCACACCTCGTGTCGGCCCCGCAAGATGTCGACAGTTAGTCAAAACTCACAGGAGACCGTTTGGTGGCCTGTCGGAACCATCCCGCTGACTTTCGTTTTGCATAGACCTGATTGCTATTTTTAATTTCTTTTTGTTGTTGTTTGTAAGCTTATAGTGAATCGGATATAACAAAAGGAATTTTTGTGCCCAATTTGACTTCGTTAGGGTTAGATTCAACTCTACCAAAAATATCTTGGCCAAAAGCCATGAAGTTATTAGTTAGCGGTTCAGTACAAAGCTATCTAGCCACAGTAACTAAACATATGTAAAGAAATCACTCACGTGACACTCCAACACTTATGAGCACCAGTGGCTGCAGCATTCCACTGCTGAGCACAAGGTCACAGGTTTGATTCCCGACCACAGTTGCTGTGTTCCTATGGGGCAGAGTGCAAAAGCACATGTGTTGAATTTGGATTCATGTAAAAGAAGACCAGGTGGTCGAAATGAATCTGGGCCCTCCACTACGACACCTCTCCTAACCTGTGTGCTTCTTCGACACAATGAAACACATAATCCCATTCAGTTTAGCACTTATGAGCACAAAATTAGCGTGAAAATGTACATTAGGCAGTCACTTGTTATATGGTTTTAACGTGACATATGCAAGACAGCACGCTTCGCGTCCTAATCAATCCTTTCGCTGTTCTTGTAACATTGTCCACTGGTGTGCGTGAATGAATTGTTGACTTAGTAAAATTTTGTCTCTGGTTAGTCTCAGTATACTCATTTGCATTCATCACTGGTTGTATTCACCCCAATGTATGGTGGCCGAATATAGCTCAGGTTGTCCCTATGTCCTTGATTGCCTTGAGCTTCCTACAAAAGTTACTTGAGGGAACTCTGGCATTGCAATTGTTCATCTGCCATGCAAATGTTGTTTAGTTCGTGGATCTGTCTAATCTCTGTGCTTGTGGCTTGAAACGTTCTTGTGATTTTATTTGCTGCGCTTTATCATTAGAAATTTCCATGCAACCTTAGTTTTCTAAACACAGCAAGTCAATGGGTCTCTGTGCAATATTTTGTTGAAAATTATCAATTTGCAAAGTCACAAAGGTGTTTGAAGTCAGAGGGACAAAGTTAAGGCAAATCCATGTACTAACTGCCATTCCCATGCTAACTGAATTACCACACGTTCCACAGGTACTAGTGCCCTCTAGTTGGTTTTGTAGGGAACGCTGTGCTTCACTGTAGGCTTATTCTCCTTCCTGTTTGGCTCAGGTATGCTGACTATGATCATCGTTAGGACACTTCGGAGGGACATTGCCCGCTACAACAAAGACGAAGACTCGGTGAGTGCCTGGCTTCCCTTGCTACTCAAACATAACGCAGTGGTGGTTGGGCCCCAGTCCATCACAAGCCATGTCTGAGAGAGAGATGATAAGGAAAAGAAAGACAGGGAGTTTTAACTGTGGTATATCAACGATTGACTACCCTGTACAGTCGCTGACCCATAATTTGTACTCTTTGAAAGTCCGAATACTCAGGAGTTTGAAGTAACAGATTCGTAGGAAGTGAGTGTCTATTCACAAGTGGTGAGAAAAGCTTGTCAGCCTGTTACTGCACACACATATGCTTGCATGCAACCTAGTCAATCTGTATCTCGATGATTGTTGTGCTGTTGCAACAGATGCTATTTTATAAGAGCAAGGTCAATGCATGCAATGAATTTCCATCTCCTGGCAACTTTAACAGAGGTAAACCGTGCTTTAATAGTCAAATGATCGTGCAGATTTTCTTGCAGCAGTCTGCCACTTCTGTTGCTTTACTGCCATCCAAGTCAACGTGACATGGAGGGTGGAGTTGGTGGCATTTGAACCTGCTCGACAGTTCTAAGTGGCAAAAATTCAAAGCAGCAGACAACAAAGTTGCCCGAGGCCATGTCACTATTCAACTCATAAAAGAGCAAACACTGGGTGTGTGCGAGTGGGATACACACGACAAAAGATGCAAATGCAGCTTTAACTTAGAGGTTTGGTTTGTTCTGTGGTTTATGCGTGGTTGGCGACTGCTGGATTGACTAGGCTGTTGCCACTTTTGGTTATGAGGAGGCATTGGCAATGTATCAAAACAAGAGTGTCCCTCTTTCTGCTTCTCCTGGCGGCTGGATTAGTGCACCGTCATGCAGGTGTAGTCCAAATTATCAAATGGCCCTGTACAAAGTCTGAAACATTGATCGTCCTTATACATTACAGCTATGGGGCTAGTGATAGCATCGTGAAGCTGGCTGAATAGCAAGTCGGTGACCGTAATGGAAAGGGGAAATGGGGTATGAAAGGTGAAGTACACTTAAGTGAGCTGTCTGCGGTGGCTATGTGTTGCCTGGACTCGTTTTGTACCTTCCAAGTTACTATGCTTGTGTGCTTCCTTAGGCCGACACCCGAATTCAGCACGTCTAGTGTTGGCTGGCAGTTTTATCACTTGGCGGCACCGTGGAGCATAGTGACTAGGCAAAATTTCTAGGAGCGAACATCAGACTTGTACATCCTAATCTTGTAATGCAGGAACACAGTCCTACATCAAGGAATATTTGAGAGAGCTGTTCACATTTATTTCTGGCCCTGGAGGGTACATTTATATATAAAGAAAAGCATGAAATGTTATCTGAGTTAGAGATTAGCATAGTAAGTCATTAACTAGTAGTTGGTTTACTGAACTATCCACAACTGAGAACTTCCCAGATTATCAAAAATGCTACCCGAGGCTGTGCAGTAAGTTTCATGTGCTTAAATCAGACTTTCCCCCGTGCCATCGTCGTCATGCCGTCGTGGTCATCCCCACCGAGTTCGGCTTTGTGTGTGTAGTGTGTGTAATAAACGCTGGTTTCTGTCGGACGTGTCCGCGGTGTTTTAGCGCCGCAAGTTTACGTTGAGTGAGGCCGTTGAAAAAAAGACGCAATATTTTGCACTTAGGTCCTGTGAGATAAACTGCTCAGAAGGTTGTTGCTGTATTATGCCAACAACTGCGACCATCGATTACACCAACAATTACAAACGATTTGGCCAACTTTTTCTTTTTCCCCCCAACTTCTTTTTTCTTAGGAAGACGCGATGGAGGAGACTGGCTGGAAATTGGTCCACGGTGACGTCTTCCGGCCGCCGCAGTACCCCAAGCTCTTCGTTGCCGTTGTGGGCAGCGGGATTCAGATCTTCTTCATGATGTTCATCACAATATGTGAGTGCCAAGGGAATGTGACCTGTCCTGCTTCCCATGAGTTCTAGCCATTTTATTGAAAGATAAGCAAACACATACAGAGTTGTTTTGGTATTTCACAGCTGTTCATTTTGTGGCAATTCAAGAAAATGGTGTCATAGTAGCATCAGACTTGCTGCCAGAAAGCACATGAACTCTCATATTGAAGGAAACTGAACAAATAGCAAAATTCTGCTTTAAGTGAAACGCTACCCTAGAGATGCCATGACAAGGTGGCCAACTTTTCTCCTTTTGTTCTTGCAACTGAGAACAGAGGGTCCAGTATGGTTATACACACACGATTAAAAAAAAAAAAGTAAGCTCAAATAATAGCTTCCTAATGACGTTGCACAGGGCAGCAAGCATGTCAGTTTTATGTTACCGGTACAAATTGATTTACTTTTTTACTCATCTATGAACCTTACTCAAGAAATTCAGGCCTAAACTTCTGGAAAAAAGAAAATGTTAAGCCCTTATTAAAGAATAATGTATTGCAGCAGGATGTAAGTGTCTTGTCCTGTCGGTTCTTGTGTCTCGTCTTTTCCTTGCACTTTAAAAAGTTCTTAAGATCAATAGTGTATGGTACAAACATTAGAGCAAGCCTTAATGTGTTCCACACGGATGTAGCTGGGCATATAGTAGTCTACAAAAAGTTATGATGTTGTAGGTGTCTATCAAAAATTCATTTTGCCTTTATTTCTGAGCTATCATTTGTGCTTTTATTTTTTTTTTTCATTATTATCAGACAAGATATGCAGTGCTGCTGCCAAGGGCACAGCCTTTCATTCTGCTAGTCTCTCTGGCTATAAATAAACATTATTTCATTAAGTCGCACATATTTTTGGACATGCTGTTTGATGCACACAGTTTCTTTATGGCAATTCTCAAAGTGTGAAAGTCCTGTGTACAATGATTAGGCCATTCAGTGAAAATAACATGGCAGTGAGTGTCCAAGAGGCTGTTGTCCAAAGCCAGTGGCCTGGCATAATGCAGCTCAAACTTTTTGAGCAGTTTAGCTCAGGAGACCCAGATTGCACAAAGTAAACGTACTGTTTTTTTGTTGTTGTTGTTCGCTACTGTATGTTGTGCTTCCTCTTGTTTTTAGTCTTCGCCATGCTGGGCATGTTGTCACCGGCCTCCCGGGGGGCCCTCATGACCGCTGCCATCTTCCTCTACGTCTTCATGGGGTGAGTTGGAGAACGACAGGCCTAATGTTTCTATGCTACCATATCTAGGCAAAAGTAGTCTTCTTGCGACTCCGCTTGAACATAAATGCTTCATTTTACCGTCCTTGTGCTACCATACCTCTTTATAGGCCAACATTTCTGGACTGCACCGTAACAAGCTTAGTTTCTGGTAGCTTAGAGACAAAGCAACCGCCATGCAAAAGTTTTACTCTTGAAATATGAGCAAACGCATCACAAAAGACTTACTTGGAGGAATCGTTAATTCAGATGTGTGTATTCATTCACTTTAGGACGGCATTCCCATCGTCCATGCAAATGTATATAGATATCACAGGAAATGAGTTCGTACCTTTGTTCAAAATTCTGTGTCACCTCTGTGTCACCTCTGTGTCACCTCTGTGTCACGTGCTAAACAACGCTGGCCCTCCACCTTCTCGGAGGGGAATGGCTCATGAGTTTTAGTCTACATGTACTTTTTAGGCATTGTATTCCTGCTATGCCAGCCCCACTTTTTGCTATCCTGTGCCACACTTGTACGTTTTGCTACTACGTTTGCTACGTATTCACTCTTTTGTTACTTTTGTGTTCTCTATGTAGTGCTTAGATTTATCTCAAGCTGGCTTGTACAGGGTCGCCTGTTCTTGGCAAAAACATTTTCTTAGCATTTGAGTATAAGTCCAGTATCTCTTCTACCTCATGCCTATAAATGTGCCTTATACATTTTGGGAATTTCTGCCTACTGTGTGCTCAATGTTTTTTCCAAATTGAAAGAAATTCAGTTTCTAAATAATGCATTAGCAGGCTTCGATTTCACATGTTGTTCATTGATGTGTTGCTGAACATTTTACAAAGTTACGTTAATCTGAAAATTTTAATAAAAATTAAGACATGCTAATTAACAACTTCAATAAGGATAATTGGTGTTCAGTCATAAACACGGCGTTTTCATTACAGTAATTATCACTTGAACATGCCTCTTTAACCAGTATCAGAGTCCTCTCAATCATAATTCAGAATAAATGTTCCTAACTTTCTAGATCGTTCGAAACACGTCTGGGTTTTTACACCAGTCCACTGGTTCTACCAATGACATACAAGAAACAGTGACCGATAACTTAAGCTTTGTCACGCCATCTTTTGTACAAAAACAAAACGAGCATTAGCAGGCATGGAACTTAAAAAGCTAATCAATTATTGTAGTCTGCTGCATTTCGTGCCAAATTGAAGCTGCTATCAGCACTTGAATACTAATAAAGTGTCTCCTTTAGGTGTGGACGACCCTGTTTATGTGCCTCTAAACTGTACCAAGTTGCACGCTGCCAAACTGTTCTTAGGTGGCTGGTTTTCGTCAAGCTGTAGCTTGGCAACTATTTCCCATTACCCTCCTTCTTTCCCCGAGAGAAATTAAATTTTGATTGATTGATTGATTGATCGATCGATCAAACTGTGGCTATGTCTTGTTATGTTGTAAAGTGTAAAAGTTGACTCTTCCGTAACCTGTGACTCTTCGCCTGACAGCCTCTTTGCCGGCTACTTCTCGGCCCGCTTGTACAAGACCTTGCGTGGTGTCCAGTGGAGGAAAGCAGCCTTCCTGGTAAGGCGCTCGCTTCATCGTCAAGTTGTTTCTTGCCCTAAGAGGATTTTGTTAGAAGGGTGTTGTGGGGCAGAAAGCCATTTTGATATGTTCAGTGAACTGCAGACGTTGAAAGAGTGCTGTTTCCGGGAACATTGGCCACTGAGTCTAAACTTCGTAATGAACGTAAACGCTCTCAGGTTGACAGCACTTGTATCTACTTGCGCTCAAAGTAAGTGAAAGCAAGCTCTTACTCGGGGATGATAGACAATTACCTTCAAAAAAGGCAGTTTTTTTTTTTTCAATCTTGAAATACTTCATTTCATGTCAAATATGTCCTCCAAATTTCATGGCAAAACAAGCACTGGCAGTGCTTCAAATGGAACGGCTAAATTACCATCTAACTATAAAAGTTGGCTTGGCTGGATAGTAATTTGACAAGTCCTTCTTGAAAAGAGCTAGAAATATGAAAAATATTGCAATTGAAGGTACAGCTAAAAAACTGGTTATAGCTTTTGAGGATTTTGAATATTCACCGAAATAACATTTGCTGATCATTTGCGGCAGTGCGGTTGTTTGTACATCAGCAATTTCATTTTTTCAGTTTCTCGAAAATTTTTAATACGAACAGATTTGTCCTGTTCACATGCTACACTTGGGAGAAAAGTATGCCTCATTTGTCACCAAACGTGAAGAAAAAAGCATAGATTCATTGTAAACAGGTATGCTTCCCTGCATTCACGACGTAGTGAAGCCATGCTTAGAAGGGCAAGCCTACAAAAATTCGCTGGTGTCTCACTCAATTACTCTAAAGCAACCCAAATAGAAAAACTACAATAATTGCAAGAAAGGATTTTGCAACGGTATGACTTGTACATGATGTAAATTATGGCCCTGGTGTATTTTAGGCTTGATGGTTCACAACTGACCATTTAAGTGAAATTTTTGGAAAACATTCTTTTTTCTCACAAAAGGAACATTCTCCCACAACTAGCAAACATTCTACTGTGAGATGTTATTCACTTATGTTACCTCCAGTAGAATTTTTGAAATAAAACATTTTGCTTACCAAACTGCCCTCATATTGAGATGCCAATGTTGAAACATTTATTTTGAAATGAATCACAATGTGAATGTTATAGGTTTTTTTTCCGTCATAAGCCCACGTTGTGAACATTTGACAGGAATTTCAGCTCTGTGATAGCATTAGTTATTTTTTAAATGTTCCTTTACAAAGTACAAAGATGGATAGATATAAAACATTACAATTGCAAGGGTTCCTAATAACATAAAACAAAAACTTGGCATGAACAATGAGGAATACCATTAATAAGAACATGCAAATTTTAATAAATTTTAATAGTTGAGAAAATTGCGAAATTTTCCGTCGTCCCGTTTGTGCCTGCCATCCCCCTTAAAACTCAAACATGCAAATGCCTATACTTGTCAACCACATACGGGCGCGTTTTTGCCGATGTCATCTCTGTTGCACTATGTCATCACATGGAGGTTAGGCCTATTGTGGCCCATGTGTTTGCATATGTGAAGTTGTTGCCTCTGTGTGCACATTAACCAATTCTAGTGTACGCAACCCCCTTTTCATTTTAGTCGAGGTCATGATTGCTTGAAGTAAACTGACAGGGAGCGCATGTAAAAGGGTAGTGCTCGCAGTGTTAGCATTTCGTCACTGTTGTCGGTTTCATCCGTTCGCATCTCACAGGTGCTTCTCTGAGGTAAACAGTTGCCTAAATTTTTGGGCATTGCTGAGTTAACACATTAGTTTTCAGTGAAGCAGCTGCGGCTGTGCTTCAAGTCAAGCAAAGCCAGTGGCATCACCTTCGCAGCAGCTGTAGAGCTGAGAATTGTGAGCATGCCACCACAGCAGATGATCCTGAGAGTGTACCAAGGCCTATGACATCAAGAGTCGCGAATGCACAACTTGCCAAACTATTAAGGCGTTCACGACTAGACGGAACAAAAAAATGTTTTTAAAGATATCGAGGCCATGAAATTTACCCATATTTCAGTCTGATCGAAACTCATTGAGAAGAGTTGCATTTAGAAAATATTGTGTTGTGTTCCCTTTAACACCACAAAGCCGCGAATATAATTTTTCACTTATTTTCTCCAAATTCTGATTAAATCAGAGGAATCTTAACACAAAGCCCATAGATAGCGTTTTTGATGCCCTGGAGCATGTCTTCAGCTGTGATTAGTTGAGGAAGCTAATTGCTGCATAATTATTTGCTATACTCATTTTACTTAACTAACCAACTAACTAACCACTAGGCAACATATGAAGGTGAACAGGTCATTCTAATTTTCCTTGATGCGAAATGGTGTTTCGACTTTTGGGTGTTTTAGGTACTTAAATAAGGCCTGCAGAAATTCCTTCACTTCCCATTTATGCATGTATTTTGCCATCAGCCATATTGGGGCCTGTTGATGTGACTTTTTTCAATTTACTGTCATTGATAAGTTGCAAGAAATTCATACAATCTTTTTCATTTTTCGTGCAGACATCGGTCCTGTACCCAGGCATAGTATTTGGAACATGTTTTTTCCTCAACTTCTTCATTTGGGGAAAGCACTCGTCGGGAGCGGTGAGTTAGATTGCCAAATTATCTTGGAACTCGTTTGTATCTTGCGTTGGCATCTAGAGCCTGAGTTAAGGTTTTCATGAACATTTCTGTTTCTTAAGGTAACTGCCTTGCTTTCATGGCATGCCTAGACTTTTTCTATCCATGTTGTCATGGTATAAGCAGGCACATATCAATATTAGCTGATGCGCTAGTTTGAAAAGTAGCAACACCATTTAATGCAACGCCAACAAGTGTCCTTTTTTGTATGGAATGGTTCGCTTTTGAAAGAGACATGCAATTAGTATTTGGCTATAAAATACAGCTGAATTGTCGCATGAAGTCATGCTGAATGTTTTTTAGTGCATTTATATCAGCTCAGCCTCTCAGCCTTTTATTTTTCTTTTGGTGGTGTAGGTGCATTTCGGTTATACTTATTGGCTTTGTCACCAGCGAGGCGTTTCCTTTAAGCATGAACCATATTGTACTTGTTTCCCACTCTGGGCAACTTCATTTGTCATTTTTCTTTTTCCTTTTTGACAATTCACGACATCATTTTCAAAGTGTCTAGATAAGGGCTACACAGCTCAAACTTAACGAGAACCACAACCAACTTCTCTGGGAGCTAAGTTGTCCAAATTACGGACACTGTGCCAATAAGGCATTCTTAGCATCGGTAGCTTGATGAATACGTTTAGTGGTCTTGTGCCTTTCTTATCTGCTCCCAACAAGAGACCCTACACTTGAACATCCTTTTTCGTTTTGGTGTTCCTGACGCTGCCAACGGTTCGTGTTATGCAGTGTGTTTCACAGTGAAATTGTCTTTTTTTCTCATCGTATGGCCTTGCTCTGATTGCAGCACCAGTGCACCATAAAAGTCTAAACTCGGTTGCGTCTAAAAGCGCTCGTGTACCATGCATCATGTGTTGAGTGCACATTGACGCAGCTTAGGAGGTCGAAGTTAATCCAGAGCCCCCGACTACAGCATGTGTCACAATCGGCTCATGGTTTCGGCGCGTAACAGCCCAGACTTTAATTAATTTTCAATCTGTGGTTTGTGGCGCAGGTTCCCTTTGCCACTATGGTGGCACTGCTATGCCTCTGGTTTGGCATCTCAGTGCCCCTCGTGTTCCTGGGGTACTTTTTCGGGTACCGCAAGAAGCCCTACGAGCACCCTGTTCGCACGAACCAGATCCCCAGGCAGGTGCCTGAGCAGGTCTGGTACATGAACCCAGCACTCTGGTGAGCACTGCTTACCATGCCCTTTCACACCATTTTTACTTGTGATAGCGTGATATTAGTGTTTGAACTGGTTTGTAAAACCTCTTATCTGAAGCCTCTTGCATGTCATATGGGCCTCCGAGATGTGTGTAAACAAGCTGACTTTCACTTAGGTTGGCAAGTTCACTTAGTGCTTGCACTGGTTTGTGTCATCTTCTCTGGAGCCTCTCGTGAGCCGTGTTTAAGCACGAAAAAAAAAATCCAAGAGAGACGTAAAGCTGTGCGCCAAAATCTTGGAGTCAACACTTGTCACTTGCCATGTGCATGCTGGATGGCGCCACTATACCGTGCCACTGCAGACAGATCTCACCAAGGCATGTAGTACCTACATCTTGCTAGTACAAGTTCATCAATGCGCAAGTGAAGTAGTGGTTGATGACCAAGAGCACGCATGTTAGCGCTACCATGTGTGAGACCTGAACTTGCTATTGTAAGTCCTTTCAGTCACAGTTTTGTGTGAAGAACCTTTAGTTTCTTTGCAGTAACAGCTGACATTGCTATGCTCACTGCTGATGCTGTCCCCTTTCTGTATGTGCCTCAAAAGTAAAAGCCCCTTGCATTATGAGCCTTGTACTTCACGCGAGGCACTCACCTTGTTCAGTGAATGCACTTTTCCTTCTTTACTGAAGAGATAGGAAAAATCCACTGCAAGGCAATGCTGTCATGAGCCAGAAATGCTTGCTTGACTGGGTTTAAAAAAACTGTGAGATTGGTAGGTTGTCAGAACGTAGTGGACACTCACTTCCACTTGCAGCAATGTCCATTCAGACTCATCATCGCTCACCCACATTAACATTCTCACAGGTGCTCACTCACTCACATTGATTCAAGGAGAATAGTAAACTGGAAAGAACTGTAGCTGCCTTTCAAACATTCATTCACACTCGTGCCTAAGAAATGAGTGTCAGTTAAGTGTGAGTGAGTGTGCTGACCTATGGTGATGTGTAGAGCTAGTCATTACCTGGCGTGAAGAAATAAAAGTTGCATAGGCCTGTTTCACAATTTGCATAGTGGCTGCCAAGTATGTGCACAAGTTCAGAGCTGTCTTGTTCAAAGGAAAAACATGTTCTGTTCAAGCACTCTTAGTTAACAAGAACAATGTAACGACTAAACAAGGAATTGCTCAAAGTGTTTTCTTTTAGCCTTCACGCAAGCTTCGCGATGCCTCTTTATGGAGTCTACAGTGACGCGCTGGTAGTCTTTGTCAAGTTCGTCCCAGGCCTTGGTCAAGGCAGACTTCAGGGAATTCAAACTTTGTCGGGAACTAGCTGAGACCTTCTGCTCCGCTGCACTCCAGACGGAAAAGTCCAAAGGATTGAGGTCAGGCGAGTCCGAGGGACAGAAATCCTTTGACAGATGTCTTGGGATTAATCGTTCACACAGCTTCAACATTGTTTTCGCTCCAGGGTCTTGTTCACTCTACGGTCTTGTTCGCTCCATGGTCTTGTTTTCACTTTGTCTTAGAAGATTGTTCCACCATCACAAAAGTTGTGGGAGCTCTGGGGTCACACTATATTCTCCAGAATCCCTTGTTGATTGCAGGACACATTTATCTTCATGCCTTTGTCAAGAAACATTGGCGATATATTGCTAGCAGTGGAGATACCACCCCAAACTATGACAGACTTTAGGAAAAGGGTCTCGGTATAAAGCTTTGACTGTCCCGATATCCTTTCTGCGAGCGACAGCAGTTGACAAGAGTTGTGGCTGTTTTACACGACTTCCACGGTGAAAGCTTTGACATCATTGATGAGCATGTCCTCGATGTCCGTCACGTTGATGTGCGCCAGAAGTTTCTTTGCCAATCTCAGCCTCTTCTCCATGGCGGTATCTGTTAGCAAATGTCCTTGCAGAAGACAATATAAATGAAGCCCAAAGTTGTTTTGCACAATCTTCTGGATACTATGCTGGGCAATCACTTTCTGGAATGGACTCTCTGACCACTTCGTTACATGTACTGACCGCAAACAATTTCGTCAATACCTAAGAAATCACTTTCAATAACTTTTTGTTCCCAGTGTTCATTGTTTAGAATCCATCATAAGCTACTCTCAATAGCCTACCTTTGTTCACCCTTCCACCTAGTGTACTTTCTTTCGCTCTGTATGCCGTGTTGCTTCTTTACTATCATAATTGTTGTTTGCTTGTTTTAAGTTGTACAAAATCAGCAATGTTTTTTTTTTATTTGTATGGCTGTTAGCTGTATTTGTACGTAAACACTTTTACACATCATTGTATTGCCCCCCATTGTGTAATGCCTTCAGGTCTTCAAGGTGATAATAAATGAAATGAAATGGGTAATCTTCAAGTCAGAAGCAATCTTGTTAACGCTAACGGCGTCATTTTGCCAAATCCTATCTCGAATTATATTCCTGATCCTTGGAATGTTGACACTTGGCAGGCGACTGCTTTTTAGCTTCCCCTTGATGTCCAATTCCTCCTTGTACAGTTTCACTATCCTGAAAACAGTTCTTCGCTGAACGTGGAGCCAATCGGCGATATTCTGCAAGGTGAAGCCTTCGCGGTGAATAATGGCCTGCCAGTGCGAGTGTGATGTTCATGGCTGCGCGAAAAAGCTGTTTGGCAGCTCCTATTAGGCTGTTATTGCAGTGGTACCTCTCACTTTCTAAGCCATCTGTGATATTTTCGAAATCAGCACCATGGGAAGCCGGCTGGCTGTCTGAAAACTGTGCACTTTCTTAGTAGCCACCTGTATAGGACCTTCATTTCTCTTTTGTTGGCTTTTTTTTTTTTTTAGAGCACGGCTCTTAGGCACCCGTTCATGTGGCGAGTGTCGGCGTTGTCCCTCGTAACTGCGCGAACGAGCACAGCAAAAGATGAAAGCAAACGCGCAGTGCAGCGGGAGATGAAAGAAGAGAGTGCGAGGAGAAAGGCAGAGGAGGAGGCTGAGGAAAGCAGAGTGCCGCATCAGTCTACAAGACTGCGCCAAAATGTTATTAATCTGATTGTATACACAATGCAAATTGTTTAGTACTTTCTGGAAGCCATGTGGGCACCAGTGATTACACTGGAACCTTTGACAAGTCGTGTGTAGAAGTCGGCGCGCTTGATCCCCATATCAGATTTTTGATGATCGCTGACTCTGCTTGCCACTATCATTGTGCTTGAGTGTTTCTTGTTTTGCAATGCTTTGCTCCGTTTGCAACGTGCTGCAGGAGGCATATTGTCTGCACCAGCCAATATATCATGAAATGAAAACTCATATAGAGCTACGCTGAAATTTCGCATTAGGGAGTATCATAATCATCGGTGATTTTTTTTTAAATTATCTTTTTCAGCACACTGATGGCAGGGATCCTCCCTTTTGGAGCCATGTTTATTGAGCTCTTCTTCATCTTTTCCGTGAGTATGACCAATGTGTCGGCATAGCAGACAGACTTGCTTGGTTTTACCTTTCTCAGCTTCAGGGTTTGCCTTTCAATGTGTGCTCTCTCTTGCCTCCCTCTTTATTTTTCAGGCCCTGTGGGAGAACCAGTTCTACTACCTGTTTGGTTTCCTCTTTCTCGTTTTCATCATCCTCATAATCTCCTGCTCTCAGATTTCCATTGTGATGGTGTATTTTCAACTCTGCGGTGAGGTGAGTCATTGTTAATGCTGTTTGCCTCGCATCATCCCCGGATTAGGTGCTGCATTTTCTTGCCACTAGTGAGCTTTAAGATAATAGTATAGGTAAAATGATCAACAGTGAGGATAGGGTAGGTTTAGGATTGGAATTCTTGTTTTCCCAGCTATTATTTGTGCAGTTATACATCAGTTGTATAATGCTTGCTTTTATTTATTGGTTTTTTATTTTATTTTTTATTTCTGGATTCTCATATAGCAACATATTCTTATAGTATATCAAATGGCAATTTATGCAGTGCATGATGGCTGCAAAAGAAAGTTGAATTATTTTTTATTTTTGAATGTGCTCCGAAGTTACTGTGTGCTGCTTTTTGCTTTTCATATAGTAAAGTGTTTCTTCTTTGTATGTGAAAGCGTGTCGAGGTAGACATATTAATGTTGTATTCTTTTTGCTTTTCTCTTGTTATTCAAACCACCCTGCATCGTCTTTCCAAAAATGGCAATACTAGTAGCAATAAATAAATGCATAAGCCAAAGTTTAGCAAATGCTAGGTAGCCTAGTTAAGCCACTCACCTACGCTTCGATGGGACAGTGCGATGGGATAGATTTTGCTGTTATTACAGTCAAAGCTCTTTATAATGAAATCGCAACCGACTTGGAAATACCTTTGGCATATTCAATATTCATTCAACCATCTATTCATGACATGCTGATATCAGCAAGAACGAATTTAGGTTTATCCGTGTTCACTTTAATGAAGTTTGACTGTACACTATAACCTCGTTAGTTTGACCCTGGTTAATTTGCAAAATCGGATCATTCGGACTCTTACTCTGTACCTGCCAGACATATGCATTATTCAATGCAATCAAACTCTCGTTAATTCAGACGTATTGGGCCGCCTGTCATTTAATTCGGAAAGCTTTTGGAGCTCGGCAAGTGAGGGGCACCGCAAATGTTGATGCAAAAGAGCAACAATGGCCCTAGCATCCAACCGAAACGAAGTGGCGGAATCCGCATCGCCATAGTCATCAGCGGAAATTCTACGTAAATGACAGCAATGACGGAATGCTGTGTGCCTATTTGTGCCTTTAAAGCGCGTTTACCACCGTGCATAACACCATGTTGGCCGCATGCTTTCATAGTTGCGTAGTTGCCATCCGTGATCATGTTGGTAGTGGCCGCGATTTCCTCCGCAGCAGTTATGTCAAATAGTTGTTTTGTTTTGACTTGGTGCAAAGCTGTCGAGGATGAAGAGTCCTGGCTGCATCACGATGGACGGACAATCTGTTCGCAGTCAGCGCACTGTTGAAAAAATAATCGGGATGTGCACGCGGTAGTGCAAAGCGTGTTGCAAATGAAGGCGTGCGCTGTGGCCATGCTGGGAAGGAAGTCACGAGGCTTCATTTGCCGTTGCGCGAACAAATGAGTCACGAGATGGCAAGAATTGCAGCTTCCGCATTGCTTTTGTGCAAAATAGCAACAGGCTCTGCTCATTCATTCACTAAATAAGAGTATGTTGCTGTAGTAAGCATTTGCCAGTTGTTTTGTAGATATCCTTGATAAATTGACATTTGGTTAATTTGAACACTTTCTTCGGTCCCATGAAATCCAGATTAACGAGGATTTACTGTAGTTGCAAAACTACTAGAGTTGAGAAATGAACAGCAGCCTGAAATGGCGATGTCAAGCAGACATACCAGGTAGTCTTATGTTTCTTATTCTCTTTCTCTTTCTTTTCTTTCTTTGTATGGGGTGTCTGCACATGTGGTCTCGTGCCTCGTCTTAGAACTACCACTGGTGGTGGCGATCACTGATAGTCTCAGGAGGATCTGCACTCTATGTGTTTGCCTATGCCATCTTCTACTTCGTCACCAAGGTACCGTCCCATTTTTTTGCCAACCCCTTTCTTTCTTGCAAACTGTGCTTCAGTCGGGCACCGCTGTCAGATAAGATGTTTATAGTTTAGCCTCACTGATTAAATTGGCAAATACGAAAGTTAAAATCAGATGAGGCTTACAGCCAAAAATCTAGGCACATCGTATAGACTTAAGGCGGAACCACTTGCATGCAATTTTCAAGCTACAAGCGACAGTGACAGGCTTTGCCGTCACGAAGGACAATTCGTCGTCATCGCTTGTTGTGTCGCCAGTTTATGGCCAGCCAGATAAGTTTGCTTGTTGCCCGAAGTTCGTGCAGCGGCTTCCGCAGGTTGCCACACGATTGCGCAAAAACACGGTAGCAACCAGTCCGCCCACTTCGATCTGAATTCGCTCTTGTTACTTGCTCTCAGCTGGCATAGCAAGAAGTAAATGGTAAAATTGGTCACTGCTTCATCTCATGAACAAATTATTGGCAATGTTTTCTTGCTATTATTGAGATCACTTGTTTTAATGCTGTTAGGCCTTAGACGCCACCGAGAGCTGTGGAAGTGTTCTGATTTTTACCTACCAGATGGTGCCACAGCATTTCACGCTGGCCACCTGGGGCGTATCATTACTGGTGATGACAGCGTATTAAAATGATCTAATAAATATTGGTGAGAAGATTAGCCTCGTGGAACGTTCAGATTTTTTTATGGGTAAATGATTGTATTACTGATTGCGTACAATTGAAAATTTGTCGTTATTTTTCTTTTTCGCAATGTCACATTCATATGCTTGCCTCAGGCCACACAGCGACATGATAGGGTCTGCCTTTCATGTCACTTGTCGCTGTCACTTGAATATTGTGTGCAGGTGGTTGCCGCATTAATGCAGATTAGGTATTGGTAATTGCTGGCCTAAAGTTTGCATAAATCTGACCTACTAAGCTCACCAGTGTTGACTTTTGTGTTCAGAAATAGAATAGAAGAAAGATTATATAGAAATGCTGCAACGACCGCTACATGTAGTCATATAATCCTTGAAACGTTGCTGTCGAGTATGTTTCCTTGACTTGAATGATGTGAACTTACTTTCTTTTGCTTAAATTCTCCATATGCCATTCAGCACTCCTATCTCAGTACAAATGGATAACACATATCCTTAGTGACATCCGCTTGAACAGCATCATGGCTGCTTGTGTGACAATGCTTTTATTAATCCTGTTAATATATATATATATATATATATATAGAAAGAGAAAACAACCTGTATACCTAAGGGAGTTAGTATAAACACAGGTGGACTTGCATAGCTCTCTCAACTCAACGAAGTTCAGTAACTCCCGAACACACCCAGAAGCATACTCATCATACTGTAAGACATGCAATACACCACGTGCAGACCTCCGTCACATTATATGGGCATGCCCATCAGCTCCAAACAGTATCAGACACAGTATAAATCACAATAGTAAAATAAAAACTCCTGAGCAGTGGGAGGCTATACTGCTCAGCAAATGCCCAGAAGACCAACTTTCAGCTGTCCAGCTGGCGGAGGACTCCGCTACGGTTCAAGGCCTGGCCTGTGTCTGATGGAAAGGGGAGCTTTACGGGGTTGGCCTCGCAGCATCTCCGTTCCCCTTTCGAACTTAGCAGGGACTTTTCAATAAAGATGTTTTGTCTCTCTCTCTCTCTCTCTCAGTAACTCCCTTGGGATTTTCTAGCTCCCGTTACTCAAAGGAGTCGGTAAACACCTTTCAGTTTATGTACGCTCTTAAAACAGTTGCACCCTTTGGGGTGTATATTTGTCCCACAACAATAATCGTCATCTGCCTTGTTTGCATTTCCTTTCTTGAAAACGCTGTGCTCACTACTTTCCTGTCGAGAACTCTATGTAACGCTGAAAACGCGCATGCCGTTCGTGACTTGGAAATACCGGGCTCGCAGTGTTAACGAAAGGAAATGCAGGCAAGACAGACAATTCTTTTTGTGGGACAAGACAAGCCCCAGAGGGTTAAATATTTTAAAGAATGTAGCCCTCCCTACTCAAGGGAGTTCCTTAAACTTCCTTAGAAGAGGGAGTTAGATAAACTCTGCCAATGATAATAGTTGTTGCAAAGTTCCATGTCGAAATGTCACTTCCTGGCTGAGACTTCCCATCACTAACTGTTGATCAGTTAAATTTGCACCCCTAAGGGTCTAATATTTTTAAAGAGAGTAGCCCTCCCTAACGAAGGAAGTTTATAAAAATAAACTTCCTTAGAAGAGGGAGCTAGATAAATTCTGCCAATGATAACAGTTGTTACAAAGTTCTCTTGTCGAAATGTCACTTCATGACTGAGACTTCCCATCACTAACTGTTGATCAGTTCAAGTTTCTATCTTCCCATGGCGCACTTGTCTAGTTTTGCTAACAGGTAAGAGGAGGTGTACTAGATATAGCTCATTGGCTAGAAATATTCAGTAATACTGGTATCTAATGCCATGTCAAACTTCCCACGAAGGGTAAATTCCTTCTTTGCCTCCCTTTCAGCTGGAGATCACAGAGTTCATTCCGACTCTTCTGTACTTCGGCTACACATGCATCATGGTGCTGACTTTCTGGCTTCTGACGGGAACGATTGGTTTCTACGCCGCATACTTCTTCCTCTGCAAGATCTACGCTGCTGTCAAAATCGACTGAGTCATGCAGCTAGCATGCCTTTGTCCACCGCTGCCGCATAGCTGCATCACTGGGAGCAGTGGCTGCGACAGCGTCGTGCAGAGCGCATGAATCGACCGACTGAATTCTCTACGCTTCTGAGAAATGGATGGAGGTGGAAGACGCGGAAGAAAGTACTCTGGGACTGGGAAGGGAAATGCTGATTTGGTGCGTGTCTGTTTGTGTGTTTGTGTGTGTGTGTGTGTGAAGGACAAGAGATGACCAGAAGATGTGGGTATTGTCAGCATCGAGCAGTAAGAAGAACGGGCTGTGTGACAAGCACTTCGTATGGGTCAGGGAAGTGTGCAGTTTTTCTCTGTCTTTCACTCTTTTTTTTTTGTATGGTTGTGTGTTTGCTTGTTTTTGCTTGTTTCTGTTTCACACGTAGATGTCGTTGGAGCGATAGGGCAAGAGAACGAGGCAAAATATGAGCTGTAGCTTATTTTTACTGCCACCTCCACGTTTCTCCTCTACTCCTTGGTGAATCTGTATTTTTCTTTTTTTTTCAAATGGTTTTACTTTTGTGGGTCCGACAGGAATCATCAACATAGCTTTTGTCTGACCATTGGCCGCCGATTCCAGCTGCTAGCCGCTAGTCAGCAAGAACAGCAAGAAGCTCTTGGCTGTGTGTACTTCTGATGGCTTGTTTTGGATTCATGCTCCACTTCAAGCTGCGAACTGGGTTCCCAGGGCAGCATGAAACAGCTGTAAGGCAGCAGGGAGCATGGCATACCTCACCATCTGTCTTTATTATTATTTCTTCCTTTGGAGAAAATGCAAGTGTCTAATAATGAATGCACTAGTGGATGGACTTGCAGCACGCATGGCTTTACAGATTCAAGGGATCTGTGTTCTGCTTTGGGAAGGATGCATATGTGGGCAGTGATATGGATGTTCCTGTTGATGGTGCCACAGGATGCCTCACCTGGAACATCCTGTCTGTTTGCTGTAGTATCTGATTCCTGCTTTCCCAGATGCAGCTTTGGAGACTTGATTTATGCACAGGCAGGCCGTAAAAGAAAAAATCGGCTGCCGTTTCACTGCCATTAGGTTTGTGCTTGACAGCTTTCACATAGGTTGTTTGCACTAGTTACGCTTTACAGACTAGTTCATTGTGACAAGACTGTCATTAATCATCTTGATGAGTTTCCTCTTGCCAAATTAGCTCATAAGTTGTGTCTGACCTCAAGTCAGCAGCGTTTACAAAGTTGCAAGCTGCCACCTTTAGTCAGGTGCGACCTAACTGCAGTTTATTCTCTGTGGAATTTTACTGCCAGACTTGACACTTCACTGTTTGCTATTGTTTCCCGCGTTGCAACTGAATGTGTTTTTGGCAGCTAGTGAGTTGATAACTGAAAGCACAACTCTGTGGCCAGGATTCAATGGATGCATCTGACGCGGCTGAATATGGACGAATGAGTTCTTCAGTTCAATACTAAATTCGCCCCAAAAAAAGGACCAAGTGATGTCGCACACATTCATGGCCCCAACATCATCGATGAAAAGTAGTTTGTACTGTAACCCTTGCTTTGGTCATTCCCAGGTCCTGTTGCAGTTTAGGCATTTGTAAACTTGCAGGGCAGTAAACATTGCCTGCCGTTTCTTATGCACCACGCCACTTCCCAAGTTGTCATGGTTGAGCATGTTTTATTCTGTCATTGAATCCGTTTTACCAAGTTGTGTTGCTTCTGTCATCAACATTTGCAGGCTCAAACTTGCCCGTAACTCGTTCTGCGACTGCAATAACTGAAAAGTGACCATGAAAAAGTGTCCATTCTTATTGATTCCTGTGCCCATCTGGGAAAGCAGCACTATGTTATTCTGAATGGCATTTCTACCAGATAGTTATCTGCACTTCTGTGCTTAGTCTGCTAGTGTCTCTTTTCACGCACTGTTCGTAGTGCCCTAGTGTTTGAAACTGCATGTTTATACTGTGAGTTGCGGGGACTTGTGTGGTCATAAGTTAGGTACTTTTGTTATTTTTGCTTTCAAGTGCCTATCTGTAGGGTAAATGAGTATGCGCCCTTAGCAACATGTGGGTGTCTTGAGATGGTTCGTCTCAGCTTAGGGACATGATGACGTAATGCTGAGAACTTTGTTTGAGCAGCTCCATGGGCCAAAGAAAGTGCTTGAGCAGAGTACAGCTGTCAAAGGACTCAAGATGTAGCATGGCTTTTAGTTTGATACCCAGAATTCAGTTCTGGCACACTTCTGATAAGATGGCAAGGTGCTTGGAGGTATTTCCAGCAAGCTGTAGTAATCGGTGACCTAACGGCATTGGTCTCTGAACTAAATCCCAGGTACAGTTAGCAACATTTAATCTCCAAACATCTTGTCAAGAAAATTTTCAATGCACTGTTGGTGTATATTTTCCAGTTGTCCATTATTTTGCAGGTTGAGTCAGCGTGTTTGTCCCTGCTTATATGGCGCTGCTTACTTGTGGAACCTCATTACCAATCACACGCATCGACTTCTGTACTTTGTAATTTATGATGTACATATTGCTTTGTATCAAGGAGAACTTCTGATTCCCTTGTGAGTTTTGTTACTTCTCTAAGCCATACGGCAGATCACTTGTCGCTTAAAAATGTGGGAGCGAATTATCCTAATGGTGTTATCATGGGCAGTTTTTGTCAAAAGTTTAGAAGCCAATGTGTACATGACCAGACCTATGGTCTGTCCACCCAGAGGGATCTCAGAAATTTTGCGGCTCGGAATGCCAGAGACTGAGTGGCAATTATTGAGCTTTAGAGCATCAGCTGTGTGACAAGTGGGCAGCAACAGAACTTCGCGATCACTCATGAAGTGGCTTCGAAACTTTTGACTAAGACTGTATGCTTTCATTGCATGCTCCACTTCTATAACTTATGGCACTTTTGTCGGGTAAGGCCAACGCCCCGGAAATTTGTGGAATTCCACACAACCAAAGCATCAATTTCTCATGTTAGTGTACAATGCCTTGAGGGTAAGCAATCTTTGAAACATGTATTGAATATTAAACACACTACTACTTCTGAAATCAAGGCAACCATTACATGACTTCCCTGAAAGTGCTTCCGCTTGCTATGCTCACCAGTGTGCCATAAACTCAATGAGAACTGCCTATTTGTTTCACATGCAAGCTCAGTTGTATGCAGTCACCATAGCAAGAATGTTTCACTTCAGTTTCATGCAATGCCATGGTAAAAAAAGTTATCATGCAATCACCATGCAAAGAAAGTTCATGCTTCGAGGCAGGTGTCTTCTAACTTTTGACAGCTGTGGTCACCATGGTTACAGCGGTTTCATGTCAAACTTCTTTGCAATGACGACAATGTTTCCAGTTTTCAGAACAAGCGTGTTGTGTTGTCAAGCATTGCTCATTCCTAGCATGTTGCACAGATGTGGAGAACTTGATTCTATTTCACAGGGGTGTGTTTGAGGGATGTTCTTTGGCTAAAGTGGCAGCACCAAACATGATATGGATTGTGACGCCTCAACGGTGCATTCGAAAGAGCAATAAGACCTGTCATCTGAGTAAAGAGGACTGACCCAGGTGCAGCGATTGCATGGTGGGTAGTACATCATTGCAGAGAGTGAATGAACAAGGGAGCACTTGGCGTTGCACTCTGCAGCAAGTTTCGTGAAGTGTGCTATTGCAAACTGACAGTGGTGACCTCAGGGAAAGATTTCAACGGCACATGTTGACGAGTGTAATGTAACGAGCACTTAGAAATGGGCAGAAAATGTGCGGGAAGCGTGCATTGCGCCTCGCTGTTTCTCTGCGCAGCACTACCATTATCGATGATCGCTCAGCATTCTCCGCTGTCAGGAGTTGAGTGGCAACCACATTGAATGTACCTCCGGGACATCCTCTCCAGGCTTGGGCGTCGCCAGGTATCCAACACGTACACAAAGAAACCTAGAGTAAGACCAACCGCATTCTGAAGCATCGGAAAACTTCACGTCACTTCACAATGTAATAAAACAATTAAAATTGCTGTGGGGCAGCCCTGTATTGCACAGACTCTGAGATCAGTCCGTGCATCTTGGAGCGGTGACCTCGACAGCTGCAGCTGCTTGGCGGTTTCGCGACATTGTGTTCAGGTGGTGTTACGTGTCTGCAGCACTGCAGCACGTCATTCTTTGCATGTCAGCAAGCAAACCGCATCTTCCCTTCTTAAATGTGTAGTCCCTACGCTGCAGGTTTAGAAAAAGAAAGGTGAAGCTTCCTCTGCAGATGAGGCCAACTATAAGCAACCTCCCAAGAAGCCTCCCTTCTCGTTTTTGAGTAATTACGAATGATTAACAATTCTCCAATTAATTTCCTTGCCACAATCTCAATAAAAAGTCTATATTTGAAAACAGCACTTTAAATTGTTTGCGACGATTTACCGTTTGCGTAGCTCTCTCTGCGCTTCAAGGAAAACCACCGAAACCTTTAAAAAGTCACTGCTTGTGTGCCACAGCGGCTTAAGTGCGTCAAAAGGAGCTGCGCAGACACGTCGCTAACAGATGAAAGTGCTCTGCAAACCATGATTGACATTGTAGTCATAAATGTAATGGCTATTTATTACTCAATAAAACACGAATGCTAAAGGAAAGGGTCGACCAAATGTCGAAGCTAAAGAAGACGAGGTCGACTTGCATGGAGGTTCAAATGATTTGATGTTTAAACGTTGATTATGCCTCGTTATTCTGTCACTTTCTATCTCTTTTGTGGGTTCATTATTTGTTAATTTTGTATCTTATTTGTATTGTATTTCACGTGCAATTGCGTCTACCTCCTCCTTAGCGTGGACACTTGTTTGCTTTTTCTTTAACTCGATGAGCCAGGTGAGCCGATCCCAGAGATGGCGCAGTTCTTGGTGCAATTGGGTTGATTTTCGACGATATTGGCGCTAATTACGCTTGTACCAGTCGTTTTACCTACTCTGTGACTAATTCTCGCTTGTGGGCAACGCCGAAGCCATCTTCCAGACCGTTGCCTTGCGCAAGCCCTGCTTAGTCCAAGCGAGCTCGCTGCATTTCCGAAAAGTGTACCATAGGGCGTCTTCGACGTCTCTATAGTTACGGCGGTGCACCCTTTACAGTGGTGTAATATACAGTGGTTAATGTTTACTATACCCGCGATATTGACTTCAGTGCCAATAATTTCACTTACTCTGCGATTAATTCTCGCTTGCCTCCTTGAGAACCTACATTTTTATACCTTTTCCGATTCGCTACGACGATCGAGACACGCTAAATGTGTTTTTTTTTTTCTAGAAGTGCCTACAAGATACCCTAGATACGCCATAGCTGTGTGAATTCAGCTAAGAAGGCCTTGTCTTCAAAATATGTCTTCAGGCGGTTGCTAATAACATACAGGTGGTCTCATCCACCCTAAAGGCTGCTTTATTGTAAATGTTGCTCCGTTTTAGCTGATACTGGTATACTTGCATAGCATTGCACCAAACCCTTGTAGAATATCACGGGAAGAGCGGCGTAGTTTGCGAAAAACTCCGTGGCAATCCAATCCTTCAGTCAATGAACCGTTGCTTCGAAAGGCTGCATGTTAAATGTGCCAAGTTGCTTACAGTGGCGTAAAAGGGATGTGGTGAAGGAAGTCGTGAAACAAGTCAGTTTCGGCCGAAAGGCGAAGCATCGATTGTGATAGCAAATTATTAGACAGCTATAAAAGTAAAGATAGTAGTTTAATCGTCCTTATAAACTTGCGAACGTTCGCTTACTAACTAAATTAACAAGCATGGTGTCACGTGCGCACAGGCAAACATGAACACATTTTAGTAAAACTTCCTGCTGGGCTAGTCGGTACATGATAACTGGTGCGAAATAGACGCGCTACAACCACGGAAGGAAGGCGTAGTTGTAGCGCGTCTATTTCGCGCCAGTTGGGAACACGTCTCGCTCGATGACCGCGGGCACTCGCTGTCAAAACGCTGGCGTGACAAGGCGCGGCAGCGGCACCGAGCGAATTGACCTCCCAGCAGCTCTCTCTCCAACGCGAACTAAGCGGCGAACTACATAGTATGCACGTACGTCATTCAAGGATACTCCGTGACTTCCGGTTTACGGCGGCGCCATGTTGGGGAACCTATAGGCCTATGCGCGCGCCGGTTGATAAGGTTCCCCGAAATGGCGGAAGGTAACGGAAGCAGACGACAGTAGCGGATGTGACGTCACGTGCATACTATCTATACTGCCTCCATGGCAGATCGCTTTCAAAATAGGACCCACGCGTGCTCAGCCGCGCCATTCGCAGGCGCTTCCGGCGTAGAAGGCCCCTCTCCCCTCCCCACCTCCTGTGTCTCGCTCGCGATGGAAGACGGCGCGCTTCCTCCCCGCCTCCCTCCCTTGTGCGCGCGAGCTCAAGCCGCCATGCTCAACTCAACCTCGCAAGCTTTCACTCGCAGATACAGCATACGGCGTGCCGCCACGATGGTATCGCACTTCGATTTTATACGGAACATCACGGCGATGGCGGAAATGAATGAGCCTGGAGTGTCCATATAATTGCCGTCGCAATAAAAAGTGAGATGGGGGGGGGGGGGGGGTTGGAGGAATCGTCGCGACAACACATTATAACAAACCGGTTTGCATCTGTGCTACCCTTAAAGGTGTGCCGGTGACCGGCTCTGTTCTCTACCGAACTATGCAGTGAAACAATAAATGGTATGTAATTATCCTCACTGCAATCAATACACAACTTCGAGCGAATGATTCCTTTATTCTAGCGAAGATTTGGCTTCATTCTCGTTATGGCGCGCCTGATAGGTTTGTTCCTCGCCTACCAAAGTGGGACGATATCCTCAAGATGGTGCAATGAAAACTGGACCGCCCACGCGTGTAAATGATTTTTAAGGGATATGGGGGAGCGAGTTCCGAAATATTGCGCGAGAGGATGACAGTGAGCAGAAGTCGGTGGGAAGCGACAGAAAGTTGCGTGCTGAAGTCACAAAGTATAAAAAAAAATCATGAGCCATTCCACTCTGTGAAAGTGGGTGACCAGCTAAGTGTTTAGCACACGACACAGAGGTGACAGCATTTTGAACAAAAGCAGGAACACATTTATTGCCCTGATCGGTGGTCATCGTGACGATAGGTGCACAAGTGTCCACATCTCGTATCGCTTCTTATTAAATGCGTAAGCATTTCTATGCGTACCCAATGAGAAATTTGTCCGTACAAAAATCCCTCGTTGCCTGGGCCGAAAGGGTCGTTCCTCGTGAGGGGCCATCCTAGGACTCGGGTCTGCCAGATCGTAACTGAGCAGAATCTCGATAAAGTTGTTACTACCACCTGTCCGTCACGTTAGGCAGTGAATGGCTCATACCCCTATAAGGAAGCAAAAAAATTGAGTCCCTTTAGCATACGCCAAAGAAGGGGAAGGCGAAAGCCTGCGCGCTCAAGAGACGTTGACATTCGAATGCGTCGTTACTTACTGCATGTTTTCTCCCACTTAAGTTCGTGGGTTCGACTGCCTTAATTAACTGTGTACTAATCAACGTCGCCGTAATTAACACCAAGGTCGAGGTCTCGACTCCCACCAAAGGTCGTGGGTTCGAATGCCTTAACTATATTAATTAACTGCCTTAATCAACTTCGCCTTAATTAACACCAAAGGTCGTGGGTTCGACTCCCACGAAAGGTCGTTGGTTCGAGTGCCTTGATTAACCATATTAATTGTGCCTTTTTCTTGGAATGATTAGTGGCATCGATGTCGCTAATGTCGAAGACGACGACGAATGCGCGATCAGTGGCACGATAGCTCCAATTTTCTATACCTCACAACACGACTTTGAAACATAGAAATATAAGGCTTAATTGGCTACGGTGTTGGGCTGCTAAGCACGAGGTCGCGGTATCGAATCCCGGCCGCGGCGGCCGCATTTCGATGGGGGCGAAATGCGAAAACACCCTTGTACTTGGATTAGGTGCACGTTAAAGAACCCCAGGTGGTCCAAATTTCCGGAGTCCCCCCTATGACGTGCCTCATAATCAGATATTAATATTGGCATGTAAAACCCCATAATTTTATTTTTAGAGACCTAAGGCTTTCGCCTTAAAAGAATTATTATCTACCAAGGCCGCCATATAGGTGGGGTTGCCCCCCCTCCACCGATCTGCCGCCTACCTAAATAAAAGTTATTTCTCTCTCTTTCTCTCTCTCTCTCTACCCAAGAGTCTACTGATCTTGGAAATGGTGCCCATTGATAACTAATCTACTCAAAATGCACATTCGAGACGTATAAGTTTTTGCATAGAATGAAGCGATTTTGCATCAAATTCGGGAGCTGAGTTTTTTCAGCCGCAAATTTGTTAACGGACACAAAAAACCCATTGAGCCCTAGCCATAAACAACTTCGCGTTAAAAAAAAAATGAAAAGAAAACGCTGTTTGATGATCATTGGCGATGGTTTCTGGAGAATATTTTCCTTGTCAGGTAACGACAAGGAAAATAGGTAACGATAACGCGAACAGCATTTCGACTGCGACAGCGATTTGACGGCGCAACTGAAGACGGACGTGCCAACGCCGAAAGGCACTGCGCTGCAAATGTGCGCCTGAAATGCGTTCCGCTTGGCTGCCGCTGCAACCAAATGCGGTGCGACCTTTAGCGCCTGACGGTGCTCTCGGTTGAACGGGAACACTATTAAACCTCCTTGGTTGGACGCCGGCCTCGCAAGTTCCGATGGAGTGAGGTTCGATCATGACTGACGTTCTTCTTGCGATTGTCACGGCGCTTAGGGCCTGCGAAACTAAAATTTAATATTAAAGCGGGCTACCCCGCAATAAGCCTCGCATTGTGGAGAAGCCAGCTTTCGCGAATGCTTAAATTGCTACGCGCGTGGGGGCGCTTACGAATTCGCGTCGACGTTGGCGTGTTGTCGCCCATAAGGCACGTCTCTTGTGCTGAAGCGGCGGTGGTGATATTTGAGCGTTGATTCGCGCACACTGACAAGCCGGGCCGCCCGTTACTCCGCCAGATTGAACCTGACGTGAAGGTGAACCGCCGCGTGTCTATCAATGGAGTATACCGACGTGCGTTTTCGAAATTGCAGACGCTCTTCTACAACGCGTGTCTACACGTAAAAGAATGACCCCTAGGACGAAGGTCAGGAAACACATAGGTTATTTTAATTTAATACTAAAGCTGGTCTCGAGATGCCCTACTTGGCGTCATCGGCATCGTTCGTGACGTAGTGATAGAGAACAAAGTTTGGTGACGTCCTGTAGCAAGAAAGCCAAGTATCGTGACGTCGCTCATTGTAAAAAAAAATAATAAACAAGAGTGGTGCGCGCACGTTCACTCACTGCGCTCGTGTGCGGCAGCCGCAAGAACTTGAGCTGTAGCCGGTGTATCATGACGTCACAGCGCTTCCACCGGACTGGGTTTGCCGCACCAAGTAGTGCAGTGTACGTTATTTGGGGTGCTCCTCCGCGGCGTTTGGCAGTAGTTTTCTAAGGTTCTACTATCGCGTTCATTAGGAGCTGCAATGCGCGTACCGTGGCTGTAGCACTCTCCCGGTCTAGCTGGTGAAGCTAACTGACGCGCTTTCGAAAGAAAAAAAAAATGGAAAAAAAACGTGGAGAGGGTGTCGCCATTCCAGCAATGCGCCCGTACACCAGCGCTTTTCGCCGTCTTCCATCGCGGAGCGATAACATGCACTGGCCGGCTGAGCAGCGCGACCTCTTTAAAATGAAAATTTTTAAAAAGTCGGGGGTTTTAGGTGTCAAAACCACGATATGATCATGGGACAGCCGCGTAGTGGGGAACTTTATGGTCGTATGCTTTATCGAGCTTATCTTTGGCCAATCCCGCATAGTGTATATGAATAGTGAGATGAGAGAAAAACAAACAGGGCAGGAGTAATTTCTTGATCTCGTGCTTATATTCAGGCTTCCGAATATATGTTAAACACACACACACACGTAAATACGTGCGCGCTCCTACTAGCTGTTCTTTTTTTTTTCGACAATGGAAATTATTTAGTGGCAGTAAAGTTTCACAAATGCTCACTGCCGCCACGTGGTTGCCTTGTGCCGTCGTCCGCTACGGCCGGCGCTTAAACAAAAATTGACATTCACTTAATTATACTTACGTGATTTGGGTGCGAAAGCATGAGGACTTATCTAAGTTATCATCTTAAGAGGAAGCTTTAGCTCGGGTGCTCCTATCTAAATACACATAAAACGAGAATTCGTTCTCGGCAACCAATGCACCAAATTTGACGAGGTCTGTTGGATGTTAAAGAAAAACTTCAATTTTAGTGGCTGTTGGTTTCGAATTTTTCTTTAAGTCGTCAAATTTTTATTAAAAATTGGCAAAAATCGAAACTTTTCAGAAAACGAAACTATCGAGTTTACAACTCTGGAGCTCAGCAATGACAAATATCACAATTCTGTGAATTGCATCTAATAATACATCTAAAGCGGACAAAATTGATATGTTAGACATTAATCTAAAAAAAAAATTAGAAATATGGAAATACAGCTTTTGCAGAATCCTTGTACACAACCTAACGTATTCACGTAAGATATAAATTGACCTATCGAATTTGTCCGCTTTGAATGATCAAATGGATGACGCTCATAGAACCGCGATATCTGTTCTTGATGCTGAGCTATTAAGTTGTAAACTTCGTGCGTCTATTTCTTCTTCGAACTTTCGAATTTCTGAAAATTATTTTCACCACATTCAGGCCCTAAATCGAAATTCCGCTTCCAACAGTCACTATAATTTAACTTTCTGTCTCAAATGCAACAAGTCTCATTATAATCGATCCAGGGGTTATCCCCACTACGGTGTGCCTCATAGTGAAATTGTTCTTTTGATCCTAAGACGCTGGAGCTTGTCTTTTTTTTTTAATAATGCAAGTAAGCTGGAGTGGGCCTTTGGGCACGCAAGGACACTTGGGCGCGTTATTTCTAAACTCCCTAATGTTCTCTTGCTTGAATGCGAACACCCCCCAGGACGCATAACGTATGCCGTGGTCGGCTAAAGAGAGATAACCTTACGAGTTCGACAATGTTGTTGCTAACGGCCGGTGTGTAGGTAATCGTGACAGCTCAGAGGGGGGCGCTCGCCGCGCCGATGTCGTGCACAGATCTCAATGGACCGTTTCATCACGGCCCGCGAGATTTCCAGGACAAGCCTTGTTATACCCCGTGCGTGCTAAGATCCCAGAGGCTATAGTTTCACTGAAGCTATACGAGGCATGATCTGGCATGCGAGACCGCTCTGTGAAGGCCGGCCAGGACTATGAGAAACGACGCCAAGGCGCTGAGGGGCTCGCTGTTGCTGGACACGTGGTCCTGCGGAACGTGCAAGCTCATGGTTGAGCTCCTAGTCGGGTTATTTACGTTAGAGTTGTGTTTACTCTAGTTTGGGTCTGTATAAGTTACCCTGCAGTGCTAAACGCAGCTCTGTATGTACCGTCGACAAAAAGACACAGACTCCTTTTTTTCTTCAACTTTGACCAGCCTCGCCGAATGCGGCCGGCACATTTACTGCGTGCTTCACCTGGAACTCGTACAACGTCTTCAGCAGCGGGTAGCGCCCCATTCCGCAGTGACCGTCGAAGTCGTCCCACTCGGGGCCCCAGGATCCGAAGCATCGCCAGGAGGTGCGCGACGCGGTGGACGACAGGTCCTTCTCCAGAGACGCCGGTGTCAGGAATGTCACGTACTCGTCGCCGATCACGGCGTTCTCCCGACTGGGGAACACGAACAGGCTCTTCCCGAGCTCGCGGCAGAACTCGAAGAAGGCCAGTTTGCCTGGTTCCCGGCTGGTCTGCCTCGCTCCTCCGCGACCGACTGGCCTGAGTGCCAGACCGGTGTCCTGGAGCACCGCCTGCATCTTGAAGGTCTTGCCCCAGAAAGGTATCATCGGGCAGACAGAAGCAGTGCCGACGATATCCTCGGGGTACTTCTTGTACTCCTCGGCTAGCGCTTTTGTGGGGCTGGAAAGTGTGCCCGTGAACGCCGAGTCGTCCATTTCCAATGGAGACAGTAAGATGGCGGCGTAGGAGCCGTCTAGGTCGTCGGTCAGGGCCTTCAGAGCGGACGTCTTGGCGAGGTACCGAGTTCCAGCGGGAAGAATGAGGCCGAACTTCAGATTGGACTTGGCGAAGCTGTCGAGAAGGTAACGGAAGGCGTTCACCATTCTGTCCCCGTCTTTGTCTTTCATCTGAGGCCAGTAAAGGTAGGCTCCGTCGATAACCCTGGTCCTCATCCAGTGCACCGCGAGCAGCAGGAAGATGTCCTGATGTACTGTCTTGGATATTAAGCGCTTGAACGATGGCGCGGTCGATTCGTTCGCTTCGATGACCACGAAAGTCTCTAGGCCAGGGTTGAGGTTCTTTATCTGGGCCAGCTGTTTGAAGTCATTGTGGTTTCCGAGGCCTTCGATCGCGAAATCCTCGCGCATACTCAAGCAGCAGTACACCACCGAAGTGCAGTACTCGTAGGGTAGAGACTCGAGGCCGTACGACGTGTTTCCGGTCACCCAGCCGGCATGATTCTTCCTGTATACGCATACGACCCCTGGTCTTTTGACGGTGGGTACGGAGGACCTCGTTTTACGTTCGATTCCTCTTGCCGTAGTTTCGACCTCGTGAATTCCCATGACGGAGTGCACAGACGTCGCTTCGGTTGCTTGTGGAGTACGCGTCGGAATCGTGTTGTCTGCGTTTTCCATTGACTCTTCGGCCAGGTTTCCGGAAGGGGAGTGTCGATGAGGTTTTCCTGACTTTCCGTCTTTGATATCGCTACTGATTTCGACGTACCGAGGAGTGGCGCTGCTGTTCGTGCTACCATCGGTAGGAGCACTAGCGTAATCGTCAGCCAAGGGGCGAGCGTCGGGTTTGTTTCGACCGTTCGGTGATTCAGTTTCTGGTAAATCTGTCTCGATGTCTAGAGGATTAGGAGGTAATTCACTACTGCGCTCCAGCTTGCGTTTGTCAGTGTAGGAAACTGCGTAGCCAGTATGGGCCCTATTTGTCTCCCTGCTGGTGGTTTGAGAAAACGAAAAGCTGTCTTTTCCCAGGATTTCGGCCGCGGGACTTGGAGAAGATGTTGTCGTAAACTCGGCCACAAGAGAGTGCCGCGTCGATGGTAAAGCGTTCAACCTTTTAGATTGCTTTCCTTCGTTGTTCCTGTTCATAACAACCAGTGTTACGCCTATCTTTGACGTGCCCTGCTTCACATTCGTAGAACGTGTCTCGAACGTGCGCGCCTGGACGCCTTCATCAGCGGTGTTGATCCCGAAAGGCCCGGGATTCGCGTTCGTCGACCTGTTCCACCCGGCAGAGCGGTTTGCGTTGCGTGGATGCGTAGCCACCGTTATACTGACAGAACCGCGTCGGTGCTCCATCGGCGTCACTGTACCCGTCTCCCTCGGCCCGTTTCTGACGTCGGGCCCCAGCCTTGGCACGCTAGAAGCATTCTGCGCTCTCAGAGAGTCATGCTGATTTTTCGCGGCCACGTTGCTTACGGGCACGTCGTGAGGCACGACGCCGTAGTCGAGCATTTCTTCGTTGCTCTGTGCCAAATTATGTTTGCTTTCCTCCTGTATCGCCGCGTTCAGCGAGGAGTAAAGATCGCTCATTTCGGCTTTCACGTTGGCCTTCGCGGCCGGTTGCTGAACTCTAGGAAGGGCTTCAGCTGATGTTCTTTTTCGCGTTTCCGGACGCTTAGGTTCGCCAATCGTGCTGGCGAAACTTGCGGCTGCGCCACGCCTGGTTTGATGACTCGAGCGGTCGCCGGAAAGCGTCTTTTCCTTCTCCTTCGCCGGCGCCTTCTTCTTCGCCGGCGTTGCGTGCGCGGGCGGTGCCTTGCCTCGGCGTCGAATCTTCAGCTTATTAGCATAGCCGCCAAGCGCGTTCATGTAACCACCGCTGGCTTCCGGAATCCACTCGTCCTGCCCGGTGTAGTAGGAAATCGTTACCGTGGTCGTCTCTGGTGAGGACGTCTCTTTGGGGGAGGACGTACTGGATGGCGCTTCCGTTTCGGGGATGATCTCGTCAGGAGGAGCTGTTGAGCTGGTCTCTGTTGATACGACAACCTCTTCAGCTATCCCTTCTGAAGTGGAAGCCGTTGTTGTAGACGTTCGCAGCGATGTACTGGCCGCCGAGTTCGGCCCCTCCGGAGAGCCCTCCATGGGTTGCCGCTTCGCAGCGAACTCTTTTGCCGCCATCCGAGTCGTGAAACCCTCCTCAGACGGTTGTATAGTGGAGAGCTGCGTAGTCGAAGGTGCTGCAGTTGAAGACTGCGTCGATGACTGATGCCGTGCAGTCGTCCTTGTCGACAAAAAGGCCCTACCTTCCGCGACTCCTGTCGATTTTGATTGATTCTGATCTATCGAAGACGTACTGGGAACTCGAGTCAGTTCTGCAGGCTGAGAAGCAGGCCGACTGTACGCGCTTGCTTCCGCGACCGATGAACTGGCGTCGCCTCCTCCGTTCGCCCACGTCACGCGTCCGACAACGACGCCTCCCGAAGTTTCGGCCATCCCTGCGGCACCTTTTGGTAACTTCCCGGAGTTGTTTCTTTCCTCTTTCGTTGCTTTATCAAGAATCTTCTTGAGGACGTCCTCCGCGGATTTGTTGACTCCTTCAGCCACGATGTCGACGAGGTTCGCATCGGCTGACGTCATGTCCACCCGTGTCGTTTGCGTATTCTCGGTGCTGAGGAGAGGGCTTCGAGTCGAAAGCGAGGTTTGTAGCTGTGATGATGATTTCGCGCTAGAAACAAATTCACCGAGTGAAGCGTTTGATGTTCCAATGGTGATAGTGTGTTTGTTCGACGCGCTGGTAACTGTCCCGTTATTACTTCTAGTGGTTATGGAACTGCTCTCCGGTCTGCTTGACGACTTGTTTTTGGAGGACGAGCTTGCTGTGTCAGCAACAGCAAGACTTGCTGTGGACCCGATGAGGCCAACTACAGTTCCCTTTGAAGACGCTGGCTTCTTACTTGCTAATATTCCTGCGAAGTCACGTGCCGTGCTCAAGGTGGCAGTGTTTACAGACGGGCTAGATGAGTATACTTGTGCAGTAGTACTGTTTGAACTTATATTTCCCCCGGAAGCTTTGGAACTGCCGACATCAATAACTGCCGCGCGTCCCATACTTGTCGTTGGGCTCTCAGAGCTTAGCCCCGTCGCCAGTTTGGAAACTGAATTCACCTGGTTGTTCAGAGCATCGTGGTGCTCTCTTTTCTTTATGACGACCTCCTCCTTCGCGCGAGCTTCCCCTGTATTGTCAGTGTGCGGTCCTGCACCAGTCACGTTTCCAGCCGGAACCGCCAAGCTGCTTAGCGAGTTAGTGCTTGACGTCGAGGCCGGAACTGTGATGAGCTTCCTGAGCTTCCGCCTTCTCTTCACCATGCGGACGCCTTTGTGCGGCGCAGGGGAGTCGTGGTTGCTGTCGGTCGAAGAAATCGCGAGGTCCGCCGGAGGGTGATTAGGGGTTGACTCTTCGTTTTTCTTACGGGAGTCTGGAGACTCTGTGATGTTGCCGCTACTAGGTTGAGTCCTGTGCGAGGCTTCTGCGGACTTGCTTCCCACGGAAGAAACGAAGCGAGCCTCGTACTTCGGTGCGGTCCCTGCAGTCCGTGGTACGGGCAGTTCCTTCTTCGTGTCCGTCCTGTCGCCACCGTTGATCGTCGGCGAAGCCTCGTCCGTTGCCGCGGGTCTCTCGGCGAAGGGCCGTTGCAGGAGCTCGAGCTCTTGGCCGATGTCAACGACCGTGGTGCCATCTCGAAGCCGCTGCGCGCCTCTCGTCGTAGACGCCTTACGAACCGCAGTTACTGTCCTCATAGAACCGTTCTCGGCTCCCTGCCGCGACGCGGACTTCGTGCGAGCCTTTCGCTTGGTCTTCGTCTGCAGTGGTTCGCGCGTCTTGATTTCCGAAGCAGCAACAGTGCTGTGGGCGTCACTTCGCGGTTCCCGTTTGAGCTCCTCGTGGATCTTGCCCTTCGTCCCGTTGGCCGACACGTTTCGGCCCCAGTCTTCGTCGGCTGGGGCTGCGGCTACGGGCGGGCGGCGGAAGTAGCTGGCCAGGTCGAAGCGCCGCTGGAACAACGCCACCGAAGCACACATTAGCAGCATGGCAGAGGTCATAAGCCCGACGACGAGCCAGGTCCGCCTGCCGAAGGGGCTGCGTGCCGTCCTTTCGGGGCTCACGGCCTTGCCGCGGAAGGCGAACGCTTCGGCCATGGCGTCCGGTCTGCCGTTACAGTGGGAGCCGCGAGTATGGCCGCGGCTGCTGTGGCGAGCCGAAGACGACCCTGTGTTACGCGGCGCTCGTAGGCAAAGCGGTCAGCGTCCGGGGACCTGCTTCTTCTTCTTATGCCTCCAACGAGCGCGCTTCTTCTTCTGCTTTGGTTAAGAGGGGTCTTCATTTACTAATGGCGCACACCCTCCGTGGTGATGTTATTCAGCAGCGTAGGCTTTTGGGCTTGTTGATGCATGATTTGAATAAAAAGTAATAGGAGACTGTAGATTGGTCAAGAGTTGGGTGACATTGGAAAAGACGTTTAGGTATTGCTAAAACAACGGACATTTTGGGGAAGAGTGAAACGAATGAAAAAAAAAAGAAAGTTCTTCTAGCACCCATCGCACGATGGATAGTGCGATTAGCGTTGAAGTGACACACTTTACTGCCAAATTCTTCACTTCTGCGTCGCCGACTACTTCATTTTTCTGTTACCGACATCTTAATTTCTCTATAGATGAACGCCTCTCGCTCAGTGCACGGTAATGCTAATCGCATTAACGTTGACATACCCGTGACCCAGTTGGCGTCAAATAAATTCATTAAAGGGATGCGTATACCCGGTGGCACAAACCAAGTGATCCAAGTTGGCGCGACAGAGGTTCTTTGAAGAGCGGCACATATCAATTGGTAGTGGCGTAGTCAGAAACTTTTACAGCGAAGCTGTATATGGCTAGGGTTCCGTGCATTTTCGTACTCCGTGAACAAAAACTGTCACCCTCAATGGCTCATAACCCCGTAAGCATTCATGCTACCGTAAGCAAGCAAAAAAGACAATGACTCATAGCCCGGTAAGGCAGAGGCTACGTGCACTCAGCAAAGTGAAGCGAACAGTGCTTAAATTCTTTCTAATCACGTATACAACATACAGAACAGCATGTCGAAAACTGTCATCGTGAATGGTTCATACCACCGTGAGCTATGGCTCATACCCCCATAAGCAAGCAAAAAATGCAATGGCTCCTAGTCCCGTAAGGTTCACGGCTACCCACTTTGCGTGAATTAGCTGCGTGCCGCATTGCTCCGAAAACATTTGTCGTTGTTTCACTTCCGATAATTTGCGATACTTTGTTTAGCAGACGGGCAAAAGTAACCAGACTTTGACAGTCGGTCCCGATATCCGAAAATACCAAATAGTCCATCTTCGAATACGGAAATGAATGGTTAGCGTGTAATATCGAATCACATTCGATACTTCAGATATTCGTCCATCCTTTTTTTACTTTCTGAGTGTATGCAAGCGAGAAATATATCAAGAATGAAAAATCCGAGGACACCTAAGCGCTTCTTACGAGTTGTGAATGCGAAACCATTAATGTCCAATTGAATGCCGCTGAGCGGTCCTTGGAGTTGTGAATTCCTCGCGGGGGGTGAGCGAGCGCACTGAGACAGCACCACCTGGATAGCTGGCCTGTGCACTCTGCTTTACGACATCATGCTACTTGGACCGAAATTTCCATTGCCAAGCCCCGGCATGACGAAAGCGGTGACGTCAAAATCACAGCGGCTTACTCGGGAGCGTCCCCATAAGATTCTATCACAGTCGGGCAAGGTACCATGACGTCACGGATCGAAGCGCACCGGCCTTTGTGCTATCTCGGAGACGTTGGTTGAGACGTTTGGCCAACGACTCAACCAAGTAGAACGACTCAACCGACTCAACCGAAGCAGAGCGGGCGAAAGGGCGCGAGCCCTTTCGCGCGCTCTGCTTCGTCAAGGCGCGCACGTGACGTGGCCTCGCAGCCAATGAGAATTTAGGTGCCGTTTCGCTGCTACAGACGTCGGCTTTTTCGCTCCGTGGGTCATTTGATGTTCTCGCATCAAAATTACGCCATCGCTACTTTTCCTCTTGAACACTGAGTTAATGGGAGGGCGCCTAAAGCGTAACGTACGACAGACGACGCCGGCAAAATTGAGTTCAGATGTGTCGTCGTGGACTTATTCTTGTTAACGTCCAAGTTTTGGCCCGACCCGCCGTGGTGGCGTAGTGATTTTTGGCATGCGCTGCTAAACCCGATGATGCGAAATCGAATTCCGGTCGCGGTGGCCGCATTTCGATGAGAGGGTGAAATGCAAAAGCGCCTGTGTACTGTGCGTTTGGTGCGCGTTAAACCTCAGGTGGTGAAAATTCATCCGGCGACAGTCCACTACGGCGTCCCTTTATAGCCCGCTGTTTATGTTCGGAGCTTTAAAACTCGCAATTTAATTTAATTAACTGACAGTCGGTGCCGTGCCTTTTGTTGTCTAGAGAGTTTCTCCGTCGCTGGGCTGGAAGCCAGCCCGTTTTCGTTTTATGCATTACCGACGACAGACGTCAAAACGCAGCGCACGCAAATCTCCGAACGTCCGACGCGATTCCGACGCTCCAAACCGACGCCCTTCCGACGCTCGAGAATGAGCCTCCGGGATACCGCGTGCATCGGTATAATTACAGTCTCAGGAGGCGCGCGTGTTAACAGTGCGTGACAGCGACGCTTCAGCGGTTCCTCGAAATCATCCGTGGCCATTACGGTAATGTGATAGCGGAAATGCCGCTCATGAACAAGCTAAAAGCTCATCGCGCAGCTGCGTCTGACGGAGCCTGAGAATCCTGCAGCACGTTTTACAACCCCACCCCCCTCCTCTCCCCTCCTCGCCCAAGTTACGACCTGATCACGTGATCGCTTGGTGAAGAAGACAGGTGCTCACTCCAAGCAACTCGTAGAAAGGGAGACAGAGAGAGAGAGAGAGAGAGAGCCTTGACGTGAGGTGCTCGCTCGCCCCCTCCGAAACAGCGTTAATTGCGAAGGCCTAATTGCCGAATCGTGACCGAGAGGTGCCTTGCCTGTTGGCCCCAAAAGCCCGAGAACGGCGGTCGCGAGCCTCGGATTAAGCCGAGAGCCAGCGCGCGTCTATTTCACAGCGTTGGCTGCTGTGTGAACTCGCCCGTCCGCTCGAAGCGGTGTACGTCGATGTTTGCGGTCGGCCGTCGTCGACATCGGCGCGCGCGCGCGAGAACGACTCGCACCTGCGCACTTATTTCGAGGCAGCGCGCAGGCTGACGTGCAACAACATTCGGCGGCGATGAGAGAAATGCGTTAGCATTGCGTTCGAATCCGTGATTTAAACCGCGTTCATCGCACTGCAAAGTGTTCGCGAGCGCACTCGACAAACGTCCTGCCTGTCAATTGCAACTGAAAAGTGTTTCCTAGCACACCACCGCCAGTTGCATTATATGTATATATACATATATTGCCTCTCTGCGACGTGACCGGCTTCCCACGCTTCACCCGCCGTGGTTGCTTAGTGGCTATGGTGTTGGGCTGCTAAGCACGAGGTCGCGGGAACGAATCCCGGCCACGGCGGCCCCATTTCGACGGGGGCGAAATGCGAAAACACCCGTGTACTTAGATTTAGGTCACGTTAAAAGAACCCCAGGTGGTCGAAATTTCCGGAGACCCCCACTACGGCGCGTCTCGTAATCAGATTGTGGTGTTGGCAAGCAAAACCTCCAGAATTAATTTTTTTTTCACACACGTACACTTTTTTTCTGCTTTGACACTCCTAATGCTGACGCGTTAGACTCTCTCTCTCTCGTTTGGGTGTTATTCTGGACTATCGTCCAATTCCGCCATAAAAGAGAAAAGCAATCTGAGCTGTATTATAAGTTATCCTTGTGCAATGCCAAGAAGTTCACTCTTAATACGAGGAGAGGCTCGGTAAGCGAGAAAGGACTGGTGGCGCCGCCGCCTCGAAGTTCCCGCACCAGCTCGCTTTGACGTCATGAATTTCGACGACGTCTGCTCACGCCCAGTTAAATTTCTTTTATCGGTAACTTGAATTGTGCTATAAAGAAGCAAACGTAAAGCTTCGAGACCTTTTACTGCGCCGCACCGGGCCATATACGAAAAGGATACTTTGAAATCCGTGGCGTCAACACTGACGCAATAGCGCTGGTATTTCGGTACGAAATCCAGAAAGACAGCAAAGCGAGTTTCAATTTTCTCTCCTAATAATCAACATGTTACTCAGAAATTAACTGAAGTGGAGTTTTGAAAGAATATACCTTAACAGTCTAATCTGACATAGTGTTTTGATTTATATAATTCCCCCTTTAAGCGGACTGAATATAATTATATCCCGTCCTTTTGCGTTCGCCAGTGTACCGCAGTGGCTATGTGATTGCGCTGCCGGCTCGGGGCTACGGATTCGAGCGATGAGCGTCTCCTCCTCTAGCACGGCCGTGTCTGCACAGGGCTGTCCGCGCGCCATAATTTGAAAGTTAGCTGCGGTGAGGGCAATGTTATTTATTTTTATTAGTATAGGTATATATTTCGCCCACACGGGCATTACGGTAGCGGTAGGGGGGGGGGGTGGAGTTACAGAATGATGTAACTCGAAGTATACACCTAATACATGGATGAACACTGGCAACGACAACAACATCAAGGATCTACCAGGTGTTTCTGCGAAGACTTTAGGCAATTTTGAAATATCGCCTTGCCAGACAGCACAATTCTAGTCCCTGAGCTGGTCTACTGTAGGAGGTGGACATTACCTGCACGAGAAAGGGAAAAAGCATAATCGACGATTTAAAATAGCACAAGTTAAGCTTTTAAGTACCAAACTTACGGCACGTGATGCAACTTACAAATTGTAGCCGGTGAGCCTGCAAGGCCTGTCCACTTGAATAATAATTGTGGGGGTGACACCATTTTTCCAGACATGTGCCTTCGTACTTGCGGTAAAAATGCACTGTCGTCCCAGTTACTTTTCTTTAACGCCGTTTTGTCGAAAAACCACCAATGTAATGCACCTGTATCTTCGCGAAGTCCTGGAATTAATGTCTCGAAACTGGTGTCATCCTGAGAATTCGTTCCTAGTGGGTCCGCCTTGTGTACTTCCCGGCTACAATTTTAAATTGCAGTATGTACCGTAATAAAATGAGATAAAAACCAAATCAGTGAAGTTTCGTTAATTAGTCGATTATGTAATTCGATTTCTCGTGCAAGTAATGCACGCCTCTTCGAGTAGAGATCAGCTCAAGTACTAGAATTGTGGTATCTGGCACAGGCAATTTTTTAAAGGTAGCTTATAGTCTTCGCAGAAACATGCGGTACATATACAGCCGGTCATCAGATGCGGCTCAGTGACGGGTAAAAAGAAATAAATGGAATATGAAGCATATCCAAGAGGTGCCTAGGCAAACAAAGGTGCAACAGCACAACGAACGAAACAGTGGTGAATTACAAAACGAGAACACGTCTAGACTGATTATAGTATACAATACAGAGCCTTAGATAACATTTACGTTCTAAGCCGGTGAAGTAAAGGCACTTATGGGCCAAACTTTCAGTCTACTCGACACAGCGCTTCGTCTGTCTAAGTCTGCACGTCCCTTTGCTTATAAGCCGTTACTCACTTTTTTTTTTCAGACGTACCAACCAGCCCAAGTTAGCACTTTATTAGTCTACAAAGGGGGAAGCAGAAGATCCGATAATGTGCCCTTCGATACAGCCTGCACGAATTCGGTGGGCAATGAATTCATAATGCGATAGCCCGCGAAGAAAAAAAGACTCCCGGTATGTAGTGGCGCACGCGCAAAAAGAAAAGAAAAGGAAATACTTTATCTTGAAGGGCTGGTCGTAACGTTTTGACGAGTAAGTTGACGGTTGCAGATATTTATCTTCATTGAGGATGGAGCGATCAAGCAAAATACTAGTAAAAAAAAAATTTGTGACGTGAAATTCTTTTCGACGTGCGGTGAGCTCGGACCAATTCAGGAGCCGTTTAAGGGCAACGATGCTGCTTGGCACGAAATAGTTCCCAGTCACGAAACGCGCAGCGTGATTTTTGAATGGCTTCGACTGTGGTAATAAGAATTCGCGTATAGGGGTCCCACATAGCATACGGGTACTCTAGAATAAGGCGAGCGTTAGTGAAGTAAAGCAACTGTTTCACCGTAAACGGGCCACGCTCGAAATTTCTTACAATAAAATTTAGAGTGCGCCCTGCTTTAAATGTCATATGAACGCGTTCATTCCAAGTTAGGTTTGAACAAAAAGTATCTCTTAAGTACTTGGCTTCGTTTACTTCTTAGAGGACTTGGTTGTTTAAGCATTAAAAAGTGCGAAGTGGCATGGGTTCGCGAGTCAATCGTATATGTTTACATTTGGATATATTCAGGGGCATTATCCATTTTTGTGACTAGGAAAAAAATTCAATCTAAATTGTTTTGTAATGCGCACTGGTCCGAGTGATCGACACATTCTATATATGAAACACAATCGTCTGCTTAAAATGGAAAACCAACTAGCCCAAACCACCACTCTTCTAAGTCTGCCTAGAGCTTAATTTTAGATGTAATACGGGTACCTATGTCGTTAACATAAATTAAAAACAAAAAGCGGACCAAGCATAGAGCACTGTGGTACTCTAGAGTAAACGGGAGGGAGGGGGGGCGTGCAGGGATGATTTTTTGACCATTAAGTGTGACCGCTTGAGTGCGACTTGTTAAGTAGCTGCGGAGCCAATAAAAACGTTATCAGGCAAACGCAGCATAGAAAGTTTATAAAGAAGATCGTGAGGTACTTTTTCGAAGGCTTTTTTTTGCAAATGAAGTAGTGAACAGTCGATTTGTAAGCCGCTGTATGACACTAACACGGGCAAATCCGATTAACTGTGTTACACAGGAATGACCTGAACGAAAGCCATGCTGAAAATCGACAAAGTTATTATCCTGAAGGTGCAAAAAAATATATTAGTACAAAGAACATGTTCAAGCGTCTTGCAACAGATACTAGTTAGGAATATTGGCTTTCGACTAAAAAAGAAAGCGTGAACCAAGTGTTGACGCTAAAGCACACAAGGTCGACGCACATGGTGTTTCAAATGTTTCGCTGATTAAACGCTGATTATGTCTCTATTCTGCTTCTTCTTCATGCTCATTGTGCACTAATTTCGTATATTATTCGTATCGTATACCACTGGCAATTACGTCGAGCTCGTCTTCTTTAGCATCAACACTTGGTTTAACCGTTCTTTTTTGACCAAGAAGCCAGGTGGCTCGATCCCGGAGATAGTGCAGTCTATGGAGCAATGTGCTTAACTTTAGGCTATATTGACGCTAATTACATCCTAATTTTACCTAATCTGCGACTAATTCTCGCTTTTTCGTAGGCACCGCCGAAACCACCTTCCAGACATTGTTCCTTTGCTCGAGCCGAACTCACGTCATTTTCGAAAAGTATGCCGTACAGCGGCTTTGTCTCAGCACGTCAATATCTACGGCGGTGCACCCTTTACAGGGGTATAATGCAATGTTAATTTTCACTTATACTGGCACTAATTGCGCTCGTACCGTTAACTTTACGTACTCCGCGATTAATTATCGCTTCTTGTCTCTTGTTCAGCCTAAACTTTGCTACACGTTGTAACTCGCTACGACGCTCTGGAGCCGTGAAAAGCAAGCTTTTTACTGAAAGTGGTTACAAGATACCCAGGTCCCAGATACGCTAAACATGCGGAAGTCAGCAGATAAAGCCTTGTCTTCAAAAACCACCGCCAGCTGCGAGGTGTGCTCCGGATGGTAGAGTTTGTCCAGCAGGTGCAGACCATCGTTATCGATAACACTGGAAAGGTAATGATGGCAGTTTTCAAGCAGCTTCAGTTAGCAACCAATATTCAGGCTTTCCGTTCACTATAAATATGATGGATACCAGTCCCACGCGATAGCTTTACATTTCATGTGACATATATCTGCATGGCTCAAGTGTGGCAGCTATGACCTTTTATACGATCAAGTCACATCCGACATATGCATTCCTGTATTAAAGTGGAAAGTTGGGCGAGTTGGTATACATTCATATTAGTAACAGCTCGATCAAAACGACGACGGAGGTTGCACAGCCAGCTAGACTACTGCGTCTGCAGTGTAAACGTGAGGAACAGTAAACGAATAGTCAAACACTGCAAAATTCGTCGAAGACTGACATAGTGCATGGAAAAAATCGCCATCAACATCCGATACACAATATGAGCTTGCAACCGTTTCAAAAGCCGTTTGTTCTGTGAATTATCTAGGCTGAAAGTGTTTTTTACTTAACGCTTTTAGAAAATAGTGCGCAAATATATCCGATGTCATGAAATATTGTTGGTTTTACCAGACTGCCCAAGTACCTCGTGCAACCGGTAGACGTTTACGTTCGTGCCAACCTCATGCCTGCCGCACGATACGGAGTCATCAGAAAATCTTGCTCCTTTAGCGCCTGCTAAGGATGAATGCCAGCTGGCTGAAATCATTCACGACTGCCAAGACTGGGAGGGCAGCTTGTATGGTGCGGTCACTGTCCTCGCATCCACTAGCAATTAGATTACACCCAACCGTTATCGAAAAAATGACCTCATACGTTCGTCCATTGGAAGAACACAGCTCAAGCATTCTTCCCAAGGCGTAGCCTAGTACGCATTAATCTACTAAGATCACGATGCACGATTTATGCTAACGAACAGGGTAGAGCCTAAAGAAAGCGCAATTAGCTGCCATTCTGTCGCGGAAGTCAATTGGCTTCTTCCATCCCTCGTTCTATTGCTGAGCTAACGGCTTGGGTCAGTGTAGTGGCGTGACTCTATCTAATTAGAAACCACGGGCCACATCGAGGCGCCTCGTTAAACGAGGATTAGTCACGTGATCAAACTGTCACGAACATGACGACGGCGTGAAGTATCGATTTATGTTCGGAGGCCAAAGCCGACAGCCAAGAGTCAAGTGGGGCCTCACCGAACAAAGCCGGAAACCCCTTTCCTTCGTGGACGGATGCGTGAGCCATCCGTTGTGTAGGCGTCAAGATTCGTTTTGATGCATTGTGGCCCCTGACGGAGGCTTGATCTTAAGTCATGTCCGTGTCCGAGTCTGACCCGCAGTCCTAAGCCGTCGATTTGTTGCATGTGCGCTGGACCCGCCTTCGCGGTGGACCCTTTGATGCCGACAGCTGACACGACATGCCTCAGCAGGTGCGTCTGCAATTGCGCCTGTTCAGATATTCAGCATTCAACTAACTAAATACGCTACCAAAAAAAAAAGAACTACGTCCTACACTTGGGTAAGAGTGGAGGAACGCTTGCGTGGGAGTTAATGGAAGCTTTTTATATCAGCCAGAATGACAAGGCATGTATCAGCGACACTTCTATAACGCTGCGCAGCAGCGAAGAACAGTTTTTATAAAGAATGCTATGATTTGGCTGTCCTTATGCATTGCAAGATTATTCAGACGTCTCTTACAATTTTCGCACACTGTGGTCTGCACACCTTCCTTGCTTCTTCACGTCTGTCTGCTTCGAATGAAGTTTAGTTAAACGTTAATGCTTGTCTTGTGTTTACATTATTTTGTCACGCGTCTAAGGTGTGGCGTTTGTTAAACCTGCAAACATACATCCTACACGTAATGCGTGTATGGCTATCGCAGTTCATCTATGGTCAAGACTGTCTGCTGATAAATATCTAGATGTGCGATTTTTTCACGAGGTATGAGAAATATTTGGTAAATTTTATTCAATGTTCCGCAATGCATTCGGTGCGTATAGCCACTGACGCGACAGCTAGCGACGAACACTGGGAAACCCCGAAACAAGATCAACGCGAAGGCTCCTCACTAGAAATTAAGTTCACGAGATTGAACAGGGTGAATTTTTCGATGGAACACAAGAAAAAGACATACTACTTGCTCAATATCGTGTTCGTATCGTATGTGTTTCAACAAATAAAAATAAATAAATAAACCAAGGACATTATTCGTAAACAAACGGAAGGAAAAGTCTTTGTGCCTTAGTAAATAGGCAACGTTGAGTAGTTGACGTTTGCTATCAATATCACTCATTTTTGTATGCCCAAAAGCGTAAATATTAAATATGTTAACACTCTTGACTGTCAGCTACTGCTAATAACAACAATACTTTCTTGTATGCGGTTATGTATTCTACTTAAAGAGGAGAGTTTTAGTGCTACGCTACCGCTTAGCCTTTACCGCTACGGTCTCCGGTCCCCTTCAAGTCTTCGTGCTTTTATCTGCGCCTAACATGAACGTGGTAAGGGCTGCGCGGATTGACTGGCGTTTGCAAAAGCTGGCAGGTGATGGCCGGCATGGCGGTAACGATGAATAGTAGCGGCGCGCTAAAGTTACCTAATATATGTTCCCCTTACTCGTTCTGTTCATACAAATTTCTTTATTATAAGAAATCTTGTTTTCCACTTCTCTGCAAACGACCCCATAACCCGCTCAGCTACAAATCCGAAAGGGCAAGAATATGAACACCTTAGGGGGAAACGTCTGCCTTCGAGCGCTACGTGTGGCGCTGCGTCGATCTTCGATGCCAGCAACGCAGCTGGCCATGTCTTTCCTTGCGGTGAGACGCAACGCGCAAGGGATGCGGATGGGCTTAGATCATTTTGTAAACACAACGAAGAAAGAGCGGGGTCGACGTGTCGCAAAGATAACTCGGTATCGGTACTTCCATAAGACCTCTGAAGCAAAGCCGCCCAGGTGTTGCTTTGAAACGCGACGTCCAGACCGCGCCAGCTTTAAATCTATAAGTTACAGCGACAACGTATCCTTGAACGGCGCACGGATTGCCCGAATGCGATGCGCTGGCCGGCGTTTAGAGGGCATGAAAGAGATGCCTCAAGGGTGTCAAAAGATTATCCTTTGCAGATCGTCGCATTTCTCAGCGGTTCGGCTGTTTATTTACCACTTTTACGCGGGTGTTAACGGAACCTGAAGAACCCTTACTGCGTCACTTGCGTACAAGCGCTCCTTTCACCGAACATTTATTCGTTCCTAATTCCAATGGTGGACAGTGCCAACACGTGCGCTAGAAATGAAATCTTTCTAGCAAACGAGACAGAGGTTCACAGGATGGCGACAACATAAACTTATCAACACTAGTTGAACAAGGAATGTCATATCTATCTATCTATCTATCTATCTATCTATCTATCTATCTATCTATCTATCTATCTATCTATCTATCTATCTATCTATCTATCTATCTATCTATCTATCTATCTATCTATCTATCTATCTATCTATCTATCTATCTATCTATCTGTCTGTCTGTCTGTCTGTCTGTCTGTCTGTCTGTCTGTCTGTCTGTCTGTCTATCTATCTATCTATCTATCTATCTATCTATCTATCTATCTATCTATCTATCTATCTATCTATCTATCTATCTATCTATCTATGTACCTGCCTATCTGTGTTCTACCGCCGTAGATCACTGTTGTATGAATGCGCTCCATACGATGATCACAGGTTTTCCTTTCGCCTCCCTTTGGGATCTGTGTATGGAGCGCATGGACGCTGCGTCGATTCAGCGTCTGTTTCAAACAACCAAAATCACTGTCAGACGCTGTCATACTACTTGACGCGGTAACACATGTGCAGCAGCCACGTGCCCGTAACTTTTCCTTTATAACCACAAAAAGTTTTCTGCGAGTATAGTATGCCTATCTATGTGTACAAGTTTACACCGCCGCTAAAACTACTATCCTTACTTCGTATATAGCTGTCTACTGATTTGCTATCGCAATCGATGCTCGCCTTTCGGACAAATCAGTGACTTTTTTTTTATTCGATTGTTCATTGTGTGGTCTTTATATTTTTCTTAACATTCTTTGTTACCGTTCAAGCTTCAGCACTGTAGGTTAGCACCGGTAGAATACAGTGACTGACGCGCTTTATTTTTCAAGGATAACTTTACCAAGGACTTCGTTCTAAGTATAAAAAAGGTACGCGTATGCGACAAAACTATCCGATCCTGCATACGGCACGTCGGAAAGGTGGCGCTGCAAGGCGTGTTGGAACCTTTCGGGACTTGTAAAGAGCTGTTTGAAAAGTTATCGGTTGTTCATACAAGTCATACGAGCAATTATATATGTGTGCAATCGTTCCGCCATTAACCCCTTCAGTCGCAAATTAGACTTAATTATTAATGTGTGCGTCAAATTTATATTTAAAATCACTGTAGACTCTCCTGAAAGAAAATCAAGGTGGTAAGAGGTTTGTTTGAACGTTTGATGACAAGGCTTTCTTGGCTAGCTTCACATGGGTTTGGCGTATCTGGGATCTGGGTATCTTGTAGCAACTTCCAGAAGAAGCAAAAAATCCCTTTTGCGCCTTCAGAGCGTCATAGTGAATCGCAGGAGGTTGAACAATGTAGGTCTCGATGACACAAGAAGCGATAATTAGTCGAAGAGTATTTAAAATTTAGAGTACAGGTATAATTAGCGCCAATAAAGTCAAAATTCATCACACTGCATTTTAACCCTGTAAAGGGTGCACCGCCGGAAATAAAGTGATGTTGAGGCAAAGCCACCGTACGGCACACTTTTGGGAAATGGAGCGAGTTCGTTTGGACTAAGCAGGGCCAGCGCGAGGCAATGCTGTCTGGAAGGCCGCAGCTTAAGCGGTACCTACATGAAGCGAGAATTAGCCGTAGATATGGCGAGGGCCCATATAATCGAAAAATAACATTACACCATAGACTGCATTATCTACAAGATCGACCAACCTGTCTTCTTTGTAAAATATACAAAAGGTCAACCAAGTCACATGTTAACGCTAAAAAAGACAAGGTAGACGTAATTTTCCGTGAAATACGATACAAAGAATACAAAGTGAAAGAATGAGGGAATAATGAGCTCAAAAAAAAGGACAGAATAGAGAGATTTAATCAACATTTACACATCAAATAATTTTAACCACCTTTTATACTTCGTCCTTGTCTTCTTTAGCATCGACACTTGGCTGACCCTCCTCTTTTTATTTTTTTCTAGTGCGCCCTTGTAAAACATAGCAATTAAATTCTGACTAATGCACAAACAGACAGGTAGAATTTTCTCCTTCTTTTTCTTTGTCATTAAAAGAATTGACTCACAAGTTGAAAACGCATGCTCAGGTTAATAATTTGCTTCAGGCATTACGAGGAAGAAAAAAATATTCTTGCACTGGCTGTTGGCGGAATGCGGAATGTCGATCATCCCTTCAAACATGGTAGTGGATATCATAAAGTGGTTGTACGGTGTCTGTAGCCGTGACCAGCTGTCTGAAGCGAACTGAAACCCCATTGGGTAATCAGAGGAGTCAATTGAGACTCCCAGCTCTATGTCAATGGTTTTCCTTTTGCCGACGCTAGACACAGAACTAGCAAAAAAAAAAAGAAAACAACTTGCCCACTCGAATGTGTGCACAGAGATTGAAAGGGTTAATTAAGAGGGCCAACCACCGCTCTTTGTCGAGGGGCTCTTGCCGACGCTCCTGCTCGACCACGGCCTCATGTTGGTGCGACAACGAGGACCGCGGCCACAGAGCTGCAAACACCCGTGAATGAATGCCCGCTGCTCGAAGAGAAAACCGGACGAGGTACTTTTTCGCAGCGAACGACCCATAAAAGTGGCGTTTTCTTTTCACTGACGCAGGCAGGCGCGCACGAGTTGCTCGCCGATGAGTTCTTCGCCCGCTTAAAGCCCGAAACGTGTGCCTAAAGTGATCAGCACTCGAGCCCATCATCTGTTTGTTTTTCGTGGTCGCATCAATGCGTCTTAAGCGTCTCCAGTAAGATTATAGGAGATTCCATTAAGTTCATTTAAATTAAATTCCATTAAAGCCGCCGTTTTTCCGACGCGTCGTCCTACGGATCGCACACTTTTAATGCACAAATGTTAGTCGCTTAAATGAACACTCAAAAGCAACACTTAGGTAAAACCTGAGAGACAAAAGAATGAAAACATCTATAATGAGGACAAGCACGACTTGATTTGCAGGAGTGGTTTCCCTCTTCACGGGAATCCATGCGCCGTCTTGGCTGCGACCACCCTCTCAACCAAGACGATCTGGTCCGAGAGGCGGGAGCTGGATCCACAGCATCGTCTCCTGCTGCTCTTCGGGGGGGGGGGGGGGAGGGGGGGGGGAGGCTAGAGGAGGCAAGTCTGGATTTTGTTTGCGATCTATGACAATGTGCCGGAGTGTTCCTAGCTGTTCGCAGTATTTACGTTGTTCGTCATATTGAGTAGGGAACATGAGATGAAACCTCCTGCCGTGCGGTTTCCTGACGTCGCACCAGAGCAAAAGTTCGCCGACAAGGTACCTCCTTCCTTTCTTTCTTTCTTTCTTTCTTTCTTTAATGTCATCTTTATTTAGTTGATGCACCTGACATTCGGCGCACTTCGAGATGCGCACAATGTCAGCAATGACGCCTCTCACCACCCCGCTGCAAACTCAAACTGGCAGTGTCCGTTCGTCCGTCCATCTGTCTGTCTGTATGTCTGTCTGTCTTGCCTGCCGGGCATGTGCTCCCTCCCCCCCCCCCCCCAAAAAAAAAAAAATCTGTGCTAGTATACGGCCTTCCCAGCTCCACCTGCCCCTCACCCACCCTGCGCCGTTGAAGTGCGCCCCTGCCTCGAAAAAAAATTACTGGCTGGCAGCCACTGCCCAGCAGTTCGGGAAGGTGGACATTACCTACGGTTCTGGCTTCACCCGCCCACATGTCACGCTGCAGGCCAGCCAATTAAGCGACACTCATTTGCAAATAGCACGCGCGCAGATCCGATTGCGACTCTACTACCTGCCGTCTCAGTAGCGGGGATGAGAGAGCGAGAGAGAGAGTGGGGGAGAGGATTACCGTGATGTATGTAACGTAAACGCACATGGGGGAGAGAAGGGGCCGCGAAGCCAGTAAGGCAGCGGCTGCGCGGGAGGGAGGGAAGGGTCGGATCACGACCGAAAATCGGCGGCGAAGTTTGCGGTTCGCGCGCGCGCAGCAGCAGCAGCGGGCCAGCAGCTAGCTATACGAGCACGCGCGTGTAGGCAGGGCTGCTGCCGGCTCAACGCATTTCGCGCGCCGCTCGGGGAGGGCTCTCGAGGGGGCGGCTTTCGTGCGACCCCAACGACGAGGAAACTGATGTGGCTGCAGGCGCCGCGGCTGCGTCGCCGTCAGCGGAAGCAACGCGAGCCGACGACGGGCCGCGGCGGCGGCGAAGTTGCGGCGCGGTGCCAATCCCCTCCGCATGCCTGATTGGTGCTGCCAGCTTCGCATCGCTCTGTTGTGCTCTTGTTGTTGTTGTTGTTGTTATTGTTGTCGTTGGCGCTGTTGTTTCTGCTGCTGCTGCCTGTCCACCACCTCTTCGGCCGGAGCGTCCGAGGGGTCAGCGCATAAAGGGGAAGCCGCCGGCTCGCCGGACCACTCGACGGTGTGGCCACCGCTCCGCCGCGCAGGTCAACAAGGTGAGCCTGTTTCCTTTAATTCTTTATAGCGAAGCTTTCTTTATAGCGAAGTTTTCTTCCCCTCTTGCCCGGATTTTGGCGTTCGTTGTCCTTTTCTCGCTGGATATACTCGTGGACACGTGTAGACAACTTGGGTTTCTGAATATGTGCCTGAATAGTCAACTTGCTAGCAAGTTTGACCAACCTGAGTCGCTGGGTGCGAATCCGAACGGAGACGATCGCCGCACTGGGTGTGCGGTAATCGTTCTCCAGCGTTCTCGCCTACCAGTATTCTCGGCCAATATACTCCAGAATGGATGTGTTACTGTGACTCGAGTGGCGCGATCACCTTAAATGTATCTAGACATGTGGCTTACCTCTCTGAGCACGCACCTCTCATCGACGTCGTCTTCGTCCTCGTCAGGCGGACAAGTTAACAGATACGGACCACGAGACTGCGCTCGCGTCATCCTCTACTGCTGCTACTTTGCTAACTTGATCAAGCTTCGTGTCCTTTAGATTCCAACACTGCGTCGGATCTGGGTATTTTCCTTTTCCCTCAGGAAAGTCGTTTCGATCGGAAGTTTAGTGTTGGGCTAGTTAAGTTCACGGCCGTAATGGATACGTGAACGGCAAGTAACAAACGACAGGAGTTAAGGCGAATTCAAGTACGTTCGGATTCCTTCGTACCGCCCCCCCCCCCCCCTCCTTTCCCGCTGTCTCTCTTTTCCACAAAATTTGCCGGTCGTCCAGGCAGCTAAATGATAAAGACTCCCTGCGGGCGCGCGCTAAAAGTGGATCACTGAAGTTCACCCACGCATATTTGCAGCTGCTGCACGGTTATATGATCGCCGTCTAGAAACGAATCAACGGTTGGCAGTTGGCGCCCGTGTCGGGGTGTGCCTTTAATCCTGTCTCCGTCTTTGTTCCGCGCCGCTTACGTAGCCTCCAAAGCAATTTTGATTGCGAAGGGATGGAAATACATGCATCGAAAACGCGTAGGCGTACACTAGTCCTCCATTGTGCTTGTGACAGATGGGTGACAAAACAGAAAAGACAAAGTCACTCCCGCTTCCTTTTGGTTTCGTCGTTTGAACGGTATCCGAGGTTAACGACGACTTTATCCCTCGGGCTTGTCGATGACATCCCTGATACAGGGTGGCTACGCCGCAATGTGCCCGTGCTAGCCGGCGGTGTTGCTATATGCGCAGGAGTAAACAAGGCTTCGTCACACGCTGCGTGACATTGTGACACGGCAGGTTGCAATGTTTTACGTTGTCAGCGTATTTCTGCGCGTGTGCCCGGGCCTGATTTCAGCATTTTGGCTTGTTTACGGAACCGTGTGGTTTGGAGTGTGATTTTATCTTCTACGAGTTGCTTGACTCACGTGCGAAACTTCGAGCATGTTCACGTTCTTACAATTTCATCAGTATTTTTAGTTCTTCTTGTGTGGTTTTTCTTCTTTCTTTTTTTTCTTTTTTGCTACGACTTAAGTTCATGGCGTGCTTTTCGCTGCGTGAAGCACCGAAGTGCGTATAGAAAAGAACAAGAACGAAGGTTTAGTGAAAGAAAAAACACGAGCACTGACTGCCAATTGGATTTATTGGTCAAGAACACTCAAATATACATGCAAGATGATAGGGTTATCAAACACTGTATCTGAGGCACCAGCCACATCGGTTAAAATAAATTATGGGGTTTTTAGTTTCAAAGCCACGATCTGATGTTGAGGCACGCTGTAGTGGGGGATACAAAAAATTGGGACTACCTAGGGTTCTTTAACGTGCGCCTAAATCTGAGTACACGGGTGTTTTCGCATTTCGCCCCCTTCGAAATGCGGCCGCCGTGGCCGGGATTCAATCCCGCGACCTCATGCTTAGCAGCCCAACACCATAGCCGCTAAGCAACCACGGTGGGTCCACATCGGTCGTTCAACGAACCAGCAATAATAAAAAAAACTTGCAGAAAGCTCACGCATCGAAAAAAATTTCGATATAGCTGCAAAAATCACGTCATGAACTAAGACCAACTCGCCCAAATCCCTATTCTTATCCAACGCGTCTCAAGTCGTGAGCCTCTCCTGTCGCTTTCCTGTTATTCTTTGTGGTTAAAAAAAAATTCAATGAGTTCAATAATACACAGCGCTTTCGTGTTCACACTTCCGAGGTCTACAGCATATCTGGCGTTATAGTATATGCGTGTTAGACTTTCGTGTCCATTCAAAGGTGGAGCGCCGGATGCAGGTGTTTCTTACCTGAACGCTTGAGCCCTCAAATTAATCCTGCCCGTCTCATGCGTCTCTGAAGAAAAGCTGCCGCTTGCGTTTTTATTTTCGTTACCTCTTCTTCCATTTCTTCTTCCATCGCAAAGTCCAGGTTCGCGTCATTTCAGACTCCGACATTGCGTTAGATCTGCGTGACCTTCTTTTGCTGTTTTTCACACTGTGCTTCCGGTTTCCTCGGCGCACGCTGCCATGTCTGGGCACTGCGTCTTGCATCGTGACAACTGCCTCGCGAAGCATCAATTCTCCGCGCGCTCGAACTTTCCGGCGTTCCAGTGACGCTGTCTGCGTGAATTCGAGAGGCGAACTGGCGCATTGTTGAATTCACCGCTTTGAACACCTCTGACTGGCTGACTGCACGGCTGCGCCTTCTCTGATTGGCCTAAGTAAAGCGGCAACATGGCGGCATTGGACGGTGCCCAGAATGACACCTCCAGGTTCGAAAACGGTGGAGACGCGTGTTCTTTCATTGAACCAAATGTTCGCAGTCAGTTTACTTATTACTGAACATTGAGGAAGGTGATAAATTAGACGGGAGCATGACATGGAAGCCACGTTGCGCTGCACAGTTGATACGAAACACAGGAAGTAAAAAAAAAAAACAGACCCCACAGGATGATGCGCAAGATCTAGTGCGCATCACATCTTGTGTCTTCCTGTTTTTACTTCACATGCGTCTGGTATCAACTATGCGGTGCACCTTGGCTTCCACGTTCGAGAAACCGAACTAGCCCACGCAGAACCGTTAACGAGAGTATGACGTCATACAGCGAGCCTTCGCAAGTCCAACTCACCGCGCAGCAACCAACTCCTCGCTTTTTTTCCCCCCCCCCTCGCTTTCGTGTCTCCAAAGGTCGGCCCGACATGTGACGCTGCTGCGCTGGGCGTACTCGGCCAATTGTGTTCGGTTCCCGGTAGGCTTTAATCGCTGGCTGCATGACGTCATACTCCCATAAACGGTTGTGCGTATAGTCTAGTTTGGTTTCTTCAACATGGAAGCTAAGGTGCGCTGCATAGTTAATACTGAGCGCACACGAAGTAGAACCACGTTACGATTGTGAGCTGCACGTTGCAGTCGGGGATTCCGGGAATTTCGACGTACACACAGTGCGCAGCACACGCGGGCGTTCTTGCATTTCTATTCATCTATAGTCTTTCTATAGACCTATAGTCTTTCTATAGACTTATACTCTTTCTTGTGTAAGTGCCCGGGATTGTCGTAATGAACGCAGTACCTGCAATTTCACGCCTCTGTATACTACGCGCGCTTTCGGCTGGGCTTGTTGCTGGGTGTCTGTAACTCCTGTAGGCCAAGCGGAGAGCGGACTTGGAACAGTGGCCGAAATATCCTGCAGGATGCTTGGGAGCGAAATGATTGGTACAGATTTCGGCCGTGATAACAGCGTGTTTATCGCGCGCGGTGGACCCGCCGCAGGGACTCGTTGGCTTTGGCGTTGTGTGCCGCTGTGCACGTGGTCGGAGGTTCGATTCCCTATGGCAACCGCTGTATGCTGCGACGGGCTCGGAATGTCAAAAGCCCTCCTGTATTGTTTTGTTCTTTAAGTGCGCGTTAAAGAACTCCAGATGGTCAAAATTAATCCGGACCTCTTCACACACGGCCTCCCTCATATATCACTGTGCAATTTCGGGAGGTTAAATTCAAATCGAATCAAATCAACTTTTGTTTTCCAGTAAACAAAGAAAAAACTGGATGGTCATTTTGGGCCAAAAGCTACCACAGTAGCTTGACCGCGCCGCCACCATGCACTGAAACGCGGCGTCTCGCGATCGGGAGTCGAACGCGCTACCTCCCAGTGAGCGGCACAGGCGTCGAGCCACCACGGCTCTTACGACTGCCGTCAGTTTTGGAATAACACGCAACCTGTTGAGTCCGTAATCAGAGCGCTACAGCTAGCACGTGTTTCTTGGTACACGAAAAACGTTTTCTTTTATAATTTTTGAAAAATAAATTCGGGTTGGTTATTTCATTGCCATTCCTAATGTATACCTGCAAATTGTGCCCTCGAACCTGCATACGCCTGCTTTATATCTGCCTGCATAGCTGCCGGTGCTTTTCCTTTTTTTTTAAACAGAATTTCTGAAGACGGTACGTTACGTTTTAACTGCTTGTTTTGAGTCCGGCTTCCCCCCCTTCTTCGCGGGGGGGCACGCGTTTCACTTAAAAGCGTGACGTAACACTGACTGCCATGGAGTGCGCCCGAGACTTTCTCAGTAGACTGCCTCTTATGTGAGCCGCAGGTGGGCATCTGTAATCCTGCGCTGTAGACGAGTTTTTTTTCCTAGACACACTTTCGCATCGTAAAGCTCCTCGTGGCTCGCTTTTGCTTAACCGACCTTTACAGCGTTGTACGCCTGGCTTTAAAAAACATGTACTTCCGCGCGAGAAAAATAATTAGAAAAAAGGTTCGTTTGAGCAATCTCGGAACAGAGACGCTGGTTAAATGCATTTAATAAAAATAAAAGACAGACGCTGGAGCGTCGCCTACAGTCGTCGCGTAAGCTTGCGTGATACAGCGCGTGATATTAGAAGGCCTCACCGCAACGTAATTACGTAATAGCATTCGTTTTACACCCATACTATTTTGTATACGTGGATAACAGGGAATATACCCTTGGTTTGCTTTTCATCTTTGGTTACGTACAATTCGATTTATTACTAAACAATTTAGAGTCCGAACCATTGCTGTTGAGTTATACTCAGAAACTACTGGTACGATTGCTATCGATTTGAAATTATTAATGACACACTTTCAAGTGAAATAAAAACGAGAAAAGGCGTCCCTCAAGGCTCCATACTTGGTCCACCGCTATTTATCGTCTTTATAAATGATATTGTTTCTATTCGTAGCACCCCCTAGAGTTGTCGTGTATGCAGATGACACAAATATATCTTTACCTCCTACATGCTAGCAGCACTTGGAACCAACGGCAACGCATATCTTGTCCCTCTTTCCAGAAGGCTAAAACAAAATAACTAGACTTTAAACGCTTCCAAAACCGCATACATGATATCTCCTCCTACAACCAAACCTCTATACAGTAGCATTAAATCAAAATTTGAAGAAAGCGTAATTAAACATGTTCAAGAACTAAAATTCTTTGGGGTATGGTTTCAAGACAAGCCAAGTTGGTCTGCACATTTAAACTACCGCACTTCATGACTTGAAGTGTACCATTGGATGCATTAAAGGATAGCCTACTTTATACCACTGTGGCTAAATGGAACTCTTTATCATTACCTTTTTTTATTCTGAACTTACGTATAGTTTAATAGCTTGAGATAATACTACGCAAACAAATTACAAGAAGGTTGTTATTTTTTTAATATTGCGTTCTTTTGATAATTGTTACGGTAAAGTGCCTGATTTCGGAGTAGCTCTTCTGTTTGCAAAGCCCGCTATGCTACGGGCAGACCAGTTGTGTTATTTCGAGCTTTTACAACTAATATACCGAAACAAATTTCGCACAAAAGGGTGATTAACTAAGTTCTAACTATTGTCTAAGATTTCATAGACGACGCACACTCAAAGTGCGGACTGAATACGGAAGACAGAAAATGGCACATGAAATGCCTTATGCACTAAACAATCTCGCGGGGAATTTAAACTTCACTAACACTACAGCAACTTTCGAAGATAGCATTGAACATTTAAAAACTACTTCTAAATCACTGTACGCTCATAAAGAACTTCTGCATGGTTTTACGTCCCTACTTTTGATATATCTGGTGCCTTTACATACGCGTATACGTGTAATACCTATACGGTGTCCCACCTAATGTTAGCCAAACTTGGGTTCAACGGGGGAAAAAAATGGTTGAAGAAACACGAAGCAAGACACGATTTTATGAACTACGGTATTCCTTCTGTATCTTGTATCTTGTAATTGTATCTTGCACCGTGTTCTAAAAACCTTCTTTTTTTTTTCATTGAACAGCTTGGCTTAACGTTAGCTGGGACACGTGATATATGTAACGCAGATATCTGTGCGTGTGTAAATATGGCGTCTGAAGGTTTACATGCCGCGGTCGGTGTCGCGCGCGCCATGTCGCGTTTCTCCGCTACCTCGACCTGTCGGCTATCGGCTCCAGGGCGCACACGTGGCCCGCAGTCAGCTTCGCGTGTCTTCGTCGAACTAGGCCGCTTGGTCTTGCCGGCTCATCAGAACTAACCGAAGCACACCTACAGGCACAATATCTCCGACTAGCCAGCATCTCTACCGGAAGACATACAGGGTGTTTCAGAGAACACTATCAAAATGTTTTAAAGGTTGCCTGTGTCATATAGCTCAATTCTAGTATATGAGCCGGTCTACTCGAAGCGGCGGACACTACTTGCAAAAAAAAATAGACATGCAAGATAGACTAATTAACAATAATTTACTAATTAACTGTTTGGCAAATTATCTTATGACCCATGTTGCAATTTAGAAATTCTAGCAGTGGACTTCGCAAGGCGGATCCACTCGGAACGAGTTCTCATGACGACACCAGTTTGGAGATATAAGTTCCCGAACTTTGCGGAAAAATGAACTGGCGTTCCAGTTACTTGTGCACTTCAATGCATGAAACGATGTTTTGTTAACAAATTAACTGGAACGCCAATGCGTTTCTCCGCAAAGTTCGGGAATTTATATTTCGAAACTGGTGTCGTCTCGAAAATTCGTTCCAAGTAGATCCGCCTTACGAACTCCACGGCTAGAATTTGTAAATTGCAACATGGGCCATAATGTAATTAGTTAAAACCTTAATTAGTGAATTTTTACTAATTGGTCGATTTTGCAACAAATTTTTTTTTGTGCAAGTGTCGTCCGCCGCTTCGAGTAGGCCAGCTCATGAACTAGAATTGTAGTAACTGCCACAGGCAGATATTACAATCACATTTCGTTATCACAGTTCATTAGCCCAGAAAGCAGTTCGAGCGCTTTCTCACTACCTGAGGGCAACAAACTTGAGTGCCCGACTATAGACATCCTACACCTAAGCTCTCTCTCTCTCTCTCCCCATTCCCCTCCCCACGTGTAGGGTAGCAAACTGGACTCAGTCTGGTTAACCTCCCTGCCTTTCCTTCTTCCCTTCTCTCGCTCTCTATCTCTGCCACAGGCAACGTTTAACGATTTTTGAAAGTGTTCGCTGAAACACCCTGCATACTTTCTAAACTCCGAATTCGCATTCCTGCTAATCATGACTCCCTAAAAGCCCTTCATCAGCAGAGCAGAGCTTCGGAACGACACCCACGGTGCGCGAGATCTGCGCAATAGTGACGCAAGTGGTCGGAGACGTAAGAGTGCGTGCGGTTCTTGATGGGAACGAGTCGAGAAGCAAGCGCAGGTCGCGCAGCCGTTTGTCACGCCATCGTGTCGTCGCGCTGTCATCACTTTTGTCGTCGTCGCGCCGGTCATCTGCTTCTCGATCTGCATCGCCGTCATACCGCCCTCGTCACACCGCCGTCGTCGAGTTGTCATGCCGTCTAACCAAAACGTGTCGACGGTAATCTGTTTCGCCTTCACCGAGCCCCTCTATCGACGTCAGCAGTACACTTCGGAAGTATTACTTAGCGTGTGCGTTTGATTTCTATTGTCACTTACTGTGACATTCATTTTGGATTGGTATATACAACATTTTTTTTCTCTTTGTTTAGAGGGGGGCAGGTGTAAACATCCATCTCCAACGGGCAATCGAAGCGATTACCCGTTGGATTGCACTTTACAGGTAGTGGACCTGTAACACCCGCAATGTGTCACGTTCCTTCTGACCGGTCGGAATTCGGCCATGCTTAGGCGCCGAACTGAGTGCGTCGTTCCGAAGATCGCATTTGGTGTTTAACTTTATCGCACTTTTCACGGCAATTCGTGGTGTATATAGAGAGTAAAAACAAGGGTAGAAAAGGCAGGGAGGTTAACCAGAACAGCATCCGGTTTGCTACCCTACACTGGGATTTGGGGAAAGGGGAATAGAAAGAGGAAGAAAGGGAGAGGGTAAGTACTGAGTACGGTACAGTGGTATAACAGTGTGAGTAAGTATATGAAGTGGAGATCCTGCTCATACTGTGCCTACAGATATTGTGCAACGACGGCGCACTGTTAGCACGAGTTACAGCAACACAGGTTGGTCAGGATACCTCGAGTTGTATGACTTATATTAGCGTCAGCGCAACGTTACGGCCGCGTTCCTTTCAACGCGATGGTGGCGTGTTGCATTCTTTAGCGCATCGAGGTAATTGCAATGCGACAGCGTTTACCTGTGGCGTAACCGCCTTCATCCGAAACTAGCCGGAACCTGTCCCCTGGCGATTAGCGTTCCGCCGGTCAGCGCAGAATACCACGCTGCGGCAGCCGTCTCACTTTCCACTATAGAGCTCTTTCTCTCTCTCTCTCTCTCTCTCTCTCTCTCTCAATTCGATACGCCAGCGTTACTAGTATGCGATAGCCAGTGATAGCCAATGCGATAGCCGGCGTTCACGTGCACCGCGTGAGACCACTTTCCCCGTCTCGAAATATACTCCCTCCTGGCGCATCAATTCAATTCGCTTTCCTAGCGCATTAGCTCAGTTTACATGGATGCGATGCTAAGCGGGTTTCACTCCGGCCACGGCGGCCACTTGTTGATGGGGTCGAAATGAAAAGAAAAGAAAAGAAACAAAAACGCATGTGTACCGAGCATTGGGTGCACGATAAAAAAAAAGAAAAAACTCCAGACGGTCAAAATCAGTTCGGAGTCCCCCGACTACGGCGTGCCTCATAACCATATCGTGGTTTTTCCTTTTGGCGCGTAATACCCCAGAGTTCAATTAATTATTTTGCGTGAATGCGCTGCCCTAGAAATGCAATGCGATGCGCAACTTGTCTGATTTGTGTAATCGTCGCTGTAGATGGAGCGAAAGGAGACGACAATATAATGTGCTCGCGTTATCTTCTTTCTCTTCTGCGTACCGCAGTGAAATGTTGCGCTGAAGCTGACGTGTCGTACGAGTTACAATTCATACTGAGCACGACATTGCCGAGTGTGCTGCCCAAGTTTGTAAAGCTGCGAAGGCGTGCGACCTTACTGCCAATCTCGGAGCAATCGATATTTTTTTCCCGTAGTCCGTAGCCTTACAGGCGCTTCGTGTACATTTGTTTGCGTACTTATGCCGATGACCGGTGTGTCAGAGCCCTGGGAAGTGCTCCGGTGGTGTAGTCATGCAAAAAAGTGAGGCGTGCAGACAGGACACAAGAGTAGAGAAGTAGACAACACGAACGCCGACTATCAACTGAAGGGAGCACTGAGGCGAAAAAAGAAAGAAGACACAAAAATCATCTGCGCATGCTCAGGAAGGTTACATCGTGGCGTCGATCGGTTATACAGGGGTTTCTACGAAGATTTTTGGTAATATTTAAAAATAACCATTCTGAAATAAGAAAGGGCGGTTCCATATTGGCGACCACGGGGTGACGGGTGATACGTAGTAATTAGTCGCTAAAGAACAAAAGAACAATTAACATTTTAACTTTAGATTTGAGTGGGCTCATCATAACTGAGAAATTGAAGCAAGCCCTCCGTACAAGCCATATCGGCTTTTGGATCTGGAGAAATGCGGTTACCCGCGGAACTGTGGCACGAGCAATTTCGGCTATCAGAGCACGCGAAACCGAAACTGGGAAGCTGCAGCGAGCGCAAAGCCGCGACCCTCGAGGCCACTTTTTTGCACACGTCGCTCAGCAGCGGGCGGGCAGCCATGGAGCGTGCTGCGACTCCGTTCTCCTCGCTGTGCCAGCGCGCATAGCTGCTGGGTGATCGACAATTGGGCGAGTTGTTACGGTACAACATAATTTTTCTTGCAGCGCGAAAGGACGAAGACGAGATACGCAGGACGAGCGCTGACTCTCAACTGAATGTCTTACTGAAAAAATATCGTATATAAGTGATTGAAACACACATAGAAATCAAAGGAACGCGTGGTCTGCAGATACATATACGAAAGTTAACAAAGCATGAATGTTCAAAGAAATCAATAATCAAGCATCCAAAATACCCACCAGAGATTGAAGCTTTGCTTCACGTGATCTTCGACGTGTTCGTTGTATCTGCACAATTGTACTTTTATGCTACGAAATTCTCGCTTATGGTAACTTCCTTCATTGGTAGTTTAGACTTGTTCGGAAAGCTTCTGCGAATCTACTGCGAGCTCACTTCCTTCGAGCGTTAATCCCTGTTTGTAATCCCTGCCATGTGTCAACGAAAGCGTCGGTGACGCTCGCCTTTTAAATGCAAACCTTCCCATTCACGGGGGCTCTCCCATTTTCCAGCGCGGCCTTACGTCGTCTTAGCAGCGCGATTGATGCGAAGAAAAAGGTGGACACAAAAACTATGCGGGCGATTTAGCGGTGAATGCGCAAGAAACGCGTTATCGTTACGTCGCACCTTTTTGATGTCCCGGATCCATAATTGAAACCGTGTTCGCCACGTTGCAAAAGCGTTGTTCGGGAACTTACTCGACGCACATCCTGTCCTTTTTTCGAGGAGCGAAGACCACCGTCTGTTGCACTATACACGTACGAGTCGTATATGCATACATTACACGCTCTCCTAAGCTCTCCCATCGCCTCTCGACTTCTACCACGTGACCGGCTTCCCACACTTCACATACACATTTTTTTCCATTTTGACACTCCTAATGCTAACGCATTAAAAAAAACAAGAATCCATAATCTCGGGCTGACGTCAGCAGCAATTCGGCGCTCTTTTGTTCTGGCTTTTGTCTTTGTACGCCGGTGTCGCCTTTGTTTCGCACTGACGAGCCGACACAAAAAACAAACAAAACAAAAACAAACACGTGGGGAGCCTCCTGCAAGCACTGAGCAACCGTAATGCCTTTTTTGATTACGTCGGGTACGCGCACTCTACCGCGTGTGTATGAAGCTGGCTGGCTAAATTGAAAAAAAAAAACGGGGTCAAAGAACTCTCCCTGCGGCATTATATAGGCGCCGACCAGACGGCGCTGCGACTAATTAACTGGTCAGCGGTCGAGATTAGCAAGAGACGTTTGGAGTATTTGTGGGGAAAGATTTATAGAGCCGGGCTTGGTAAAATGTAAGTGCAGGATATAGAGAGAGAGGTTTTATTGAACAGAGAAAATATTTTTAAAGAAAATTGGTATGCAAAATGCTAGACTGCAGTAGATGTAGTAAAACCTGACCAACTCAGGCAGGCTAGGTGACTATTAGTCGCCGCCCCGTTTCGAAGGGGATGTCAGCCGACACAAGGGCAACAACTACAACAACAGTAATAATAATCGTAAAATATAGTTTTCACGTCACGTCACGGACACAACTTTTCGTCGTGTTAGTAGTACCCGAACATGGCGACCGCGATGAGGTCAGCGCGCCATATTATCACACGTTGCATTGCTTTTTGACGGTGACTATCTTTCGCCGCATTATCACTGTTATCACTGCAACTCAGACCTCCGGCCGGACTGCACCGACGCGAAGCGTCTTTCTTGTGTCGGTTGTGGATGGGAGTTGCCTTCACGAAAGCTTACTCAGCACCAATTGGAATGGCTGATAGTCCTGCATGTGATGTTTGCAGGTGCGAGGAGAACATTGACCACTTATTGTGCCACTGTCGTCAATTTCAAGCACAAAGACAATCTTTGTCTGACGCATTCAGAAAACTAGATGATCGTCCTATGAGTGAACAGACAGTACTAGAGCACCGTCCCCACCGATCATCGGCTCAGAACGCAGTGAAGGCACTTTTCTGCTTTCTGAGGACGTCTGGTTTGCACGAGCGGCTTTGACTCAACGACTGTATGTGCACGTCTCTATACCCTCTCTCTCTCCCTTCTGTCTCCTCCCCTTCTCCCTTCCCCCAGCGTAGGTTAGCCAACCAGACTCTTGACTGGTTAACATCACTGCCTTCCTTATATCCCTCCCTCCCTCCCTCCCTCCCTCCCTCCCTTCCTCCCAATCTCCTCTCTCTCTCTCTCTCTCTCTCTATCACTGTTATCGATTTGTCGATTAGCGTCCGATGCACTCGTTGTGTGGTCACGTTTCTTGTTGACGCAGCTTCTCGACGCGCTATTACGCCAAGATGGCAGCCAGTGTGACGTCAGTGCCACCATCTATAGTGTTTTCTAGAATAAATGCTAGACGGAACTCTGGCGATGCGATCGTTCCGCTACTACCATGGGAATGGCGGTTATTGCATCGGTTTGTCAGGTCTTCGTGCTTGTGGCATCGATACGTTTTTGTGGCTTCGTTTACAACGCTCAGCTGATTCGATGGGCCCAACCTTTAAAGTATTCTATGTATATCTGAACGCAGAACGCAGTAAGACTCCGTGTGTATGCGTAATCACTGCGAATCGTTGCGCTTGTAACGCATTATCTTGTCAAAAAGTGTCAGTTTCCAAAATCACGAAGCCGTTTGAAGCCAGGTGGAAGGAGTTAGGGCAAACCCATGTACTAACCATCATTATTCCCATGCTGGCCGAAACACCATGCTTACAGATGTTATAGCCACTAGCGCCAGAGTTCCTTTTAGCAGTTGTAATTAACTCTGATGTAAACTGCGATTCTTTCATACAAAGCTGTAAAATAAATAAAAGAAGAGGTCAAAAAATAAATTTTCTACATTTACTAGAGGGACAGCGCACTTCTTGAGACTAGGGCTGGTAGTCTAAGGCCAAGTTAGAAGGGATCGTTTACACAAGATGGTGATGTTTACGTTGCAAGTAAAAAATACCGCTGAGACAATTACGCATACAGGTGTATCTTGTTAGAATGTCGGAATGGACATTCAAAATTATATAAAAGGTCGTCAGTTTTTTTTTATGAAGCTATAGGGCTTGAAGACAATAATCAGGTGATAAACACCGCAGTAAACGTAAGTAAGAGGTGTTTGGAATATTGGTGGCGTGTAAGTAGAGAAACAGAGCGATGTCGGCTGAAAATTGGTGGTACACGATGTCAGAATGGTGTAATCGTGCACTTATTCTAGACAGCAAGAAGTCGAAATGGAAATATATATGTAAGTATATTAAAGCTGCGCGTGAACTTAAATAGTATGCGGGAGTGTGGTGGCATATGTCACCGCCACGTTTCCGAAGGCAAATTCAATCATAATCATCATCATCGTGTGTCACACCAGTGTCGCCGACACCTGCCACTAGAGCTGTGAATGAAACAGCGTTTTTCTTTTTTTTTTACTGAGCCGCCACCAGTGAGCTACAGGATGTAGCTAATCGTCACCCGTGGCTACCGACAATGGGGTGCGCTCACAGGCTTCGACCGATTTGGGAAGCCATGCGTCATCCGTCTCAGGTAGCGCATCAAATGGCTGATTGAAAATACTATTTGGTTTTGCTTACAGTGCGTGACATTAGCTGCTGCGCTAAAGAAATAGTGGAACTAAAGAAATAGAGAGCCGGGAGGCGAGGAGGTGGAGGCGCTGGTAGCTCGTTTCACAAATGTAGCTCTCGTTCTTCTCTGTTCTGTGTGTCGCACTTGCAGTATTGGGCGCTAACATACCGCCGGTTATAATGCGAGTACATCTTTGGATGAGATATAGCACTTTGTTTATACTGCGTCTCCGTAAGTACGGCTGCACTAGATTTGTAAACAGGTCACTCTGTCAGGCTGTCGCCTGTAGAACGAAGGGAATGCATGAAGCTGGCTTCTCATAATGAGGACTGTTATGGCGAACAAGCCAGAGTTGGCGAACATGTGTGTGTGTGTGTGTGTGTGTGTGTGTGTCTGTGCGTGTGCGCGTGCGTGTGTGTGTGTGCGTGTGTTGTGCAAGTCGCGCTAGAGAAATTTATAATTTACCGTGAGATTCTAACTAATGCATTATTAGGTTTGCCCACGGGACGCTTCAGCACCGGATATTCGAGTGTCCCACTTTCATTACGCCGCGAAAGTCGCTAGTGACAACTATCATCTCGCTGGCCTGTGGTGTGCCTCGAGGCGATCAAGCTCATCGCACTCTCCTTACTTTTATACAAGGAACTGATTTCGGTTCCCGCTTGTAGCTTATTTCCTTTTGTTTTCAAATGCCAAGACCTCGGATATTATTTATTATATCATTAACATTCTTTCAGTAGCACGACATGCAGTGAGCGGCCCTACGTATATCACCTGTACTACGTGTGTTTTGCTTTATTCTTTGAGATATGTCGTCTTCCTCTTTCTTTTCACTTTCCTTTGCTTCTTATTTGCCAATTCTATGTTTCTTTCTCCTCCTTTCTGAAGAGTAGGCAGGCGTGGTTCCCTTTCCGATGGCACTTGCCAGCCTGCTCCTCGCTTTCTCTTTCGCATCAAGTGTATATATGTTTTCAAAACAAATAATAATAATAATAATAATAATAATAAACACGCTGAAGTAGGGTCCACCTGTGCTAGATTTGTAAGGAGATCACCCTGACCGGCAATCACCTGTAAAATTAAAGGAATGCATTAAGTTGGCTTCTCCCCATGAAGACTGTTACTGTGGATAAGCCAGCTTTGGCGAACGTTATTTTGTGCGTGGGCGGTGTTACAAAAAATTACAATTTCACCTGAACTGTGTACCATAACAAATTATATTGCCCATTTTAAGCGCATTGAAGTATCATCCACCTGCGCTATATTTGACATGTCACCCTTGTAAGCTGTCACCCGTAGTACAAAGTGAATGCAAGATGTTGGCTTCTCCTTAGGGCACGTAAATTTATTGCGGTTAAGCCAGCTTTGGCGAACTTTGCGCGTGCGTACGTGTGTGTGTGTGAGCCACGGTACTGAAAACTAAAATTTTAGGTGAACTTTAGAACAAATTTTCAAGTCAGTTCAATTTCATTTAGTAAAGATACACGGTGTTTTAGATGACTCGTGCCAAGCTTTAAAAAGTCCTCTTACTCGGTGCGGGAATGCAGCCAACTTAGGATTGTTCCCTGTCATATTTAGCAACTCAAAGTATTTTCTGTGAGCTTAAGAATTCTAAGTTGGTTGAATTCTTTTGACGCACTCACAGTTTTTTAGAGCTTGGGACGAGTTAGCAGAAACAACTTGTAATTTAGGTGCATTTAGACATGGAGTACATGCAGAAGGCTACAAATATTTTGGATTTTCCCATTTTAATAGATTAATTTAGCGTCCACCTTGTGAAACTAATTGCCGTTTCGAGGGGTGTCTTAACGTTTGTTTCGGAAGCCCCTGAAGTAGTAGGTTTGCTTGAGTCTGTCCTTTATTTTTACTTCGTTTAAACAAAGTGGCACTACTTAAGATAAAAACTGATACTGAAGAGCACTCTAAACATAACTAAATTCGAAATTAAGAACCATGATCCTTGCTGAAATGGGCACTGAAGAGAACCCTCACGTTCAGCTGTATCAGTAAATTGGGCTTATTTAATGAAAATAATAAGTCACTCGTCGCTGTGAGATGAGGCGTGGTAAATAAAATGTGCAAAAACGAAAGACGAGCGGTGACGGTGTTCTGAAGTTGGCTTGAAGTTGACGGTGGCTACTAGGATCTATTTAATTGTTTATCGACAATAAAAGGCCCCATTATGTCCTATAGGAAACAAACGCTCAATGTAGCACGTTTAGGGATCTTTTCTTGCACCGACAGAGGTCCCATTGATGGAGGCAGGTGTTGACGCTCGAAAGATAGCCGTACAGGCTCTTCGTTATGGAGAACGGATTCGTTGACGAACTGTCGCTGTCTGTTTCCAGAGCATGCAGAGTTTTGTTTGTCTGTTTTAATTTATTATTTTCTTTTTTCGTAGCAAGGAGACATTTAAGTTGTTAATTGGTGCTTGAGTTGTCGTTATCGTCTGTCTTGAGTTCGTGTGTTTCTTGCGCCTGCTTTATAATTAATTCTGTTGTTCTCGTCGTCGTCGTCGTTGTCATTGTTGTTGTTGTTCTCGTCGTCGTCGTTGTCATTGTTGTTGTTCTCGTCGTCGTCGTCGTCATTGTTGTTCTCGTCGTCGTCGTCGTTGTCGTTGTTGTCGTCGTCGTTGTTGTTGTTGTTGTTGTTTTGAATTCATCAATCCTAATGCCATCGTTCATCTTCCTGTCGTTCAAGAAGCAGGAACTAGGGTCTTCGTTTACCCCAGTAAATAAGATCAACCATATCACGCAAAATGAATTAAAATAGAAAAGTTTTGAAGAAAAATAGTTTCTCGTATAAATTGATTTAGCGTTGCCCTAAGGGTTCCTTCATCTCTTCTGTTTGAGGAGTGTTTGGTTTCTATACTGCCGTTCCGCTTCGAAGCCGCCCGTGCACCTATACATAAGTCGTTCCGTCGAAGGAAACTTTTGAGAAGTCAAATTTATTACGGCCATTGCGCAGACACGGAAACGCGCGCTCTCAACGTGAACAGGCGTGATCCGAGTCATCATTTATCACCCGGCTGCTTGTTCGGCTCGCGCTGCCCGTGACGAGCCGTGAATGAGCGTCGCATAATTTTGCAGGGGGGGGGGGAGGGGGGGGGAGCGCCAGTAATGCGTACGCGTAATTCGAACTGTCGGCTCGGCTGGTTCCCTCACATTTGCTCCGAGCGGAGCAGCTCAAAGGCGGATAAATTAGACACCGGTTCGTACGCGGTCGCTCGTGCTCTTCGACTTTGCTCCAACGGTGTACGCCCATCGCGCCTATTTATAGCTAGAGAGTCCCTAACACGAGTTTCCAAGCGTGAAAACAGCGTGCTAACCTCGCTTAGCTGGCGAGCTTCTTAAACGAACACTAAGAAAGAACCAAGTTATCTGCCAAAGTATTCTTTTTCTTCATGCTCCTGTCTTGTGCCGCAACCTGGTGATTTTTTTAATGCTACCAGCATTGATAAGAACAGGCGAAAGGAAAAACAAAGAAAGTCGATCAGGTAGGTTCAGTGTCCGGTTACCATGGGCAACCAGTGCTGGGGTTTGGCGTGCCAACAACAGCGCCGTAGCACAGACTAGCAAGAGGAGGAAGCAGTTTTTGGTAGTACACACTGCCATTTCGCGTCAGCAACTTCACCGTTCATCTTCCGCTTGTGACCTCGTTGGGCAGCGGCTTTGTAGAATGTGAGAAAGCATGCGCTGCTTCAAAGGCTCACGGTCATGGCCCACGTTGTACTACGGAAAAGTTTCCCACTAAAACTACTACTAGGGGAAACTCTGGCGCTGCGATCGTTCGTACACACCACTGCAATGTTGTTTGGTACGTGGATTCGTCTCATCTTCGTGCTAGGGAGTTCAAACGTTCTTGTGGCTTCGTTTACTACTATTTACGTGCCTCTATTGGCCTTAAAAGTTCGAAAATTTTTTTTTCTCATCGAAGAAGGCAACGAGACTGGGCGCACGCAGATAGCCATTGCGAATCGTCTCCCTCATAAACGCAATATTTTGTTGAAAATGGGGAATTCGCTGCGAGATCACAAATTCGTTTGAAGTCAGAAGGACGAAGCTTTAGGCAAATCCATGCCAGCTTTCTCACGCTAGTTGAGCCGCCATGCTTGGAGCTTCCATGAGCGTTATAGAGCCACAGTTAATTTTGGTAACTTTTTGTGGGAAACACTACCATGGGTATAGCTTGGCTGGACGCATTAGGCTAAACCGAGCGCTGATGTATAGCCCGCGTTCCAATTCTGGACAGCATCGGAGGCAGTCAACGTACAGAGCTGGGGAGACAGCTTTGAGCGCGTGTAATGAAAAGACTGGAAGGCGACGGAAAGCTCGAAGCAGCGCGAAGAAGACGAAGACAACAAAGGAAAAACACACGCAACAGGACGGGAGCTGTGTGTTTTCTTTTGTTGTCTTCGTCTTCTTCGCGTTGCCTCAAGTTTTACTCAATATGAACCAACTCGCCCGAATCAAGTTGTTGCTACTGCGATGGAAAGGCGCCTCTGCGACGTGAAGCCACCTTTCGGCGACAAGAAAAAAATCTAAGAAAAGCGCACATTATTTCTGTATTTTGACTGTCTGCGTGTGCGAACCTATGAAAGAAACGCGTCACTTACATTTGGCGCAGAGGAAAGCGCGGTTGCGTTTTCTTGTGCGCATACGGACATTGCCGTCAAGTTTGCAAGCTTCTCGCCCAGCCGCAATCTTGTTTGGACGGGAATGTATACTCTGCATCGTTTCTGAGTACGACGCTGTCTTCGCGAAGCTGTCATATTCGACGTCTTCGTCAGAACTGGAGTGATACTTAAGATGTCTGCTGTCCGCTTAGCCGTCTACATTGGTCCACTCCGCCGTCTGCGGCAGGTATCGAAACGCAGCCATATATGCGCGAATCGGTTATCATTCAAAAGTGTTGTGCCATTTACGCGGCATCCCTACGGGACGGCGTCAGCATACTTTATTTGCACGCTCAAACATGACGTAGCATCTCATAGCTGGCGCTGGGTTCCCCGTAGGACGCATTGAACTTATCGCCTACAGAGCTTTTTTCGGTGCGTGGCAGTCCGCACGACTGAACTTAATTTCCTGGCGGCCTCGAACTGCAGCATGGAATCGAAGGGTATGTTGCACCGAGGGCTCGTGTAAGTGGCTACTGGCGATACGTAAGTATACGCTTCTCAATACCAGACTGCTTGGTCAGGCAGCTAGCTTTCTTTCTTTCTTTTTGGGGGCTGCCTGGGCGTTCCAATAGCTCCCTAGCGAGAGACTTCACGTATACTTTCGCAGCTGGCCGCTGCGGTGTCATCGTCGACCGCGAAGGCGTGCGCAAAGCCGGGCGTTCCACGTGCGTTTCCGTGGCCGCAAACACGAAGCAGCTGCGGCCTTTGCCATTCATCAGCGAATAACCAACGAACCGATACGCACACGCGTCCGCGCCGATCGCATACGCCATGGGCGTCGTTCGTCGACGAAGACAGTCGTATAGTATGCGCGAAAATCGCATTCGTATACGCTTTCGACGCGGTAACTTTCGCAAACGTGTCGTTTCCCCTTCGGGTGCCAAATTAAGTCGCTCCATTCAAAGTTTTGTTTCGCCACGCGTCTCGCATATTCGCACTCATGCAAAGTGTATACGGCTTCACAAAGAATGAGGGATTCTGAAGTAAAACTCTTACTTGGGCTAGTTGGTTCATGCTTGAATGTGTAAAGAGCAGGGTGCAAAGATCAGGAAAGAAGAACACAAACGACAGGACCGGTGCCGGTCCTGTCGTTTGTGTTTTTCTTCGGTCCTGATCTTTGCGCCCTGCTATTTACACATTCAAGAGGAATTCTCGGTTGGTCAGCGAGATTTGCCAAGTTTGCAGAATGTGGACTCTGTGCGAGAACTCTCTACAGGGACGCCGGAAAATAAGAGCGTCAACTGCGTCGCGTCTAGCATACTTGAAAAGCAGCTGTTTAACCAATTGAGGTATGTGCCTGCTGTAAAACACGGTGAAAACAATGAAAGAAGTGAACTGTCTACATGACAGCATAGTGACGCCGAGAGCAAACAACGAGCTGTCTGTCTTTTAACTCGTTTTACTGGAATAGTTTTTCTTGCAGCGCAGGTCCAGTCGGAAGTATTTCAGTTAAGACATGTCTTATCTATTATTTTCATCAGTGACTTTGCTTTTGATGGAGTACCTTGACGTGCGCAATTGTGCTGACTGCTGTTGAAGGAGATATTTTCGCATTTTAAAGGTTAGCGATGCTCTCCATACACTTTAGATAAATGTAATTTCCACGCAAGTTATGGTGTTTCGAGTACATATCGCCATTTCTTAACCTTTTGGTGAACACAAGTGCATGAAGAGAGATACAAACTATAATGATACGCTGTAGATGTTAGCCTGGCGTGTTACTTCAGCTGTTGGAGGCTGATTGTGGTATACTCAGTGATCACACAAACAGCACGCGCAGGCACAGTTACAAATATACACAATACTTTTATTCAGGAATGTGCCTTAAGGTCTGCTGCCCTCAGTAAGGCCAGTAGCGCTTTCATGGCGCGTAACGCGCGCGTGGTGCTTTTCCACGGGTCGAGATTGTCAGCCAGCTCCAAACTCGAGTCACGCTTCAAGTAGTGCTGCCTTCGAAGAGAGAGAGAGAGAGAAACCAAAAAAAGGAAACAAAGATAGGAAAGACAGAGAGGTCGACTAGACGGACGTCCGGTTTGCTACCCTACGCAGGGGGCAAGAAAAAGATTGTCTCTATCTGACAAGTAGTAGCAGCAGCAGTCACATAGTACGTGCGACTGTGGGACCGTATTGTGCAGCATAGAGCTACGAGTGTGTTTTTGATCGGGTGGCGTTCACGAAAAGCTAAATCTGAAAACTGAGGAACGTGTTCCACAGAAAATAAGAGTGGGATCTCACGGTGGCCAAATTTAGGTGCCCACCTATATGTGTCAACCCCTAAGGCATCTTTTTGTTCAAGCGAGACGAGTGGGTCTTCGTTTGCCCCACTTCTACGTCATCATTGCTGCCTGCCAGAGTGGTCAGAAGCAGCGTGTGTGCATTAGTCCGCTGTACAAGCAACCAGTGCATGTTTTACACTCTTCAGCCGAGTTTTGTTCAGCAGGCTCCGCGCGGACGCTGGCTTTCAGGGCTGCCCAGTATTTATTTATTTATTTATTTATTTATTTATTTATTTATTTATTTATTTATTTATTTATTTATTTTGGACGAAACAAATACAAAGTTTGCCCGCAAGGTAAGGCAAAAGGAGGGCGTAGTCCTCCTGACTAAGGCCTTTACCTCGCTGGCGCAGCAGAAGTAGCAGTTGACTAATAAAACAAAATACAACTAATAAGAGAGAAAACATCAAAACTATTTACAGCAACATATTTAAGACATTGAAAAGTATCAACTCTTTGAAGAATAGCAAGTAACTAAATAAATACAGCAATGCAAAACATAAGAACAGTCTGTTACTAACAAAAGTTATACACAACAGTTCTCAAAAATAAAGAAAGCTCGGATAATTTGTTACTGTTAGGAGTGGGTATTGTACGTTGCGATGCCTGAGATTCCAAGAATAAAAAAAGAAGCGCGTGGCTGTCATGAATACTTCCAAGCTTTTTTGGAGTGCAAATGGGGGGAAACAGGCTTGGGTTTCTTCTGCGTCTTTCTGGGCTGAAAATTGCTGAAAGAAACACTTCATTCGTATTTTTGACGGCTTGAAGAAAGGCGGGGAAAAAAGCGAAACATTGCCAAAAAAAGGGAAAAGAGGCAGTGCATGAACTTAGACACACAATATTTCTATCGTACTTATATTCCACCGGTGAATCGCAGTGAAATTGCACGGAAAAGTGAGACTGGTATACTCTACACTCCATTGATGGTTAGAGAAGGCTGACATATTCTCGACTTGCGTTTGTTTGGGTACCCAGGAAATGGACTCGTGTTGTCGGGATACATTAGGTGCGCGACGCATTCCCTTCGTTCTAAGAGTGACAGCCTGTGAGGATTGGCATATTTACTCGCATAAGTATAAGGGTGTCGGGCATGGGAGAAACCGCAAACAGCGTTTAAGGGCGTAAAATTATTATAGGTCTCCTGTTACACCCTTAACGAAAAGGGTGTTATTTGCGGGGGTGACAAAAGAAAAGCACCCTTAAGGGTGTAAAAATGTGCAGAAACCATCGACGATGATTGTAAATGTAATAAATAGCCGTACGCTTCTAGAAAGTTATTAGCATTGTTAAAGGACCGATGAGCTTGACGGCGTTCGTTTGTTGCAGTGAGGACACCTTGCTGTCGTCTGTTGTTTCACTGCGTAATTCTGCACAGAATAGAGCCTTTAGCCAGAACATCTGTAACGGTGTCGGAGCCCTCTCCTGCGGCCGCCACAAGAGAGAGGGTGGCGGGAGAAGAGGAAGAATGTATGTCCTGAGCGCTCCACTAGAGTATCTAGACCTTCCGACAATCCAAAAGTTCTCGAGCGACTCTTGGCCGTATTACCTCGGCGGGTTCCCCAGCCCACTAACTCATTGGACGCGAATCGTTCTGATTCGAAATAAAGTTTTCTCACTCACTCATAACACGTGCCGGCTGGCCCGGCTATCGCACAACTGATTATTTCAACACAAAGGCCATTGCATACAAGAGACAATTTGCAACAAGGCGACAGTACGAACACACTCGATAACAAAAAAGAGTGAAAAAAGTAAACAAGTATTTTAATATGTCACCCGTGAAGACACTGCACTGAATTTAAGTGAAGCATGACACGCACTTCTCCTATAATTGCGGACCATCACGCACTCTGCTGGTTTTCGTCACTCAGGAATCCTACCGGCCGGCTTGGTATCTGGGCTCTGCGGCTGCAAGAATTTTCCGATGTAGAAGTGTAGATGTAGATGTAGAAGTCAGGCAGTCTGCACCAGGAGGTGGACTGTTTATCACGTTATTCAGTGGATGAACCACCCGCCGTTCCTGACACTGATGCCGATGCTTGCGCTTCTTTTTCAGTTTCTCAACTGCTCCGCATTGTCGACGAGCAACGCCGTGATGCCCCCTTGCGCGCCGTCATTGATCGCTTGGAATCTTCGCCTTCCGATTTGTCCCTTCGCTTGTTTGTCCTCCGGGATGGTGTATTATACTACCACAACGTTCGCCCCGACGGTCCTGCCCTGCTCCTCAGCATTCCTAAGCTCCTCTGGTCAGTTGTCCTCCACAAACTTCACGACTTACCAACCGCCGGTCACCTCGGCGTTTCCCGCATTTACGACCGGATTCGCCAACGCTTCTTTTGGCCAGCCTTGCCCGCTGTGTCCGGAAATACGTTGCGGCGTGTGAGAAATGCCAGCGCCGAAAAAACACCTTCGACGCTTCCTGCCGGGTGCCTTCAACCGCTCGACGTCCTGTCGGAGCCGTTCTTTCGCGTTGGCTTGGACTTACTTGACCTTTTCCCTCTATGAAAATATGGCAGCAAGTGGGTCGCTGTGGCGAAAGATTACGCCACGCACTGCGCAATTACTGGAGTGTGTCCAACGAGCTGTCCACAGATGTCGCCGATTTTTCTTTTACACGACGTGATTTTACAACATGTAACGATGCCAACTGCTCACTGACCGTGACCGGACGTTCCTTTCAAAAGTCATCGCCGACATCCTGCAGTCCTGCTCAACCAGGCACAAGCTTACTACGTCTTACTAGCCGCAAACTAATGGCCTCACGGAGCGTCTGAATCGAACCCTGACAGATATGCTTGCAAAATTTGTCTCGTCCGACCATACTGATTGGAACCTTGCTCTATCCTATGTCACATTTGCATGTAATTCATCGCGCCACGACACTGCCGGTTATTCCCCGTTCTTTCGGCTGTTCAGCCGAGAAACAACATTGCCACTGGACCTTCCATTCCATCCCTTCCCTTCGCCGTAGCACAGTCCAGCTGCTCTGTATGCTGTTCTGTGTGCTGTTGTGTGTGTAGTAAGGGTGATTTCAATGAATATATGCTCTGTTCGCTTCACTTCACTGAGCGCTTGTAGCCTCTACCTTACGAGGGTATGAGCCATTGCATTTTTTGCTTGCTTATGCGAGTATGAGCCATCGTTTAGGGGTTTATGAGTCATTGCATTAGTCTTACGTGACGGATGGACAATATTCTAGTTAGGTAGACATATAAATGCTTAGACATTTAGAAAGAGCCGATCTAGCATTAGTTTAGTAAGGAAGAAGTCTCAGGCACGCCTCCCTTTTCAATACAGTCAAGAAATTTGACGACGAGTGACGTAGAAACGTCCCTCACCATCAAGAACCAACTGTTCTTGTGGGTAACTCCAGATATGAATTCCAATGTGTCTGAGGAAACTATACGTTGTACGTTGTAACTTAGCGCTGATTACCGGTAAGGAGCCGCCCCGCCACGACAAGCAAATATTGCGGCTCAAAGTACTAAGCTCTCAAACAACGAGCGCTTATCTATAAGCACACTAAGAATGTCTTATGTAAGGGTCCTAAATGCACGTGCAACTGCACGTTCGCGCATAGCCTGTCATTGTGTTTCAGGCAACCAACAATTGTGGCAGCGTGAAAAGGGGACAAGACATCCTCCCCCCTTCCCCCGTCTTGCTAATCTCTCTTTAGTTTCTAGCACCTGCCAGTTCCGCCTCCGCTCAGAACCACGTAGGTCTTATGGCAAACGATTTCCTAATAAGCTTTTCCGTTTTTACGATTCACATTGAAGGCGACGCGCATTGTTCAGCTCAAAGAAAGGGACATTTTCACTGATACGAGTAACCGGTACGTATTGCTGAGGTGTCTAAATATGTGAACTGCTGCGTCAAGAAACGCTCAAGATCAGACGCTACCTTGTGATGTGTGCGGACGGACGTTCAGCAAGCGGGCGTGCGTCGTTCAGATGGGTCTCGTTGTCCGTGCGGTAATTCATGGGAGAACGCATAGAACACTTGCCATTAAGCTGTCATAAGTTTGAGCTGCAAAAAATGTGCTTTCGGGGCAGCACTGATGACCCTTGTGATGACCCTTGAGATTCGAGCACGCAACTGGCAACGACGGCAGGCTCAAGCCTCGAAGTTCATGAGCCGAGCGGAGAACAGCTGGTCTTGAAACAAGATCGCCCTGATACCCATCCCATAAGTATTTTTTTATCTTAAAAGGCCGATTTAACAGCCGAATTTTCTAGGCATGGCAGCGATTCGCGCGATATTATATAAAACGCAAGAGTTTTGGTACAGCGATGGCACAATGAACTTATGCTTACAACACAGCCGAGTCATGCCATCGCAGTGTTGCCCATTGCTTATATTTACAATCTTTGCAATAGCCCTGGATGTTCGTTGAAAGTGGACTAATAAGTAATTTTACCACGACAGGTACGATAATCCAAAACTCATAAGTTCTTGAGAACTACGTTCGCACCGATGGTCTTTTAATTTGAGATGCCTGATATACGCGTCCTTCGCGTCGGCGCCTTTGAACCGGCGCTGAAAGTACGACCACCGAACGCGAGAACCGGCGAAGAAGCGAAAGAAAGCAACTCGTTTCAAAACACCAAAATCAACCAATAACATCACAATCGCCAAAATAAAGTGTGCTTCTGGCGCTTATTACGCCATAAGAAAGAAGCAAGAATACTCGGGGCCAACTCTGACTTGCCTGTTGAAATATGTAAAACACATAAGCAAGCGCTCTTGTGATACAGCCGCTACACGAAGAATTTGTCGCATTTGAGAGAGAACGGTAAATTCTGGTGAATCGACGAAGCACAATGTTGACTTAGGCCCTGAATTTGTTTTTAACGAAAATTCCCGGAAACTGTCGAGTTCAAAAAAATTCAGTGACGATTTAGCGGTAAATGCGGGAGGAATGAGAGAGCATTACGTCCCGGATAGGGTCCAGGATCTATGATGTAAACTACTTTCACCACATTGCAAGGCGTTGTTCAGGAGCTCACTAGACACAGGTTCTGCCTCGTCGAGGAGCGAAGTGTACAACTGACGGTGTGCCGGAATATATATATATATATATATATATATATATATATATATATATATAATTACTTGTGTGCTTCAGTGCATGGAACGATGTTTTCTTAACAAGTTAACTGGAACGACAACGCATTTCTCCGCAAAGTTCGGGAAGCTATATCTCGAAACCGGTGTCATCTTGAAAATTCCTTCCAAGTAGATCCGCCTTGCGAACTCCACTGCTAGAATTTGTAAATTGCAATATGGGCCATAATGTAATTAGTTAAAACATAATTAGTGATTGTTTTATTAATTACCCGGTTTTGCATCTCAATTTGTCGGGCAAGTATTGTTCGTCACTTCGAGTAGGCCAGCTCATAAACTAGAATTGTGACATCTGCAACAGGCAAGTCTTAAAAAATTTTGTAAGTGTTCGCTGAAACACCCTGTATATGTACAGTATATATACGCAGAAGTATTCACACATGCACACTCTTCTAAGCTCGCCCATCCCCCAAAACAAAATTTAAATTGTGTGGTTTCATTTCCATCAGATCGCAACCACGATCTGATTATGAGGCATGCCGTAGTGGATCGAGGTCTCCGGAAAATTCGGACCACCTGGGGTTCTCCTCCCCTCTATACCTCTACCACGTGACCGGCTTCCCACACTTCACGCACATATATTTTTTTTTTACCACTATGACACTCCTAACGCTAACGCTATTAAAAATTTTGAAGCGTGAAGTTTACGATCGAGAGAGTACATCGCGCGCTAGCTTGACTTGCCGCCAGTACGCTGGCTTATACGGTGCGGGCGCATTGAAAGAGAGAGAAACGAAGAGGAAAGGCAGGGAAGGTTAACCAGATATCGGTCTCGGTTTGCTACCCTACACTGCGGTTGGGAGATAGGGATTAGAAAGAGGACAGCGCGCATGGAAGAAAGCGTTCCGAGTTTGCGCTTTCTCCAAACGAAAAATCTCTCTCTCGCCGCGCTTTCTCTGCGCATGCGCGCATGTGCTGCGGCAACAGCTGATTTAGTGCTCTGCTGCGTTCCACGTCCAAGGCGCCGAAGTAACGTGGAAAACAAACAGAATAGAGACGTTCAATCAACAGTTGATCATCGAATCATTTGAACAACCACGTACGTCGACCTTGTCTTCTTTAGCGTCAACATACGGTTGACGCTTCGCTTTTCGTGGCGCAAGCAGGCAAAATCGATTTTTCGGCAGTGCCTGATGCGGAACCTTACAGAAGCAGTTATTTCTTTAATATTTGTGAGATATGTACACCCCTGGGCAAAAGTGTGCGGGTCCGGGATTGCGCGATAAGATAGATTTCCTCATTTGCCTGTGAGTGTAAATTGAAATTAAAGATTGCAGTCCAAACATCTCGTTGCGGATTTTCTAGTGCACTCGTCAGTTTTCGTTTGTGCGTTTCAATTACGAAGAAATTCAGTTTTTTTTTCGGCAACCCTGTGGTCCGTATACTTTTCCTCATGGGTGTACTATAACGCTTCTAATAAACTATGTAACTTACGGCGTAGACATGTAGCACGTTTTGTAAAGCAGCATATTGCAGTACTGGATTTGCGTCGAGCGCTTGCATAAGATATGCAGACGCAAGTTAAAAGCATTTAGTGTGTAAGCCCACGTGGCAAATGAATGTTTTCGTTGAATAAAGTTCCCCTTTCCAGTGTATAAAATACATCTTCAGCTAAACATAGCGCTATTCGCATTACCCGGATAGTATTCGTAGATGAGTTCAGTCCCATTTATTACACATTTTTACCACCTACATGAAATTTCTATATTGTTTACATGTGTTTTCCCAAAGCCCGATTCACAAATTAGGGGTATATTTAAGAGCGGTATATAACGCATACGTCTTGTCCACTTTAGATGAAGCATTATGGGGAGTTTATAGAAATATGAAATTGTGTGTTATTTTTTATTGCCTAGTTACGCAGTTGTAAATTTACTTTTCTGGCAAATTTGCAATTTCAACCTTTCTTTGTAAAATAACGACGGCCTAAAAAAAAATATCCGCTTCTTATATAGTCACTACATAACTATTTCTCTTGTATACAGTGGTTTTCAAGAAAAAACTACTCCTCCTTTGCCATGTATCTATGTAAAAGCCCCCGAAAGGTGTAAAAGAGCGATTAAAAATCATTTTTACACCACTAAGGATGCGTTTGGTTTGTCCAATGACTGACACCCTTCCCCTTACGGGTGTAAAAAATTACATCGCGGAGGTTTGATTTCTTGTTCTACGCTCTTAAACAAATGCACACCCTTTGGGTCGTATCTTGCACACACAACGATAATCGTCATCTGCCTTGCTTGCGTTTCCTGTCTTGAAAACGCGGCGCTCTCAGAGGTGCTTTCCTTCCGAGAATACTCGGTCGTGCTAATAACGCGCATGCAGTTCGTGACTTGGAAGTACCGGGCTCGCAGCGTTAAAGAAAGGAAATGCGGACAAGACAGATGACGATTATCGTTGTGGGGCAAGGTACGACCCAGAGGGTGTAATTTTACTTACGTTTAGTACGTTTCCTCGGAGCTTATGGCACGTCTACCTAAGAGGGAGAAAATTGTTATCGACTACAGGAAAGACGCCCGTCTTTTGTTTCAACGTCTCACGGTCACTAACCGACAAATCTGTCAAGTGACACTAATAATCCATGCCACCATGTGTTCTCTACCTACGTTCTACGTTCTCTACATACTTCGCGCATTAAACACCAGGGGAGAGAGCGCCTATAGTTTCATTGATGCGTTCATATATATATATATACCCTATTCTATCGTTTCTGACCGCTCACAGTCAGCTCAAGCGCCGGCTCTTGTAAGTTCTTTTTTTCTTTTTCCTGCGATCAGAGTAAATGCCGTCCGCCTCTCGCTCTCGCATTTTCTCGCTCGCGCCCGAACCACGGCGAGAGTACACCTCGCCGCGGTCATCTCCCAATTCCCTTTCTTTTCTCGACGTTACGGGAGCGCCGATTGTTTTGTTTTCATTTTTTTTTTCCTTGCGCTGGCTAATTATGAGCCGGCACTTGGCGAGACATGCGCACGTCGTGTGCTGTTCCGCGAGCGCGCCTCTGAGAACACTTCAATAAAACTTGCTCATCGCGGCGCAAAACGTAGCCTTGCGTAGAGCCTGACAGCTGCGTCCTCACAACCCCCCTCTTCCACTCGTTCTGCTCATCCACGCATGCAAGCATTATCTCTCTCACTCTCTCTCGCTCTCTCTTTTTCGCGTGCTCAACGAGACCTCGCGGTGTCTGCGAAAGACAGCGAGAAATCTTCGTTGTTCAGATTTCCAGGTGTTGGCCCAGTCAAAAAGATGAGCGAAAAAAAAAGAAGGAAAGAGATGTGTGGTTCGCCGACTCCAGCTGGGAAAGCTGACACGTAAAATGATTAAAGGAGAAGAGAGAGAGATAGCTAGAATAATAAATGATGGCTCGAGGCCTACTTGAGGGAGTGGGCAATGGGGAAGAGTGATCGTGCCAAGTTACGGCTCACAATGGAATATTCACGCGCGGCGTTCTACAGCGAGTTGCAGTCAAACCTCGATATAACGAAACGAGATGTAACAAAGTAAGTCCTCTTGAAATTCTCACTGACATTCTGCAGTAATGCATATACATACATAAGACGTGCAGTAATATATGGAAAGAATCAATGGATATTACGAAGTAATTCTGGCCCGCACTTCAGCTTCGTTATAACGAGGTTTTGCTGTAATTGTCCTAGACGTCAGCCCGGGGCAGACCCCACCCATTTATCGAACGACGACACTGCCTTAGGCAAGTTACACTTGTCCGACACTTTATTCATCTCTTGGCTATCTGACTCCTGGTTGTGAACACTCAGACTCCCTTAATAACCGTGAATTTAACTTCCTTGCGATGCAATTTGCCCAACCAATGGTAGCGTAGTCATTCTGACAAACTTCGTGTACAAGCACTGTTTGCGCGTACATTACGACACGAAAAAAAATGTAGACGAGGCTCTCGTGATAAGAGCATGCGCAAGCGACAAGACCCAGCATGCGCAGCTGGAACTTTGTCGTCGCTTCAGTTCGAGCGCTTTTTCACTACCTGAGGGCAACAGACTTGAGTGCCCGACTATAGACATCCTACACCTAAGTTATTTCTCTCTCTCTCTTTCACTCTCCATTCCCCTCCCCACGTGCTGGGTAGCAAACTGGACTTAGTCTGGTTAACCTCCCTGCCTTTCCTTCTTTCCTTTTCTCTCTCTCTCTCTTGTCGTCGCTTGAACTGCGAACTGTGCCTTCATTAGTTGGGCAAATGTGCAGCGCCGAGACGCCCGCTCGCGGATTATGAAAGGGTGACTATTCTTACCTCGCGCATTCATATCATTTCACTTGCGGGCGTGACTGTGGGCCGCCGCGATCTTAGAAGGCTAGCAGATCGGGCTAGTTCGTTTTCCATTATGTTGCAGATGTGTGTAGGGCAGAGTAAAGTAACAACAGGAAGCGCGCGCCTTCGCTCAAGTATATTTGCTTAAACCTACAACAATGCTCGGCTGATAGGTCTGTTTACACTTTTTGGGGGGGGAGGGAAGGGGGGGGAGGGTGGAAGGGCTGACCTAGAGAAGGCAGGGAGCCACGACGAATCAAACATAAAAGCAAGCAAGCATTCAAGAAAAGTAGCATTAGAGGGTAAGGAAGGGAAAGAGTTGAGGAAGGTTACAAAATGGGGAAACGTATTTAGAGGCGTGATGACTCGCAAACGAGGAGCTGAAAGGAGCGGGATTCAAGGCGCGGGCTGGCGGTGTTGACACAGAGCCAGCGCGCTGAAATGCGCGCGTCAACAGCGCGGAGAGGCTTGCGACTGTGTCGAAAAGCGCGCTAAACACGCGACCACGGCGAGCTTTTTTCTCTGTGTGTGGGAAGCAGGCGCGACAGGCGCTTCGCCTGAACACGCTTGTTACGCAAAGCGTGCGCGTGGAACCACCCCGAAGTTCTCCCGAGGAAAAAAAAAAAAGAAAAGGGAGAGTGAGAGAGAGAGAGAGAGAGAGGCATTTCAGAGCAACTAGCTCGGTAGAACGCAGCTGAGAAACCCCGGCGCACGGACCCCGGCGGCATGCCCGACATCTGGAGCTTATCACGCAGCTTAGTAAGAGAGCTTAGCCCGTGGCTCCAAGTGGCGAGGCATTCACGACTGTCCCGCATTCAAGATGAAGCGAGCGCGCTTTCGCCAAACTATACACGTGCGCGCGACCTCGTAGCTCAACTTCTCACAACGGCGTCAGGCGAAAGCGCCCCGACCGCTTTAATCTTCGCGAAGCAGGAGTTCTTTCAGGAAAAAGAAAAAAAAAAACTATTACCGCCGCCATGAGACGCAGCGCCGCGCTTGAGGGGGAAACCGCTCCGAGACGCGTTTACCAACGGACTCCGAGCGGCCATTGAATGCAGCGTGAATCGACAGAAGCCACCCTAATTAGCGCAATTAGAAACCGAAAGCAGGGTGTATACGGACCATTCAGGGGTCTTCTCGACGGAAGCTGAGCGGACACTGAAGATGGAGCAAGCTGACGGCAGCTGCTGCAGTAATTGGGCTTAATTACGTAGAAACGAGGCAAACTGTGTGTATACCGACGTCGGCGTTTAGGACGGGCCACTCTACTTTCTTTCTTCGACATGTGCGCAGTGTAGGACAGGATGGATGGCGAGTGTAGCACTTTCGAAGTGATTGTGGTTTTGCTGGCCCACGGAAAGTGTGACTGTGTTTGTTGACCCGAGGAAGACGGCTCGTTGTCACCGCAGTGGGAAGTGGCCACCTTTCCCGGAGGAACGTGCGATTTTGAGAAGGTGGGTTTCGCGCATTTGTCCGCTTCGTGTCGTGGACTTTCTGCGAATTGTCGTCTTGCTCGGCGCATCCCTGAACCCCGAATCGTGAGCCAGTTGACTCACGGTATATACACTCGTAACCGTGTCCCACTTAGGTTCTAGCTAGTAGGCGGAACATTTCTTTTTTACAATATTTTCCACTGAACCAATGTAACTGGCGTTCCACGTATGAAATACATGTAAATGTGTGTTCCGTATATTTCAGACCCAAGCTTCTTGCTAAATAAATGTGGAACACATTTCCGCGGAACGTAGTATGTGGACGCGTGTTCCAGTTAAACGAGCCAGGTTATCTGGAACTTCGCTCTTCACATATCTGTAGCTACCCGCCGAGGTGTTCCAGTGGCTATGGCGTTGCGCTGCTTAGCTGGAAGTCGTGGATTCGATCCCTACCGCGGCGGCTGCATTTCTCCGGGGTCCAAATACAAAAACGCCCGTGCGCTTCGATTTAGGTGTACAATCCCAGGCGGTCAAAATTAACCCTGACTATGTGAAGAGAACAGGGAATGAAGCCAAAGGAAGCGTAGGTGCATGGTTGAAGCTGTGATATTTAATTGAGACGTAGAAATAACAAGGAGAAATAATGGGAATGATTATGCACAAGAAATGAAGTTTAGTTATTCGTGCTCGTAATCAGTTATTCGTAACCATGATATACGAGGAACTATAAGGGATCACTTAGAGAGGCACGGAAACCTTTGCTTGCTAAATACTGCACTTCACTCTCGTGAAGAGCCCAGCACATGCGTAGACACAACACGTGGTGTACACCGGTTTTAGTCGTTCAGTCAGAGAGCATTTTTGTATATGTTTTATGTGCATTTTCTCCGTACTTAGCTTCATATTGTTTCACACAACCTCGTTTATACGAGATTGTTTACGCTAAGGCCAGAAACATTTGTGTCGTTTTCACGCGCGTGATATATAGATCTCGTTTCGCATTCAATGGTTCCGTCGTTCGGTTCGATTCCTTAAAAAAGAGGAGGAAAAAAAAGTTTTGTCTCCCTCTTTTTTTTCCTCAGTGCGCGCGATCTTTTCTTCAAAATCGCGAATATGGACCCGTTTTCTAGGGAATTCGCCTCCTTATTTTAAGTTCTAGCGTGTCTGCCAGGGCATGTCCTGCCTCAAAAAACTTGTCTTCTCAACCACCTTCAGCTAGTGCTGCTCTAGCTTCTCTCTCGCGAAACTGTCATGAGGATGCATTTACGCTAGACGAGTATTTCTAGGATTTCCACTCCTTTGACATGTGTTAGTTTTCTTTTTTTTTTCTTTGTCACTCGTCTGTTTTGGATGTGTTAGTTTTCTTTTTTTTTTCTTTGTCACTCGTCTGTTTTGGTGACATGTATTCCGTCGCCATAACGTCTGGTTCCTTATGGTGAACAAACAGAATAGAGAAAATGATCTGACAATGTTATTATTTTTGCTTTTCTTTTTCAACACCCCATACGATGTTCTCGGAAACGATAGCAATTAGTCTTTCTACTTCTTTATCTTCGTTTTTTTTATTTTCTTTCATTTATAATGGATTCTGTGTTGATTGCAACTATAGAGAAATTTGCGGCGAACAACCGACCGAAACCGACTCACAGGGCTACGCAACCACTGTAAGTACAGCTGCCTGCGTTTATCTTCGCTCGCGTACCAAATATGAAATATTCAAGAACACACGCACTGATGTGCAGTTTTTTCGTTTTTTGTTGTTGTTGTTCTTATTGTTTTTCTCTCACTTATCGCACTCTCAGACAATCTCGCTGACTAGATGTCAGTTACCGCGCGTGGTGTGCGAGATTGTGACGTTGACTGCGCCCGCAGTGAAGTCGTCCGTGTAGCGACGTCGGTAATTTCTAGATGGGCGATCGGGTACCGTCCACGGAATTAGCGATTTCTTTCGCTTGATTTCATTCCTTTTGTGTTATCCACCTGTCTTGAGCAGTCGATCGCGGTGATAACGTCGGTGGAGCACCGTTCGGGCCACTGACGACGCGCGAAATGTTAAAGAATTGGTACAGAATCGTTCCATCGCGTTAGGCCACCAGGTTGATGGCCAGCCACCAGATATCAGAAATCAATTTATCTTGTCTCGATCGACGGAGGCGAAATGCAAACACGCCCGTGTCCCGTGCTCTGGGCGAACGCTTTAAAGAACCGTAGGTGCGGCGTTCCTCACTGCGGCGTTTCACCTTATCAAATCGCAAATTTGGAACGTAAGATTCGAAAAAAAAAAATATTTAACCATTGCAGGAAACTGCGAGAGTTCGAGAAAGTCTCAAACGAGATTCGCACGATAGTGGCGTGGTGACGGTGAAGAAAACAGTAGCAAAAAAAGACCGTGAATCACGAGATCAACTTTTTTTTTATTCGGCGAACCTGTGCCCACAAAAGCAGGCGACGCTCAAAGCACAACGATAGCGGCGACCAACATTCGGCTACCGTCGAAATCTGATCTACGGATCAGACGCGTCGGCTATTATACATGGACCAACGAACCTTCTAGCGCAATCACTGGTGCTCGAGTAAGTTCTCGAATGTACGCCGGTATTCCCGTCGCACACAGCATTTGATTACACAAGTCTCGGCGACAACGTTAGACAATAGATGGAACCATCGATTACATTCCGGAGACTTCCGATGCGGAAAGGCGCGTCTTGGCAATGCCACCTAGATAGCGCAAGGCCTGTTTACTCCGATCCATGACGTCACAAACATGGCCCTAAATTCCCATTGACAAGGCTGGGGTGACGAAAGCGGTGACGTCAAAATCACTGTTGCCTACTCGGGATCATCCCCATTGTATTCTATAGCAGCCGGGCTAGGTAACATGACGTCGTGGATCGGAGTGAAAAGCCTTGTGCTATCTAGGTGGTGTTGGTCTTGGGCTGGGCGATGACCTTTACCATTTGCCGGTCAGATGCGGTCACCGGACAGAGATAAACATGTACGCTGGTCAGTGGCGACAACCGCAAGAGTTTGCGGACATTGAACAAGCTTCCTTTTTTTTTTCCTTCTTTTTTGATGTTCATGCGCAACCCCCTTTGTCACATCCACCTCATGTATGAAACACGAGCAAGTCTCTCGTAGTGTCGCGGGTGCCTTTCGCACGTAGGCATACGTGCGAAGAGCGGCGATTCGTCAGGCGTTGGTTACGCTGATCAATAACGAAATAAATCGTCCACGCCAAAATTTGCATGTGATCCCACGTGACGTTGAACACGCTGCAGCCTTTTATTCCTCTATGCTGATCAACCCTATGCCTGCCTTTTGTGGTTGAACCGTACTCGCTGGTTCTCTTCTTCTTTGCCTTGTGTTGCTTGCCTTTCCCTCTTGACTACTTGCTGCAAAATATAGCGCTCACTCGACGATTTCCCTGTTGTTGTTGTTGTTGTTGTTGTTGTTGTTGTTGTTGTATCGGAAAATGTACGTTTTATCCTTTTCGTAGGAGATTCCGTAAGATAAAAAATGAGTGCCAATATTCGAATAGTGATATTTCCGTATCAAATCATCGAATAGCGACGTTCTAGAAGAACAGCATTCTCATATCGATTCGAATAGCGTCTATTTTATTATTTCTAAACAATATTGAATGTAAGGTTTGCGTAGAGTCCAGTTTATTAAAGAAAATGATCGTGTAGATCGACGCGGATGTAATGCCGTCTGCAAGTGGACACCCGGTCAACTGAGGCGCTTGCGAATTGTGATTCTGCTTTCATTTATCTGGCGCAGCATCGCATTGCAGTAAAAGAACGGGGGAACAGTATTTCATCGGATGTTGCCTCACGCATTGGCTCGAGAACTTTAGTGTGCCCGTACAACTACCACGGCTCCCCAGTGCCATAATAACACTGACCACGGTGACTGCTCGCATTGGTCTATCTCTTCTGAGGCTCCGATAAGTGCGAAATAAGCGAAATGCGCGCAGTGACACTTCTATGCCCCCACTACTTGCGTAGTCTTTGCAGCGTTGTCTGCTAAGCAGTATTATGTAGAGTGTAATGTCACAATTCGGAATCCACGCGCTGGCAACCGAAACGCTAGTCGGGACACTTCGAGCCACTTTGTTTAACTAGTACTAATTCTAAACATGCTTGTGTCGAGAGGTGCTCGTTGGCAGAAAAATGTGACCAAGGTTACAGGTTTAGAGAGGTTGCATTGCACGGGCTACAACCGTACAAAACAAACCGACAGACAAGCCAAGAAAAGCGTATACTAGAAATTAACTGTTAGTTTTATTTGAAATGTGTAATCAATAGGGAAAATGAAAATAAAAGTAGGCGAAATGATAACGAGCCGCAGGTTGGAGCCGTACCAACATTAGCGCTGCGCGCGCGCTGCGTTACCATTAAATGGACACTAAAAGAAAACATTGAGTCGCGTTAGATTAAAAGAATAGGTTTAGGTAATAACGAATTTTAATCCATAGCGCGAATATAGCTGTTATAAGCGAGATGATGACGCTAATTGGAAGTCGGAGTGGCGCCACCTATTGTGAACTGTGGTACCTCTCGTGCGAAGTCGGCAGTGGCTGATTCACAGAAAGGGAGGTGATTACGTCAGCTCGCCCGTTCTGACGCGGGCAGTTCAAATTGAGAAGCAGTGACGGAAGCACCTTCGGCGGCAATTTTCATATATACGGCAACAAAGGGATACATTAGTAAACAGCAAAACGATAGTACACTTCTGGACGAACAATCTATTGATCTAGCTCGACTTAACATTTTGCTTCAGTGTCTCTTGAATTTACCGCACCCGCCGTGGTTGCTCAGTGGCTATGGTGTTGGGCTGCTGAGCACGAGGTCGCGGGATCGAATCCTGGCCACGGCGGCCGCATATCGATGGGGGCGAAATGCGAAAACACCCGTGTACTTAGATTTAGGTGCACGTTAAAGAACCCCAGGAGGTCGACATTTCCGGAGTCCTCCACTACGGCGTGCCTCATAATCAGAAAGTGGTTTTGGCACGTAAAACCCCATAATTTAATTTTGAATTTACCGCGACGGCCATCCTCCCGTCTACATTCTTCCTGTGTTCTGTCTCTTGCGCTGCTACTCGTTTTTTTAATGCACATTCTAGGGTATTTGTGTATGGTGTACCCTTGGGAAAGGGCGGGGCCGATGTGGTGTGTTAGTGAGAGCCATTCACGGACATGGCGGCAGATTGTAGTGCCACTGGGCGTGTGTTATCTTGTTACAGCCCTGCCAACACGTCACCTTCGCGCGTACCTTCCTCGCTACTTATTCGGTGTACCTTGACACTACTTCTGTTGCAGCTAGCGACGGGGAGTCAGTTTGACTCCCTGATACGAGACGTGCGACATTTTGCCCGATCCCTTCGTAAAAAAACCACCATATCATACCTGTATGTAGAGACGTTTTTTCAACGCCACCACAACCATAAGAAGCAAGGACATAGGGAAGCCAGGGAAAGCATTATATAGTGTGGCTTAGGTTGAACACAGTCATCCATCGCAGAAAGCGTTCTTCACGCCCTCGTGCATGTACTATGATAAGCGGGGCATTCTCGAATACGCACGCACACGCGCACACACACACACACACACACACACACACACACACACACACACACACACACACACACACACACACACACACACACACACACACACACACACACACACACACACACACACACACACACACACACACACACACACACACACACACACACACACACACACACACACACACACACACACACACACACACACACACACACACACACACACACACACACACACACACACACACACACACACACACACACAGACACACAGACACACAGACACACACACACACACACACACACACACACACACACACACACACACACACACACACACACACACACACACACACACACACACACACACACACACACACACACACACACACACACACACACACACACACACACACACACACACACACACACACACACACACACACACACACACACACACACACACACACACACACACACACACACACACACACACACACACACACACACACACACACACACACACACACACACACACACACACACACACACACACACACACACACACACACACACACACACACACACACACACACACACACACACACACACACACACACACACACACACACACACACACACACACACACACACACACACACACACACACACACACACACACACACACACACACACACACACACACACACACACACACACACACACACACACACACACACACACACACACACACACACACACACACACACACACACACACACACACACACACACACACACACACACACACACACACACACACACACACACACACACACACACACACACACACACACACACACACACACACACACACACACACACACACACACACACACACACACACACACACACACACACACACACACACACACACACACACACACACACACACACACACACACACACACACACACACACACACACACACACACACACACACACACACACACACACACACACATCATGTAGTCTAGGGCTCCCTGCGCGTCGTCTCGAGCTACGGCGAATCATACGCGCCCGCCTGCCAGTGCGCAAAGCCGCAGCTGCGGTTAATAGAGAGTTTTAGGCTAAGGGATGCAAGCTGCTTGCCTACGCAAGAACTAGGGGAGACGGTACTGCGCATGCGCAGACCTAGACCCTAAACTAAAACTCTCTAATAAACGCTGCCACGCTTCGCGGAATGGGACGCGTCTCGGGAACGCGTTCGACGCTCTCCTTTTAAGTCGTGCTCCAGAAGCTTGCTGGGTTCGTGCATCTCTGGAGAGAACGCGCTCACATTGTCGTTGCTGTTGTTGTTGTTCTCAATTTTTGGTGCTGAAGTAGACGTGGTATTTCCGATGTATACCCCTGCTATTGATTGCCTAATTAGCTTCTATAGCCGTTACACACGGACACAGGTGACGCGAGTTTAATTAACGTTCGTGTGACTGACTGGCTGATTGTGATGAAATTGAAAAAGTTTGCAACAAACAGACTCTTGCATAAACGGAAGCCTCGCGTCAGGTGGAATGAATGCTCACTGCACTGAAGTGTAGTTAGCCAGCACTCCGGGTGCAGTCAGTGATAAGGAAAAACAAAATAAGAAATAGAAATAATGGCGTAACGTAACAGGGCGGGGGATTCAGTAATAGCACTTCTCCGAGCAATCGACAGAGGCCCAGAACCAACAGTCCTAGCCTTGGCGTCATCAACCCGAGCGGGAGTCTATGAAATATGAGAATACGAATGCGCCGGAGCCGCACCCCTGCCCCCTCTTCTTTCATTTTTTTGTTTTCGTCAGGCGCTTTCGTAATGCACGTAAGCAGTATTCCGCTCTGTATGCGAGCAACCGATACAGCTGTCCGTTGGCAGACGTGGATTTACGACAACGTAAATAAACAAAGGCGAATGAGACCACGCTCGAAGGTGAGACAATCCGTTTTTTTATTGTGATAGCAATTATACGGACACTCCCCTCCTCCCTTCCGCTCCTCCCCCCTCCCCCGCGCTCCGAAGAAGAAAAGAAGCGTCGTTGGTGTCGCCGTCGCCCTTGTCGTGCTAAGGTCTAGTGGACAACATTCTGTGGCAACGAAGGGAAAGCTACGGTGGCAAAGCGCGCACAAATGAGAGCGCTTCTGAAAAGGGTCCCGTGTTTTTATCCAAGTTCGTTTAGGCTGGGGAAGAGCAAACATAAACAGTTCCTTATTAGCAACAGTTTAACAAGACAAAGCACGCCACTGAAGGTAAAAGTTTACTTATTTTGCGGCTTTTCCCTTCCGCGTCTGGGCAAGCTCTCATTGGGCTCCGACGAATTAAAAAAAAGAAAATATTGAGTTTCATGTTTTAGTGTAGTCAGTAGGGTCTCGAAGTACTTCGTGTTGAATAGACACAATAAACTACTACCTACTTGACTGCGTTTAATGGACTTTCAACGGAGATGCTCTTGCGAACATTCGTGGAAGGCGTACCTTCAGAAAAACACAGCATTCCTATTTTTTACTGCAGACAATTCCCTTAGACCAAAATTGGACATTACTTGATTGATAAAAGAAAAATCTTGTTTACACTGACAGTTTCTTTACACTGTCGTCTTTACACCTTAATCGTCTCTACAAAGCAAAGTGAAACTTTTGTCTAAACTATGAGCGAAATCGGGTTTCTTCGTTTCTTTGTCATCTTTAGTTACCATTTGTGGGCAGCTCCACCACCCACGTTAGCGTAGGCAGACAGATATCATAAGCGCAATTCAATTATTCCTTAATTTCTGAAAAAGATGTCGTGTCTCACCGGGTAGTCATGGTACTTGGGGCCTGACGGTATATGCTGGTAGAGTGAATATATATATATATATATATGTATCGCTAGGGCCGGAGGGTGCGTTGTTGCTTCCCACATGTTCACATAGCGCGGTTACCGACATGCTAGGTCTGTTAGTCCCGTCGTGGGATTAGCCGGGTGCGCGTTTTATCGCGTTTTGCTGGACCCAATAAAAATTTACTCGCTCACTCACTCACTTGTGTATGTGATATGTTGAAACAGCACTGCAGTACGATTCTTGCATATTCCCACGTGTTGAGCAACAGAAAGCTGTATCGGGAGTTTTTCATGTCGCTCAACAGTTTTCTCATTGACACTATTCATCTAACTATATTTGAGAAGTCGAATAACTAATTAAAATTAATTATCCAATTAGGTGGAATGAAATATAATAAGTTGAGTGTCACCAAGCGACGGCAAACAAGATTACCTTGGTTCTATCCAGCTACGTGGCATTCCCATATTTTTTAATTCTGGCTAAAGTTAGCTGGGACACCCGGCATAAGAAAAGGTGTGTGAATGAGAGAAAGTTTTTCAAGAAGTGCGTCAACTTTTCCAAGAAAACCTTGCGGCAGCCATAGATGCCTCTATCATGAAGTCATATATATATATATATATATATATATATATATATATATATATATATATATATATATAGGCCTCATATATATATATATATATATATATATATATATATATATATATGCAGGGTGTTTCACGTAACTTCAACCACAGACGTATCTACTGGGTGGACAGGGGCGCCCAACCAGTAACGTGAAGGGGGCACGGGTCAAGTCACGTAATTTGAACTATAGGCGTATCTACATGGTGGACAGGGGGCACTGTCCCCCTGCCCACTCGGTAGATACGTCTTTGGTTCAAGTAACGTGAAACAACACCCTGTATATATGCAATAGTGATTAAGTGATCAATAAAACAATATATATATGTGCAAAAGACGCGCACATACACATGTGTGTGTTTTTCACATATACTTCGAAACTCAATATTGCTCAATACTACTCAATATAATTCAACAATATATCAACAAAATTTAGCCAACGACTTTATTGTTGGGAACTACTCATCAATGACTCAATAATACTCAATACTATTCAACTATGTGGCAACAGCTTTTAGTCAACGACTTTTTTGTTGTGAACCACCGAACAACCTTATTGTTTAATTATTGCTCTGTGCTTTCAATAATTGTTGAGGTATTGTTAAAAGGCTATTGAGTCAGCAATTCATCAACAATATGCGAACAACATTTCAATAGTCATATTTATAAGGGATAAAGCGTCAATCGGGAAAGAAGTAAAGGTTACACCGATAAAGAACAAACTCATAAAGAAGTGAACTACGTAAATTGACTGGAAAAAAGCCTTGTTATGGCGAAACTGCCGGAAAAGTGTGGAAAAGCTAGATTGTCACAGAAATTGCTGTAATATCTTTATGAAAAATTTTCTAACGCGTCTGGACTATCAGAACCTAAATAATACAAAGTAGAACATTGGGTCTACTCGATAGTTTTACTTAAAACGTGGTTCACTTTTATTTTGACTCGCGCATGCCAATTTGTTCCCAAAGGTGAGGAGAAATAAACACTTTTTTCATTGAAAACTCAGTTAATTCCAGAGGCCTCATTTAATCAAGTCCTAAATAAAACACAATAAATATTTCTGTGAGAGGGGGGGGGGGGGGAGGCGGCTGTGCGAATTTATCACCATTGTTCATCATATTAACTGAAGAAAGGTCTGTATGCCTTCAGGAAAAATACGGAGGAAAGAAAAAAAAGAGACGCAAAACAACGAAACACTTGAAATAATTGCACGCGTTACGAAGGAAAACAGGTTGAAATAAAAAAAAGGGAGAACCCGAAAACGACAAAAAAAGTGTTACGCATAGACCAAGCAAGCGCACGCGTCCGACGACGTCGTCGTCAAGACATTCGTCGATGATTCACTTATGCAAATCAGGGCTTGGCACGTGCATGCACTCACGACGAGTTTCGGTGACGGGTAACTCGGGCCTCGCGTTCCGAACACGGAACGAGCGAGCGATTTATTCAGGACGGCGCTGTATGGACGCCGACGTGTTGCGGTGTCGCGAGACTCGTGAGGGCCGAGAAAAAAGAAAGAAATTAAAGGCGAAGCGTTGAGTGTATGCGGGAAGGAGCAAGCGCACACCATGACGGAGACAAGTGTTTCAGCATGTGTTCGTTGTATTGTTCATTTCTGTTCAGTTTTATGCAGAGAATAAATTGCGATAGGCGAGGCTCTTAGAGGATGGCCGGAGTTATACAGTCGGTGACAAACGCCCTTACCATTAAGTGTATGCATATATATATATATATATATATATATATATATATATATATATATATATATGTATATATACATACATACATACACGTACGTCGCACTCTCTTTTTCTTATATCTTTTCTTATATATATATAGGGGAAATTACTTGTGCTTAATAAATGAAATAATGAAACGATAAATTAATGGGAAAAAGTGGATGAAAAAACAGCTTGTCGCAGGTGGGAACCGAACCCACAACCTTCGCATTTCGCGTGCGATGCTCTACCAATTGAGCTACCGCGGCGCTGTTTGCCCATCCACTTTCTTGGGTATTTATGTGTCCTAGTAGAACCCTGGGAGTGTTAGCCAGCGCCACCACTCACAGACCATGGCGGCGGACGTGGAACGTCCTTTATCCCGCAGGCGTCACAATAACGTGATCTTTTTGGGTGAAGGCAACTGGTCAATAAACCCACATATGCTACCTGAAGGCATCAATGTAGCCGGATTCGAGACCCTCGTTATGTAATAAACGAGAAGAAAGGGGTTTAACCGAGGGGCCCGATTTTTATTAGTCATATCATAAGAAGCCAACAAACACTGACACCAAGGACAACATAGGGGAAATTACTTGTGCTTAATAAATGAAATAATGAAACGATAAATTAATGGAAATTAAAGTGGATGAAAAAACAACTTGCCGCAGGTGGGAACCGAACCCACAACCTTCGCATTTCCATTAATTTATTGTTTCATTATTTCATTTATTAAGCACAAGTAATTTCCCCTATGTTGTCCTTGGCGTCAGTGTTTGTTGGCTTCTTATGATATGAATAATAAAAATCGGGCCCCTCGGTTAAACCCTTTCCTTCTCGTTTATATATATATATATATATATATATATATATATGCACGTATGTCGCACTCTCTTTTTCTTGATTTTACTACCGGGGCCAGCGTGATTTCCTTAGCTACAACTATATTTTTTTTCTTTTGTTTTTGAGAAAGCCATTGGACAAACAAGCCCAGAACCCTTCATACACCCATAGGATAGGATAGGGATAATTTTAATAAAGTGCCGGCAAACGACGGTTTAACGCGTCGTGACGCTGGGCAAGCGTCGACCCGGGGTTGTACCCTACTCTGCACTAGCCCAGTTGGGCCCGTTTGTAGCGGGGCATGAGGCTTGTGCTTTTCGAGCGCACCCCGGGCCTGCTGGACGCATAAGAGCGTTAAAAAGTTTAGTGAGAACCTGTAAGCATTGAGGGAATAAGGCATCGCTATTCAACTGAAGCTGAGTTTGTATAAATGCGCCAGCCGATTACGTTCGATCAGTTCCCTGAAATCATGACGCAGGCGAACTCCTAGGCTAAATGAAAAAATAAAAATGCCCGTGTACTGTGCATTAGGTGCACATTAAATGTCCCCAAGGGATCAAACTTATACGGAATAACCCGTACAGCGTGCCTTAGTGCCTTATAATCATATCTAGGGATTGACACGTAAAACCAGAGAATTAAATTTTTCTTTTTAAAATAACATTATAGGCTTTTACTTGCCAAAACCATGATCTGATTATGAGGCACACCATAGTCGGGGACTCATGAAATTTGAACAACCTGGGGTTCTTGAACGTGCACCTAAATAAGTACACGGGTATTTTCACCCCCATCGAAATGCGGCCGCCGCGGCCGGGATTCGATCCCGCGACCTCGTGCTCAGCAGACCAACACCAGAGCCACTAAGCAACCACGGCGGGGAAGTTAGCAGCTATGACTTGTCCAATTGATATGCGACGACAAACGGTACACACTATAGCGAATTTCCTGGTGCTCTGGGATTGAAGTGCGGACGCAGTCCAAACCACGTACGGGCGCCATGTTATAGACACCCTTTGAATACATTTACTCTGGGCTCGACTTGTTTGTTTATTCCCAGCTCCGCTTTTTCATCATGGCGGCAGAGCAAATGGGCGGGCGACACGTAGGAGAAGCAACACGGGACAGAGCGCATTGTGTTGTCTGCTTCTCTTCTGTGTGCCGCTTTCCCCAGCTGCGCAGCCATTATAGAAAACGTCAGCCAATTCGCTCAGTTCTACACCTTACGTTCCGTCTGTCTTGCTTGCTTCCTTTTGTTTTATATTGTTGTCAGTTCAAAACAAACCAATTTGAAGTAGCGAGTCCTGCATTATAGCGCGGCCTGACATGTCCAACTTCTCATCAAACTCTCTCTCTCTCCCCCTCTCTCTCTCTCTCCCTTCTCTTCATCTTCCGAATTTTACCGTTTGCTCGATAAATCAATTGCCTGCGCACCGTTTGTCAGACCCGTTTGACACCTTATCTTTGTCCCGGAGAGTAAGCAGTTCCTCTAGCACGAGGAAAGGGGTCGACAGCTTATACTCCGTTTCATACATCAGGTGCAACACTGTGGAAGCTGGGCACGTCGTGCGGCCTCCAAATTTTATCGCTCCGCGCGTTCCGTCTACGCTTCGCCAGAGGCGCCAGCGGCGTTTGTTCGCGCGAGCATGCACGTGAGGCTGCCGTGACGGGATGCAAATAAAAAAAAAACAACGAAAAGCAAATTGATGTAAAACAACGTGTTAGCAGCCAAATAAGCGTGTACGGTTTGTCTCCTTCTAGGGGTAAATTCTCATTTTCATTCAGAACTGACTTTATATAAAGAACATTTTCGCAAAAAGCGGTTAAAAGACGCCCAACTATATCTAAACGCGAACGCGGTCACTGCAAATAATTGGCAGTGGCTTAGCTCGGCTATGCCAGGATATACGTAGCGAAAGCTAAGGCATAGCATGGTTAACCTTGGTTAATCTTGATAGCAAGTCCAGGTTAGTCTGGTTGTCTAGCTATGTTGCGGCGTTTAGCCCGGCGCGCTGTTCGTCTGTTTCCTGGGCGATTCGTTTCCTCTTCATCTCGTTCCGATGTCGATTCCAGGCCTCCTCCTGCTTATCAGAATTGTCGCCGTCCATACCGCCGCCTCAACTGTGGTTGCGGCGCACGCGAGCTCTCCTTTTCAATCCTCCGACATGTTATCCGGCGTGCGACGCAGCTGGCGAAGCGAGCGGAGGCGAACGCAACGACGAGGAACGCGCTGTGACGTCATGTGCCTCCTCAGAGAACGGCCACGGCGAAATCGCAATCGAACGTCCATACTGCCGCCTCAACTGTGGTTGCGGCGCACGCGAGCTCTCCTGTTCAATCCTCCGACATGTTATCGCGCGTGCGGCGCAGCTGGAGAAGCGAGCGGAGGCGAACGCAACGACGAGGAACGCGATGTGACGTCATGTGCCTCCTACAGGAGCACGGCCACGGCGAAATCGCAAGTTCGCGGCCAGTAAAGCTTTCGGTTTAAAAGTATCTCTAGCCTCCACAGCATTGCACCTGATGTACGAAACGGAGTATACACACAGGGCAGGCCAGGCAGGCGCCGGGCCGTCCCTGCCGGCAGCGCGACTGTGACCGGAGTTCATGACAGCGGAAACGGGAGCGCGTGCGAACGCGCGATGCGGTGAAGACGGTTTCGGAGCAGTCGAGGGGCGTCTGAAATGGGAAGCATTTCTTTCTCTACGATGGGGAGCGCGAGGCACGCGACCGGATAACGACCGTCGCGCCGTAGAGAAAGAAATTGTCGCGCTGCTGTCACCTATGCTGTCGCCGCCTGTCGCAGCGCCGGATATGAATGCGGGTGTCTGCAACTCGACTCGCTCCCGTTCGCGTTTTTTGTTCCCCTTCCTTCTTTCTTTCTTTATTTCTTGCGTCCGTTGCTTTTCCCGACACTGAGCACGCGTTGGATGGAAGTTTAAAGGGCCGTGATTACGGCTGTACATCACGGCTTGCCTCAAAACATTAGCGAAGAACATCGCGCCTTGGTTATACACAGGCGCAACGTCAGCGATAAATTGAAACGCGCGCAGAAAGTGTCTGGTGAGAACGCCTGTTACCGCATGATTACATGAAATCGCGACGTGCGGTCGCTCTGTAGTTGTTTTATAATTGTGCCGAATAGTGTCAAGTGTGCTCTTTTGGGTGGCATCTGAATTAGGTCGCTGATTCAAACGCGAGTGAACCTGGAAACGGAACAAGACGTTGGAGTAAGGTTACGAATTGATCGCATTGAAGCTGAAAGCACATCACGAATGTGCAGTACGTACTTCGTAGTGCACATGTACGCACACAATGACGTCACGCTCCTCATGACGTCATAGATTTTGAAAGCGTCTTCTCAGCGACTACATTTGATAGTTTGTCTGCAACGCGAGTTTATTGTGCGGAAAAAAGATTATGTTGCGTTGATGATGTGTGGCTCAACCCTTTGAAATGGGTGAACATCTGTACAGCACCCTGGCAGATGCAATATGTGCCTGTAAAGAAATAGTTACGCACACTACGCATGGCTAACGCCCAGAAAAACGTGGTCTAAACGAATAATAATAGTAATATAAAAAAACACTGGCATGCGCTGAAACGCACAGTTTCTTTACTAGACACTAGCAACGAGGCTGCCACCTTCAGAAAGTTTGGAATTCTTTTTTTTTTTTTTTTTGCCAGGCAGAAGCGCATGAACTTGAGCAAATACTTTCAAATTTAAGACGCCGCACTGACGTAGCCGAGCTATGGTTGGAGCGAGATTTTCAAAATAGAGGAATAGTTTTATTTTTCCCAGCTAATAAAGCAACCTTTTCTTTTCCTCCAGATAAATGAAAATGCTATCCAGAAAAAAAATTCTTTGCGTGGCTGAACTAATTTAACAGGGTCTATGTTTTGCTTTGACGCCTCGATGCAACGCGCAGGCTATGAGAGGCACCGTGGGTGGAGAGCCCGGAATTAATTTCGACCACCCGTAATTCTTTAACGTGCACCTGAATCTAAGTATACAGGCCTTTTATTTTTTCGCATTTTGCTCTACATCGGTATGATGCCGCCTTGGCCAGGATTCGAACCCGCGACCTCACGCTCGCCAGAAGAGCACCGTGTAGCCACTAAAGCCACCTCAACGGGCACCTGCTCTCAAACGATCTTAATGGGACAACCAATTAAAGAGTAACGTGAATTTAGTTAAGTCTGGTAAAGTAGTCCTTCGAAACTGTAATTTCATTTATATGGAGCAAAAGAAAAAAAAGGCTGTCTAGCGGTGGGGAGAAAAAAGATAACGACTGAATATCCTGTTTCAACATCGCGCCGGAGCCTCAACTTCTGAACATTAAAAAAAAATTAATTCTGGAGGGCTGACGATCTGATGATGGGGCACGCCGTAGTGGGGGTGACTCTGGATCAATTTTGGCCACCTGGCGTTTTTTAAAAAGTGCACCCTATAAATCCAAACAAGTACAACGATCAATTTTTCCATTTCTCTCTCCCCGGCTGCTGAGCACGAGGTCGCGGGATTGAATCCCGGCCACGGCGGCCGCATTTCGATGAGGGCGGAATGCTAAAACACCCGTGTACTTAGATTTAGGTGCACGTTAAAGAACCCCGGGTGGTCAAAATTTCAGGAGTCCCCCACTACGGCGTGCCTCATAATCAGAAAGCGCTTTTGGCACGTAAAACCCCATAATTTTATTTCTCCCCCCCCCCCCCCCCCCCATCGAAATGCGGCCGCCGCGACCCAGTTCGAACCCGCGACCTCGGTCTGGGCAGCCGCTGGACTACCGTGACGGGTCCGGAAGATCGGTGTGAGGCCACAGATTTCAAAATGTTTTCTTGATTTTGCCCCCTCAACCCTTCTCTCCCCCCCCCCCCCCCCCCAATGGTCTCGAATCTCATTGGTTTGGGCGTCTGGTTCCACTGGAATGCCACGTAGTGCTCCATTACCGACGAACAGTTGAGGGGAAGCTTTAGCTCGGGGAGCTCTTATCTACGAGGCATGGGAAAGGGGAAATCGTTTTTCTCGGCCACCAGTGCACCAAGTTTGACGAATTTCTTTTGCATTTAAAAAGGAAATGTTAAAATGTAGTGACTGTAGGTTGCGAATTTTCAACGTAGATCGTCGATTATTTAATAAAAATTGGCAAGAATTACGAATTTTCAGAAAACAAGGCTATCAAGTTTACAACTCTGTAACTCAGCAATAAAAAATGATATCACAATTCTGTAAGTTGAACCTAATATTGCACCTAAAGCGCACAAAATTTATATATTATGCAGCACTCTCGAATAAACCCCTAATATATGAGTAGAGCTTTTGCAAAGCCCTAGTAAACAAATTCGCGTAAGATACAAATGGACATATTAAATTTGTCCACTTTGGATGCTATAACGGATGCAGTTTACAGACATGCGATATTTGTTCTTGGTATAGAGCTTCGGATTTGCAAAGTTCGTGCTTCTATTTCATTTTTTCAGACGTACCAATTTTCGAAAATTCCTTTTAATACGTTCAGGCGATAAATCGAAATTCCGCTTCCAACAGTCACTGGAATTTAACATTCAACCTCAAGTGCAACAAATTTCATTAAAATCGCTCCAGGGGCTACCTCAGAAAAGCGTTTCTGCGTTTTGCATGTATTTGAATAGGCGGCACTGTAATTGAGCCCAAGCTAAAGCTTCCTCTTAACCGGAAGTCACTAGACGCTCGGTCAGTGACGTCATGGTGAGCTAACCGGAAGTCAGTGATGTCATGGCGCGTTAGTGCGGGAACTTCGAGACAGCGTCGCCACCAGCCTTTCGTTTTTTTTTTTTCGTCTTTGCTGGCTTATCGATCATCTGTGTCCTGTACGATCGAGTAGCCGCTTTGCTATAGCAGAAGCGCAATCCACACTTACACAGCTTTAACACGATAACTGTTTTTATTTAGTGGCTCTTTCTTGAGACACTGACGCAGAATTAAACAAGTTCTAGAGACGCAAGCGCACGCTTCTGGCACGTGAAGGGATGACACTTGGCGAGTATTTACAATTTGGTTTGACACTATACTTCTTTTTTTTTTTTTAATGACGGGCCCGCAGTCATCGACATTATCGTAACGTCATTACAAACAGTAAAATTTGTTGACGTTATGTATGTGCATGCTACATGTATAATGACGTCGCTCGTAAGATGGAGTACTGCGCGCGTTTCCTTTGGCTGGGCTCGCGTGTGACATTCACGGCGATCGGAGGAGCGGATTGAGCCAGTTTACCATATCGTTGTGACGCGTGCACTAACTGTGTAGTTATACAGAAATTTGCTCGTAGAAAAAAGTACACTGGTAAAAATTAAGTGCGTTCTGAAGCTTAATTGCCAGTACTTTTCATGGGATATCGAGAGTTCGCACTTTTATGTACCGCAAAAACAAAACAAAAGAATATGGCAGGTCGAAAATGTCATGCAAGTGCTGCTTTTCAGCATACAAATGCAAGTATTCAATTTTATTTCTTTACTTATGCATTTCATCGTATAAATATGCAAAAGGAATGTTTGGACTCATATAGCCAAAGGCTGAAAAATGATATATATTCATTAGAAAATAATATATTACAGATTACAGAATACGACAGTCATTTTTTTTTGTAGATGCTACAATCGAGTTTCCAGTAAGCACACACATTTTTTGTCTAACCAAAAATTTATCCAACTGAAGGACAGAGATTGTAAATACATTTGAGGTTACTACACGAGGGCACAACTAAAGAGATGCTCATTGCTATCCTAGAAACATCGAGCTTTCTCTTCTTTCTTTTTTGCGTTTAAGAAAAAGTAAATAACTAAGAAACACAGGGATCACACGGGCAACGAAATTCGCTCAGCTCACGGCAGGGACGCCACCCTCGTTCAAGTTTTCATGCCTCAGCCGAGAGCAATCAGCGGCTCCTCGCTAAGTGCCTTGCTTTCTGCCTCATTCAGGCCTCCTTTAACGCCGCCTGTTTGCTTTTGTCTCACGCCGCTAACGAGCCTGTTGCCGCCACTCGAGCCTCCTACCTCGTCGCCTATGCAACTAAAAGCCAGCTGGCGTGACGTGTGAACGTTGTGGCCATCCGCACGTCTCTTCCACAGAATGTCGCGAAGCGTGGAGTTTCCCACTAAAATCACCAGGGGGAACCCTGGCGCTGCGATCGCTTTGCCTACCATGAGAATGGTGGTTAGTGGATGGATGTGTTTCATGGTTCAACACGCATGTTAAGAATCGGATTATGTGCATGGCCACCTGTATTAGCATTACAGCTGTGCTGGTTAACGGCTCTGTCCTCTATGGAACCAAGCAATGAAACAACAAACGCTATGTAAATACCCTCACTGCAGCAAATAAACGCCCTTAAGGGCACGATTCCTCTAATAAAGCTAATAGTTTTCTAGAAGCTTTCAAAATATGAATAAACAGCAGCGACATGTAGCGCACTAAGAAGTGAACAAAGACAGGACAAGGCGCTACTTGCAACAGTTGCAAGTAGCACTTTCTCCTGTCTTTGTTCCTTCTTAGTGCGCTGTTACTGTTGGCGCTTCATATATTAAAAGCTATGCAACAACTAGCCCCACAACGTGTTTTACTGCAATACCTCTCTAGAAACGTTTGGCTATTCGCTTAGACTGACAACAGTCGTCGATGGTTCCTCCACAATTTTCTTTTTCAAGTCCATATCTTCTTTGGCGAGTTACCGCCATTTACCCCTTATCGCCTATCGCAGAACAACCACCTTTGCTAACTCTCTTTCTTTTTTGTCCCGCGCACATTACGGCAGTGCGATAAGTTACCTTCAGTGGACACTTCTGAAGAATCGTTTTTTTTTTTCGCTCCTATAGATGCCACGCACGATCTCCCGTGACACGATACTAAGCGCGCGAAATCTTTTCAGCGGCTTCCCAAGTGTTCAATTTTACAGCGTTTTGTCACCCCCCCCCACACACACACACACACGCATTCCTTTTTTCTTATCTCGTCATAGCACGCGGGTTTCATTTTTATGTCAAAAGTTGTAACCGCGGTTCCTTATTTCTTTTTCTTTTTTTACTGTGTTTGCGCTGTGCTTACGTTGCGTTTCTTTTTTTTTCTTTTTGAGCGCGGAATGTGTTGAACGCGTAAATCGGCGTTCGTCTTCTTGGTACGCTTTGAGTATGTATCTAAATGAGTGCACTCCAGTATAGATGTGTATGTAACCCCCATGTCATGTCATGTTTAGCTACTTTAAATTCCTATGTCTATAAACGACACTACGACGATGGTGACGATAAAAAGACAAAAATTTGGAATAAGATTCAACCTCGAGTTGAAGTCGATCAAGCGTTTGAATCTCACAATGAATTTTATGGTTCATGCATCCCATTATCACACGCAGCTCGCCCAGGAAGGCATTATCTTTCATCGACTTCAGCTAGAGGTTGGATCGCATTCCAACATTCTTCTCTTCGTTTTTATATAATATGCTTCAGCTTTCCTTTAAGCTAAGCTGTATTAGTACATTGCACTTCTTAAATGGCAATATCATCCCTCTTACAGTGAGGGTTGGCCTATACCTATCACTAGAAGGCAGCGTGGAGAGTGAACGATGGCCCTGAAACGTTTCAGAGGATCAAGAAACGCCTCACTATATCGTTCGAGCTTGGTGTTAACGAACTCGGACATAGTGAAACGTTTGAAGAATCCGGTATGGAGAAAGCATGGCACCAGATGATCGTGAAGCGTTTGCAAAGCCGTCGCTCAGATTTTGGGCAGAGGCAGTCTCTCGCACGATTTTGTGTCTTTGATGCATGAGTGTAGTTCGTTATCGACATGCTTGCACAGCGCGAAAGATGGGGACTGAAGGACGAACACAACATAGACGCCGTGATGTGTTCTTTCTCCAATCCTCGTCTTTAGCGCTGTGCAAACACGTCGATGTTGAATCACCAACTCGCCCAAGCTTCCACCTTGTCAATGTATATTCGTCTACGTACTTCCTTCTCGCGATTTGAGTTCTCTAACCTGACGTTAAACGCCCGGCGCGCCCCCTTCGCGCGCGCCCAGCCGCAGCAGCGCCAACGAGGACAGCGGATGCCACGGGATGCCAGCCTCTGCCGGCCGCGCTGCTGACGGGGCGAGCGGCGGCGTGTCCAGCTGCGCACGCGTCGTGCCGGCGCTGGTGGCGGCGGCCGCGCTGCTGGGCTGCGCCCTGGCGGACGCGGACCTCGACGCGGCGGCGCCGTTCGAGAAAGGCCGCTCGATAGTCGGCACGGTGCACAACCTGGCCGTGTTCAAGCCCCGCGCCAAGCACTGCATCAAGAACGTCATCAACTATCGGGACGCCCCGCCGGACAGGAGAGGCCGTTTCCACATACTGCTGGGCCGTAAGCGCGCTCTTTTGTCTGCCCGCTAGTTTCTGTTCTCACTGAGATAGCTGTTATATGCGGACACCCGCGAGGCACATTCTAGCCGTCGCCGTCGCCGTGATGTCTCGAATAAAGTCCGAGTGGGAGGGGAAGAACGCACATCACGTGACGGTTATGTCCACGTTATGTGCTGTGGCTGCAAGGGCAACTTTGCGAGGGCGAGCCGAGAGAGATGGTGGTTGGTTGATGTGCGCCACCTTCCTGCGGCGTACGTTGGAGCCTGGAGGTCACGTGATACAGGCCGCGCTGCCCTGCGGCCGGACTAGAGAAGGAGAGCGCGGGTCTCCTCCTCTAGCCCGGCCGTGGCTGCCCGCGCCGCACATATTCGCGGTCATCTGCTGCGAGTGCCAGGGCGAAGAGCGAGCATGGGTAGATAGCGCGCTCCTGCACGCCTGTTGTTGGACGTCGCGTAGTCGGAGTTTTGGAGACGATGCAAACTTCGTGCAGCCGCTCTCGCTTCACCATTTTAAGAGTTCGCTTTGGGACAAGCACGCACGGCTCCCCCGCTGCGGCGGCCTTCATAACGCCAATGTTGTGATTGCGAACGATTGGGGCGATCGAGTAAGATCTGTTCATGCTTGTCTGTTCGCGCGTGACACCATGCTTGTTTAGTTAGTAAGTGAATGCTTACTGCAATTTACACCGCTTGTGAAACTACGAACATTACTTCATGCAGTTGTCTAATGCTTTGCTATCGTTCTCGACGCTTTGTCTTCCGGATGGAACGGCAACTTGTCGTTGCGCTTTTTATTACTTTGTGAACGTCTGTGCGATTGCATTAATATATGTTATCTTTGTATTGTACTATTGTACAATGTTCTCTCTTGCTTTTTGACAACTGCTTCTTCCGCTCCCGGTTTGATGCACCCGTTGTCCAACTGCAATCCGGCAAATATACGCGCCGACAGGAGGCAGAACGTCCATTTTCTCTCTTCCCCTTATCCACTCTCGCGGTGAAAGTGAATTAAAAGGTGTAACTTGCCACATTAGTTTGTAGTGTTTCAGCACGAAAGTTATACGGACTAGAATAGGCGGTAATGACGCGTGTCAATGTACGCCTGCCCGCGTATATAGCATTCGATACTTCTGCGCCTTTCTAGCTCTCGATGTGTAACGCGTCAGCAGAAGTCGCAGAGCAGTGCTTCACTTGTAGAGTTGCACCGACCAAAGCGAATGTTGCGGGTACACTTCTGGTTTTGTTGGACTCCAGCCGGCAGGTGTTCGACCCGACCTTAATTAATTACATGCCTCTCACCCTCGTCATTCAGGTATGGTGGAGTACGTCGACCAGATGACCGAACGCAACTACAATGCGAAGATCAAGCTGCTGTCCAGGAGCGGTAGCATGCTCCACAAAAAGTTCAGCGACGGTGAGTAAGCACGAGTCGCACGCGCCAACCCGTTTCGATTGCGAGGCAACAAGTTGGCAGGGCCGAGTCCTCCCCGACAGCCGTAGATGATGCGGCAATCTCCCTCATTGCACCTTCTGGATGGAAAGATCTGCCATGCGGTTAAGAGATATGACTAAAGCTCTGACACAGCCGCCCTTTTGGTTAAACTCTGTATCACGAGACTCTGTGTCACCGGAAAAACTACAACTTTTTGTTGCTGCCGTACACATTTGGCAGTGTGCTCCGATTTGGCAGTATTCCGCAAACGGTAATGCATCTACGGAGAAATTATAACCCCCGCATTCTCAAACGATGCTCGGAATTCGAAGCTTTTCCTACACTCTACCGAGTTGGGCACAGCGTCGCCCCTCGGCTGAGAAAGAGGCTACACTTCTCAAGAATGGCAGTGGAGTTTAAATAAAACCGGTGACTACCTTTGTCGAGGGGCAGTGGAGACATCGACTTTCTTGAGTTAATGTAGAGGGTTGAGTGGTGAGACGTTCTATCTATGATGCAAGATGTATTATGCGATACTTAAGAGGAAGCTTTAGCTCTTGGCTAATTCAGATATACATATAAAACGCATAAATTATTGTATGAAAGGACCGCTGGACTTACTTGAATGAAATTTCTTGAGCTTGAGAGAGAAAGATCTGTTCTAGTAACTGTAGGGAGCATCATTTCGATACAGGGACTGACATTTTTTTTTTCAGGAATTCCCAAGAATTGGAAAGTTTCGAAAAAATCGAAGAACGAAGTTGACAAATCCGTAACTCCGCACTAAAACATGTATCTTAATTCTTAAATCGCATCTGTTAGAGAATCTAAAGCGGACAAATTTATTACATCAATTTAAAGCTTACGTGGAATTATTACAATGTGTACGAGGGTTTTGCAAAAGTTCATACTCACAAATTAGTGTTGTTTCAGAGCCGTACGTGTATAACGCATCAATTTTGTCCTCTTTAGATGTGTGATTAGGTGCAGTCTACAGAATTGTGATATTGTTTTTATCGCTGAATTACAGAGTTGCATACTTCATAGTTTCGTTTTCTGAAATGTTGCAATTTTGAACATTTTTGTTAAAATATTGGAGGCCTAATAAATAATATGCTTCTTACAGCCTCTAGATTTTAACTTTCTTCTTTTAAATGTAACAAACATGCTGTAATTCGGTGCAATGGTTGCCGGGAAGCACGCTTTCTCCGCTCCTATGTATCTATATGGAAACCCCCGAGGTAAAGCTTCCTCTTGAGACTATTTGGGAACGTTCCATCATAAGGAAGTTTTATGTGCGGAGATTCAGCCACGTTTTAAGACAACTCACGCTCGAGGCAAGCCAATCCACTAATATCGCGGTATCTCCATGGTGGCACGGGGCCCGTGTTAGGAAAACTTGTGCAGATGGAGTGACGCCAGGTTCATTTCCTGTGGCACGGCTGTGTCTCTGGCTAATATTGTGAAGAAACTCCGTGAAGCAGCGAATATAGACATTTTTGCCGGCACTGAGGCAGCACTGTATTTGTGACAGCGTAAAACCATCAATCAAATGTTTCTGGCTCTTAAGTCCGCCAAAAAAAAAGTATGTTGTGTCCCGTAGCCAACTATACGTACTAGGTGTATGATTACGTACTAAAAATGTAATCCGAGCTTTATTAGTAAATTTCCCTTCTAATTTAAAAAAAATGAAATCTCTTTAGCGTTATCGCAAGCTCAAAAAGCCAGAAGAAAACGCAAAAGAAAAGAATGGTTGGTGACGTGGCTTTTAAGTTCCCTCTTTAGCTCGCTATGACGTCACAGATTTTGACGGTGTTTGTTTGGGCCTGTTTATTGGCCCAAACATCGCTTTCCAAAGCAGCCGTAGACTGAAATAAGCGAGTTTTGATAACGTTTACGGCCCGATTCCGTGACGTCACACTGACGTACTGGCGTTGAGGTTTTCGGCGCGCAATTCGAAACTTGCAGCTTTGAGCCTCATTCTGTTCATCCGTACACGACGTCGCGCAGTTTCCGCGTAGCATTAGGTGCTATGAGGAAAGTACTGGGGGGAAAAACGGGCCGGTCCCGGAGATATTGCAGTATACCGTGGCGCCTCAAAGCGCGAGCTGCAGCACAACGAAAGGAGACGAGAGACTGTGGCACGACGAGCACGCTCCGAATCTGTCGAAGAGCTGGCCGCACCTTTGGAACGAGAGAAGTACGCGTGCGGTCGTGGCCTAAAAAGCTGCAATAAATACCATGCACGAAAGAAAAAAGAAAGAGATCGCTAATCGTTCGAGCACCGGGTTTCTGTACTCAGCGGCAGAGGTTCGATCCCGCTATCGGTCACGCACTTTTTCGCTTTTTATCAAAGCGAGGCGAGACAGGATCCTGTCTACCTGCCCACCTATCTACCCACCTACCTACTGCGAAGTGCCAAGAATGAGGTAAAGAATGCTTCGCATTAATGTTGTATCAGCCTATAACTGATGTGGTGTTTCCATTTAGCGTCCCTTTAACACGTTAAAAGGAGATGGCGCGGGAACTCCGACGCAGGCGCGGCGCAGAGTCCGAGCCTCCTTGTCCGTGCCTGCGCTGCTCGTGCCTGCGCTCCTCACTCCGCGGAGTCCATCCATGGGCGACCGTAAATCACGCGCGAACCGCCGGCCCCGTATCGTCGGTTCACGGAACTGAGCACGCGCTCTCTACGCCATCTCGGTGGGTGGGTGGAAGGGGCTGAGGGGTAGGTCTCCTTGCTTGCCGCATTCCTCGGAGCACGCGCTATCGGTCGCAGCTGTTGCTGCCCTTGCTGACGTTCCCTCTGCGTCCGCGCGGTCTGGGTCGTGCCATGCACCTCGTGGCCACGCTTGTGCGAGTTTATGTATACGTACATCGTATTACGACACGGATGGTGTATGACTCAACCTTTGCTCTTCATACCTCGGCTTGCACGCTCTGAGGTCGTCGCTCCTTGTATGCGCTCTGTTGGGAGGACAGCAGCGGGGTCGCCTGGGTTCGCCCTCTTATGTGCGGAGTACAGTTGACAACCGCGAAAGAACACACCGGACAAGCACGACATATACCCTGTCGTTCAGTTAATCTTCTAGTAATCAAAATCTAATGTCTAGATTAATCAAAATAGTTTTAAAATAATACTTCGTCAATCCAGACTGATGCTGTTTTCTCTATACTTGCGTAACCGTAAAATGTGTGCGTTAGACTATTAAGGGAAAAAGTCGTGGCAGCGTCCGAAACAGCTTTCCTTTGATTGCCCCCACGGCCGACATCGGTTCAACGTGCACGGACAGCTTTCCAGCAGCGATGAGTCCTAATGTATAACTATGGTTCCGGGGCCTTTCTTTCACGATGTCGGCTAATTGTTGTGACATCTGCAGCGACGCCATAAAACGGCGGCTTTATAACGAGATTCCGCGCGTAGACACCACCATAGGTCGTATATAGGCCCCCGTATCACCGCGAAGTTTGACTTTCCTTTGACGCAACAGCGTCAAATGGCCCATTGAGCGAAAAAAGCCGGCATCTGTCTTCTGGAACAGTGAAACGGCACTTAAATTCCTATTGGCTGCAGCGCAAAGTCAGGACCGCGCCTCGGCGGAGTTCCCATTGGCTGCGACGCCACGTCAGGGAACACCTGTTGCCGAGCTAACGCGCCAGGTGTTGCGTGAGGGGAGAGGGCATCGCCGCGACGCCACGTCATCCTCGCTCTGGCTCAAGGAAGCCTGCGCGCTGTCCGTAGCTCCCTCTCTCTCTCTCTCACCCCCACTCGACTTTGCTGCTGCGCGCGAGTGCCGGCCTTGGTGACCGGTGCTGGTTCCTGGATCTCTCATCGCAAAGGACGTCGGTGGCATGCGGCGTTGGCACCGCAGATTTCTGCTGCTTGCTGGCTCGGGCAGCACGCACCGCTGTGGTACATTATTCGCAGCGCAAAACTCGAAGGACCGCTGAGCGGCGTTCGATTGGACATTAATGCTTTCGCTTTCACAACTCATAAGAAGTGCTTAGGTACGTGTCCTCGGATTTTTTATTTGTCGACACGTGAGGCAACACGATTTCCGACCTCGTGTCTTCTAATGCGAGCTGCGTATTTGTGTGATCTTCCGGTGGCCGCTGCTGCTTTCTCTTTTTCTGCCGTGTAGACTTATTGCACGACCTCCGAGATCGGATGTCGCACGGATATCATGAGCGCCGCCCAATCTCGGAGGCGATTTTTCGCAGTGCGCTTCGTTTTGCCGCCATAGGCGAAAATATGGCGATTCAGTCGTTCAGCAAGCCTGATAATCTTAGGTACTGGAGTTAGTGTAGCCATAGGTACACTAATTGATTGGTTTACTTATTCATGTGGGTGAACTTCCTAATGCAACACTGCGGCTTTTAGGGGCACCATAGTAGGGGGCTGCGGATTAATTTCCACCACCTGATGTGCTTTGTCGTGTACCCAATCTAAGTGCATGAGTACAACCGGAAGCCGAAACCACTACCTCATGCATAGCAGCAGGAACGCCAAAACCACTGAGTCATCGCGGCGGGTCATGGTTACTCGTATACTAACTCTGTCAGGGATATTTGTCGACAATTTCGCATGGATCGTCTGGCACTGTGCATCGCACATTCTTTTGCTGCTATTTACATTTCAGTTGTGTGCCGCTCAAACCTCACAGCATTTCCTCGGAGCAGTCAAGTGTCATACGTTTGAAATAATTTGAAATTAGGTGCGTAATTATTAACGTATGAATAAATTTCAACACGTTCGACATTTCGTGATTGGGTGGTACGAGGTGCTGTCCCGATCTCTGAGACCATTGTAATTCAAACGGGTGGGACGATGGTTATTCTAACATATAGGAGAGTCCACAAAATCGTTGAAGCTCGATGAAGGAACTTTAGTCAAGTCAATGTACGTCCCAGTCTCCATCAGCGCCATGACCGTTCAAACGCTGCTGAAGAAACATGGGATGCGACGCTGTCGAATTTCGCTACATTGCCCAAGCTCCACCATGTTTTCGTCTTGAGCCAATCAGACAGGGCGTAGACGACATGTGAACCAGTCAGAGCAGACAGCACAACGAAATTCGACAAAATGGCTGGATTTGAGTGTCCAGCACCCCTGCAGAAACGTGCGTTAATGACATATTTTCACCTGGGATATTTATGTACGCCACGGAGGCAGGAAACAAAGGAGGGAGCATCACGTCGACGCAGCCAGCCTTGGCAAGTGAACGGCTTCCCTACCGTAGCTTTTCCTGCAGAGCAGCAGCACTAAAACCTACCGCGCGATCTGACGTGACAATCGAGTGTTTCGTTCCCATTCGTCTGGCTTCAGTCGTATTGCACAATGCTCTCTCTCTCTCTATGATGTGCCCGTTCTAAAGTTATTCCATGGCCTACGAGGTCTGGGAAGTATGTGGCGCCTAACGATCTCGGAGGACGTGGTTGTTGAAACGCGGTGCATCCCTTCTCTCGTTGCAGCGTTCACGCGGTGCGTCCAAGATCCGTGCTCGCAGCCGCCGGAGCCCGGCTGGTGCCTGCAGAACATGGTGATGTTCTACTACGACCCGGACAGGGGATCCTGCAACGAGTTCACCTACACCGGCTGCGGCCGGAACTTCAACAACTTCCTCACTAAGCAGGAGTGCCGCAAGATCTGCATCGAAGGCACGTCCGAGCAGTGCACTTGTCTCTGTGGCCTGCCTCTATCAGCATGTCGGCAGAGCGTTGATGAAAGCAGAGATGTGTGTCGTCTCAGAACGACACTTCAAAAATTTTGCACCCTTATCTCTATCTCAAATAGTAATCGCCATCTATCCTGCGTGTCTTTCTTTGACGCTGCGTGCCCAGTACTTCCTGGTCACGAACCACATGTGCGTCATCGGGCGTGGTATAACGTTATTGACATGTAAGTGGAGTGCGCAGAGTTTTCAGAAAAGGAAATGCAAGCACAACAGATGGCGATTACTCTTTGTGGACAAGATACGCCCCAAAGGGTGTAAACTGTTTAGAGTGGACTGAAACTTGGAGCGTCCCTAGCAGAAAAAGTACGAATTAGCGTGTACGACCAAATTGCAGTAGCTCCACTTATTGCGCCTGGTGCTGGAACGCGTCGGGGTTGGTTTTTCGCTGTGGCGATCGTAGGAACTTGATAGTGTTCGGGGCCTGGTACAATAGCGCAGTAACAGGAACATATTAATACGAATTTATTACATTAGAGCGTTGCGGGCTTCCGCAGCACTGATTTTCCAGTAGGGCGTTGCATATAGAACAGATATTAAATGAGCTTAAATGAGCGTTGACCGGTGGAACACCGTCCAACCTTTCGTTGCACTGTCGCGATTACATGCGTACCCCCATAGCAGTATAGAGGACGTGCACTGAGAACGTTGAGGTAGTCATATTGTTATACAGCCACTACAATGATTATCTGGGATTTTAACTCGATCCGCTTATCTTCAGCAGCTCAGTGGAATCTATGAAGGGGACAACAAAATGGCGCGCCTCTTAATCAGATGGTGGGAGGGGAGCCAGAGCAACGTATCCGCAGGGCTCAGTTGACCCGTGAACCCTTTTTGCCAACAAATGTCTCTAATTGGTGGATGTGCGGAGTATCCACAACTGTGCATACTATAGCTGGAGCTCCGCACGCTTCTGCGTCTCTCGCCTTTGTTATACGTATTAATATACTCTATATGAAGGACTTAGAAGTGCCGTGTATATATACTTCGAAGCTTTCATTCTTGAAAGAAATCAATGCTGTAATCGCCTTGTTGCTTCCTCTGTCAGCATTTTATATATATATATATATTGTTAAGAATGGCCGTACGGGGTGGCAACGTGCCAGCTTTCAGCCCGCTGCACGTGTTCCAAGCCCACCAGACGGGGCGCCCTTCGGAGAACTGCGAAGGGCCGGCAGCCACGTGGCGCGCGATCAACTCAGGAAATTGGTACTTGGCCGAGCCACCCGGGACAAAGCAGAGTTCTACGAAGCCCTCTGACGTCGGCACTGAAAGCTTGGCGGTACCGAGAACTGTCCGGCCTTTTCACCTGTGTGTATGTGCGGCACGTGTATGTGAGCCCTCATCCTCCAAGTCGACACACCTCATCCTCCAAAAAGGCGGGTCATCTTGAATGACGTCGAACTATGACGTCGAGCAAGGGCTTATAAGCAGCGTTTGCCGGCTGCTAGGGTGTGCTCGTGTCGTGCTCGTTGTCGGGAGCTGAGTGCTCTGTCATACTAGAAATGTACTAGTGAGCTGTGTGCTCGTAAACTGTTTGCTGTATGTTAGTCTTGCGGGCTCCATATGGGAGTCGCGCTAGGCTGCCAATGTATGTCCTGTTTTAAATGCAAATCCTGCAATTAAATCCTGCTCGCCTAGCCCTGTCGTCCCAAGTTCATCTCTACAGCTACGTCTGCCAAATCTAATAATATATATATATATATATATATATATATATATATATATATATATATATATATATATATTATGATAGATTATGATGCCTTCAAATATGGTGTCTGTGAACAGGTACTTACTAGTATTGTTTATTTGGTTTTATTTCCACTCCTCTCCTTACGGCCCTGGACGTAAATAATTGAACTGAAATTCAATTTCTGTCGAGTACGTCTTTCTGCATGTGAAGTTGACATAGCTGCGATTTTTTTTGTACGGAGTTATGAGTTCGAGTTGGCCTCGAATATGAGTATATATGTTCGCAGCTCCGTTCACTTTCTTATAGTTTCCATTTCTGTCTCTTTGCAGGCCGGACGTGACAAGGCCAGTAAACACGCGGGTGGGTGACGCCGAGGACGTTATAGTTATGTGCACAAACGGGCAGCACGCAAGCTATGTTAGCACGGGAACGCTTTTGCGGAAAATAAAAGAGCAGTCCAAGTGGTCGTTTTCTTAAAAAAACACTCATTTCTTCACGCGCTTGTCGAAACAGCAGTGCGGATGCGCCGATGCGAAGCATGTCCCATTTCTTGCAGTGCATCACGTTCGGTACGCGCCAGTCACCTCCCCAAAAGCACTTCCGTTTATGTGGCTCCTTCATTTCGCTCTTCCGTGTAAACGCCAGCGAGAGACAGCCATATGAACGGGCCTATGCATGTCGCAAAACAACAATCCCATCGTTTCGCGCCGATATATAAGTGCAATCCTGATTGATGCATCCCTGCCGAACATCTGTAGCACGCATTACAAACATTTATAGCCCCTAAGCGCGCAAACCTTTGTGGGTTGTGTAAGTGCATTATTAAAGGTGACTTACCATTAGATGCAGCACACAAGCAGCAGCAAATCATGGATCAGAAGAGGCTAACAAGCAACACATTGCTTTTATACCGCAATGCTTTTTTTGAGCAATTTTGCTGTTGCCTATTTTGCCTGCTATATGAACGTGTCGGAATAAACTTGCTGGAAGCAGGTAACCCTCGGGTGTTTCTTTCTTACGATCAGAAGACTTCCAAAGGTGTGGTCGTAGACGGACGTGCGAAATGTTCTCACCAACAGAACTTTTCGTCAGACGTGACGCAACATTTGTAAATTCGTTGAAGGCTACTTAATTCGTGAACATTGCGGTAAATTCGGCATAGTTGACCGGTGTATCAGACCCGCCGTGGTTGCTCAGTGGCTATGGTGTTGGGCTGCTGAGCACGAGGTCGCGGGCGGCCGCCTTTCGATGGGGGCGAAAACATCCGTGTGCTTAGATTTAGGTGCACGTTAAAGAACCTCAGGTGGTCAAAATTTCCGGAGTCCTCCACTACGGCGTGCCTCATAATCAGAAAGTAGTTTTGGCACGTAAAACCCAATAACTTTTTTTGACAGGTATATTACCTCACAACGGTATCTCAGTAAACAACGCAGCCAATGCTCTGGCGACTTAAGCGTACAACGTTGACTACCTGATGCAAATTCGGCGACGAGCGACTGCTTAGACGCCGCCACCTACAGCGATCGCACCCGTATGAGCGCATCTATGAGGGATCGTACATTCTTGCACCAATCTATGTCCGTGCGTTAATGTAGCAGATCACCTTCAGCGGCAAGCATGTTCACGGAGCCCTTCGTACCGAGAGCTTGTGGACACTACAACGAAACACTCCACCGCTTTACTAGAATGCGCAACTTTCAACAGCTTACGCTCGGTGCTGCTGAGCCAGTTCTGCCAACTCGATCCTGCTCGAACTGCGCTAAACAGAAATGATCTCAGAAGGGAGTAAATGCCTCATTACCTGGCGCATTCCCGAATGAGAGTATAATATACTCCATTCACATGGAGTTTCATTTAACTCCATCTTTCACAAGAGTCTTTATGGTGTTCAAATAGGATTGCCTATGTCTTCATTTCTTACAGCCGGGAGTTCGTTATAGGTGTTCCAATGGGAGTGAATATTACTTCCTTTCTGGAAGGTGTTTTTAGGTATCCTAAATAGAGTGAAAAGTACTGTTGTATCGGGGTTTCGGTTTCGCATCCGAATCTTATTCGCCCTCAGGGGGCGCTGTGATAGTGACGCTGAGCCTATTTAAGTGGCCGCGCTCTGAATAAACGCTATAAACGCTTCCTCAGCTTCGGTCCCCTTCTGCATCCGTGTCTCCTTCTTCAGGTCACCGTCCCGGCGTGCCCAACGTGCCAGGCGTGGCGATCATGGCTGCCACGCCGACATCAAAAATTACTTCATTTTTTGAAAGAGCTTTAAGTGCTCAAACTGGACTGAACATTACTTCCATACTTACTAGGGTTTTAGGGGTTTCAGATGGAGCAAACAATATATGATTTTGGAAAGGGTTCCTGAGGCGTTACAAGCGTAGTAAATATGATTTCATTTCTGAAGAGGGTTTCTCAATATCCTACTGCATTGTTTATACTTTTTCTTTTCCTGCAACGAAATGAAGGCTCAGGTTTCGTACCGTGGCTTCAGGACACTTATTATTGACCGGTGAAGTTCCGCAGGCGCAATGTTCTGTGCCGCGTTGACAAGTTTTACCGTAACTTACTTTGTTTCCCACCTTTTTAATTATATTTTCTTAGATAGTGAATTCATTTATGATACTGCACGGGAGATTAATATAGAATTGAAGTATAGTAAGAACATTTATCTACTCATTTAGTTAACCGCAATTTCTCGGCTAGACAACTTTGTTCAATAACCTAAATCGAAACGCAAACTCGGCAAAAAATATAACGCCGGCATTTGCGCTTTCACGTCGGCAAGAGCATGTTACCTTGATACATAATTGAAGTGTGCACGATGAATTTTTTCTTGACACCATTAGCAAATGGAAACCTTGACAGGAGTACATTCTCGCTTATGTATTTGATGTTAGCGTTTCAACTTACGTTGCGATTTAATAAACAAAATAAAACCGACGGGTTGTTCGCATAGCTGTGTGAAGTGTATCTTTATTATATGTAGGGGGGGGGGGGGCATTACAACGTCACACGGTAGAGACAAAGCATAGAGGAAAACACAGTATTCGAGGAAATTAAATTACGTATACTAAGAGCATCTTATTGAAAATTATGCATATCATTTAGCAATAATATAAAGTACATACCATACATCAATGAGGCTCTAAATATCGCGTATTCAATAAACACGCGCCCACAAGAACAACACAATGCGGAGGTACTAATAAAATTAGGTACTGACTATACGTTGAACAGAACGATGCGTGGCCAACTCTAACAAGATTTTAAATACTCGAGCAAACTCTGTGAAGTATAGCTATTCCTTAAATTTGGGTAAACCACATTTACTGCAAGAAATGTCATCCGGGGACGAGGGTTTTTCTTTAAAAAGAAAACAGCCTAGCGTGGGTGTTTGAATGAACTTTACTATGCTAGTCTAGCAACGTTGGCTTGAATGGTCTCCTCCTCGCCGGGTGAGAGAAGACCAAGGAGGAACCGTTTTTTCGGTAGAACCGAGGAGGTTTCTTCTCAAACCTCCTTGGAGGAGAACATGAAGGCACCCTATAGCGAAAATGTTCACGCAGCATTCCGGTGGGGGTGAGTGTCCATAAAACCAACACCCTCTAGAGAACTGAAGTCCTTCTGGCTGTACTCTCTCCGCTTGAGCTACGTCACGCAAAAGAGGCCCACATAGAAGTTTCGTGCAGCGTGCTACTAAGTACGAGCGGCGCATCTGCGTTGAAAATGAGACGCGGAAGACCGAGTGGGTGACGACGGCCACAACAATTCGATTAGTTCCGGGAATCCTGCCGCTCCTTGGATAGCTTCGGGGTTAGAAAAGTCCTGGCATGATGCGACATGCTTCCGAGCGCACTTTTTTTCTGGACGTGAACCGTTCGTGTAGTCTGCGCTTGTGCTGCGATTGCGGTTGTGTGTCCGGCAAGCCTTCATTGCCGCGGAATGGGGATTATGTTCATGCCATGATATGCCTAATAATTGCAGCGTGCCCAATTGTTGGAGCAATTACAAATCGGGACCGAAAAATCACGCGTTCATGTTTCCCCAAGATCAATGACAGAATATTGGGTGCCAATGCTAAGGCAAGGAGAAAAGCTGGAATTCTGCGGAATAAGGCAGTTGTTTTTTTGTAAATAGTTGAACGAATGTTTTGTATCTCCATTGCTAAACTCATTTGAGGTGTTGTAAATATGTGGGCTGCGGTACTCTATGTGATAATGCATGCCTCGAAAGCGAAATTATTCGTTTAGAGTCTAATCTTGACTGGAATAAGTACATGTGTCCCGAATGTAAAGAAGGGAACACCAGTGAGGTTGTCATGAGGTATGTGTTATGGTGCAGTGCTACCATTTGTTTGAAGAACTTTTGTGGTCGCATGAACGGCAAACTCTTTGACGCCGAGGATAAATCAAGGCAAAGAAGCTACTCTGAAGAAGAGAGCAGCACTGTAACTTTTCAATCTAAGCCATGCTCCCTGTCATAATTTACCCGAAATTCGTTCTCAGTACTAAGGTTGAACCATTTAATTTTTTTATGGACGGGCTTTTTATTAATGCAGTGCTTAAATAGTTTCGCACATATAAAATAATCTTGGAACACCCTCTGTTCTCTGCGGGCCATCTGCTCAACTATGCCTAAAGAAGCAATAACTGCGCTCTGGTTAACGTTGCCCATAAGGGCGCGATCCCTTCATTCAACCCGTATCCCCGAGCACGCCGCCGGCCCCTTCTCCGTGACGTCACTCGCCGAGCGCTCAGGCCTTCTCTTGTCTAGGTAGCGTTAACAAAACCCTCCAGATGCGTGTCAACGAGACGAGAGACTACGATTTATCATCGTCTCCACAACTTGCTTGTAATCCCCATGCCCCGCGCCGTCATGAAAGACGAACGTCTGTGCCTGTGTACCTGCGCGCTGACCGATGTCAATACCCCAACAGGTAAGTGCATGCAAGCATTCAAGCGCTGCTGAAACGAAACTACATGCACACGGACACGCACTTGAAAGCGCTCATGCGTAAGCTTCCATAAAAAAAGAAAGCACTGACGTATACACACACACGTAGCAAAAAAGCGCGCATGCGCACACGCACCCCTGCGCAGACACGATACTTCTTTTTCTTTCGTCACAAAATCTGTCTTCTTGGTAGTATTCTCATGGTATTCTCAAATTCGTATACAAGCTACAAACTTCGTGTGAGTGGCGTGCTGATCAAAGAAGGCATCGAGATGTCGCGGCTGTCATATATTCTAGTGACGCCAAAGGCCTTTAGAAATGGCCGCTGATTATACCACGTAGCATCCATGAGGGGAAGTGCACGAAAGAAGAAACAATTGCAGAGCCGTAAAGAACCCTACTATGCCTAATTTATGCCACCGCCGCATTATAGCCACTACTTTACTCCATCTAGACATGAGGTCTTTCGCGAGGAAAAAAAGAAGGACTACATTTTCGACAGATTTTTTCGTACATCTACGAGCGTTTGGAATGAATTCAGCCGATAAAGTATCTTGAGCCGAGGAGTTTAAATAGGTTGTGCGTTCCCACTCGTATACCTATGCCGGCTGTTATCAGTTGTGTTTACAGTGCACGGAGGAAATACATTTCCGCTCCATTTCACGGCACGAAGTTTTCACACTAGTAGATAAACGTTCTGGAGCGCTTGAATACGGGATTTATTGCGCAAGCTTAAACACGTTGGATTATGCCTAAACATAATTAACCCGTACCGTGCGTGTCGCCAAATTCAAACTCTTTCCTCAGTGTCCCGCGAGGAAAACTCGGGACACTGGGAAATATGGGTTAGAAATTGGCCATATAACGCTTTCGAGCACTTAATTTCTGAATGAATTTTTCGCAAAGGCTGTATTTCATCCATATTTAACTTTGCGCACGGATTTTGCCAACAGCCTTCCCCCCATTATCATTAAATTTCATCTTGTTAGCAACTGTAGTTCTGTCAAGGAGACAGGGCATGCGTAATTTACTGCGAAAGTGGCAAGTAACCCACCCACTATAATCGAGAAAAGCTTAGAGCTCTAAAAACACAAAGGACGTAGAAGAAACAAACACCACACGCCTTTGTGTACGTCTTTATTATATTTGTGTAAATTTTTATTATAATGCTTTACCAAACAGCCCACCTATTCATCTCTTTGCAAGCCACCCAGATTGAACTTTGCCTACACATTATTATATCTGGCCGTTATTTTCACCAAACATAAACAAGATGCCTCGTTAAGTACCCCGAGGACACAGGGCAAAGCATCGTATAACGCATGGAATTTTTTTTAATGGGAGTTCATCAATTATCTGTAACCCTTCTACTTAAGTAAGAAACGTTAAAACTGCGATACATATCGATCACTTAAGATGCCTGCTATGTCCTCTAAATATAAAATTTGCGTATAGCAGTGTTGTTTGGGATCATTAGGAAACGTAGCTTATAATAACCGCGTGACACTTTCAGGCAATTCATTCAATTCAATTCAATTCAATTCAATTCATAGAAATGCTTTGCAAAAACTCTAGTCTATTCACACGTGTTTAGCTTTGTACACAAGTTTACCATAGTCATCCACCCTTTATTACTAACCTTGATCTTAGCGGCATTTGTAGTTATTACAAGGATGCGTGGTAATTTTATTTTGCGCCGCTCGTAAAATTTAGTTACATTACGCCGTGGAGCGCTTCAGTACAAAACTTATTGCGAAAGCTTTAATTAACTCACACACTTGGAATTTTGCCTGCACAGAACCTATAATGTTACTCTTATTTTCGCTAAACGTAAACTTTGTGCAACGTAAGGTATCCTTGGGACACGGGGAAACATGGCGTAA